>NC_048225.1:69965806-70024328 GCF_002007445.2 Ailuropoda melanoleuca
CAAAAAAAAAAAAAAAAAAAAAAGCCTTACCCTGTTGCAGGCAGCATGGTAGGAGCTGAGGGAACAATGAAGAACAGTCACCGTGGCCACGCGGTCTTTCTGTCTTCCTGGAGCTCACAGCTTACTGAGGAGACAAACACACAAACCGAAGTAAGATCCCAAGTGAGCCTTACGATGCGGATAGTAAACCGGGGGCTGGGAGAGGGTGTTCGTACTGGCACTGCATCTGTTACTAGTCCTTGCTGGCCTGCCCACCTTTCCCTTTCCCACCCCCCCCCCACAATGACCGCTCACTGGAACCTCAGCGCTAGGAATGGAGGCAGAGCAGAAACTGTCCATCGGGAAGACTTCACTGACTCTACTGCCCGTTGCTCGCTTCCAAACTCCAGTTAAGACCTTTGCAGGGTGAGCCCCTAGCTGAGCCCCGTTCCGCTCCCCCAGTGCAAGCCCTCTGATCTGGTTCAGCTGGTCTCTTTTCTGCAAACATACCCTGTGTGCCTCCCTCCCTAAGCTTTGCTGCCACAAAGTCCCTGTGTGGAAGGCACCCCCACTCCACTGCCTCTTATCTATCTCCATCACATACAGCCCCTTCCAGCTCCGTCAGGTTGTAAATCTTAAAAAGATCCCAAAGAGGGGCCTCTCCTCTTCTGCAGGAATGTTTGTTGTGGGTACAACTCATTTTACATTAATATTGTCAGGCATGTTATATTTTCTTGTGTACGTACAATACAAATAACCCTGGCTCCCTCCCAGCAGACGTTTCCTTGACGTTGTAGAGGATCCAGAGGCAAGCAAGTCCCGTGGCTGTCCGCATGGCGGTGGCCGCACTAGGTCGTTCCTTTCTGGTTTTTGTCCACTGCTTCAATGAGGCCATGGGTTTCTTGGGTCTAATCCAGTCTAGGAAAAAAACATGCTTGTCAACACCCTCCCTGACAGGCATGGCATCCCTGGACGATTTACATCGGGGAACGGACTACACCCAACGCTTCCAAGGACGGCTGTCAAGTGCTTTTCCCTTTTAGTCCCTTTTCTGTAAATAGACTGTAGATTTTTGTGGGTAGTAAAATTACTAAAATATTCCTACTTTGGTTAACAAATTGGCTTTAAAATCTTAATTACTATGAACTCTTGCGAGGTTCTTTACTTTTTTCAAAATGTAATACTTGAAATACTTGAGGAAATGTTTGAATACTGAAAAAAAAAAAAAACCACCCACAAGTCATTAAGAAACAAGTAAATGATGACCTGCATCTTATGGAGTTAAAGAGAGTAAAAATAAGTTAATCTATGTATATTAACAGAATAAATATTCAAATCACATGCAGATTTTAAAATGTTAGTTGTGGAAGTCACGTTTTAAAAACCACATAAAACAAAACATCATAAAAGATGACCCACTGGAGGAGATAATGCTAAGTGAAGTAAGTCAAGCAGAGAAAGACAATTATCATATGGTTTCTCTCATCTATGGAACATAAGAACTAGGAAGATCCGTAGGGGAAGAAAGGGATAAAGAAAGGGGGGGTAATCAGAAGGGGGAATGAAACATGAGAGACTATGGACTATGAGAAGCAAACTGAAGACTTCAGAGGGGAGGGGGTGGGGGAATGGGATAGACTGGTGATGGGTAGTAAGGAGGGCACGTATTGCATGGTGCACTGGGTGTTATACACAACTAATGAAATCATCGAACTTTACATCAGAAACCAGGGATGTACTGTATGGTGACTAACATAATATAATAAAAAACATTAAAAAAAAAACAAAGATGACCCACTGACCTGATACAGTAGGGAGAGGGGATTAGGAGGGGGTACTAATCAAAAGAGACTTGAAGCTGGTCCATAATGTTAGAATTTTTATAAGTGAAAATATACTTGTGCTCTATTTGTATAATTGAAAGAAATAAAACACTGCACAAGAGGATTTTAAAAACAGACTTAACGGGGCTGGGAGAGGCGCTTCAGCCGTTAAGCAACATGGAGGGGCCGCCCTCTCGTGGAGCTCACGGAACAGCCTGTAAACGGTTACTCAGAAATAATGTACTGTTTTGTTCACAGAATTTTGGAGTTGCAATGTCTGACTTACGGGTCAACCCCTCATGTTTGTCCCACGAGAAAAAAGAGAACACCACAGGTTCTGCGGTTTACCCAAAGTCACTTATTTTAGGCAAAGTCAGAATTACAGATCCAGTCTTCTGATTGCTCACTGGACCTCTCAATCCCCTAAACCGGAAGTCGACAAGTGTTAAACACCAAAATGTGCTGAGAAAGTCGTGACCGTACAACGTACAGTGCCTGCTGGCTGGAAGTCACTTAATTAGAGGGATGTGGGACACTGACCATGTTGCCAGGATCTTGCTGGGAGTTGCTGAGAAACAAAGGAGGATAATGCTTGTATTGTGGAGTGGATTGTAAAATCTAATAGAATTGCCACAGTTAATAACAGCGTTACCCTCAAGGCCGCACCTAGTCATCAAACAGCACCAAAGAGGCCACAGAAGCCCACGGCTGGAGAGGGGCAAGGGTGTGCAGAGAGCCCTTCTGAGCCACAGGTGCCCGAGGAAGGCTGACACCCAGGCTACGGTGAGAACGTTGATGAAAACAGCAACACGGCTGGGGCAACGGAGCACCGCCCAACCACCAGCAACGATAGAGGAGTATGAAGTCTGTGGTGCACCCACAGTACTCGTAGTAACAACAAATCCAACCCTGTCACACTCCTGACTAGTCCTCAGCAATGCCCTGCTCCAGCCACCAGTGGGAGAGGAGGCACGCCACTTCCAGGCACAGTCAGTCACTACAGTTCTGTACCAACGTAGATGGCATTTGGTCAAAAACTGTGACACACACACACACACACACACACACGGCAAAAGAAAACTGTTAAACACACAAGATACAAAACCAGACTCAGAGATGACCCAGACAAGTCTGGAAATACCAGACAAGGAATTTAAAATAACTATGGGCTAACATGCGTTCTAGTGGGAAAAGTGGATAACAGGCATGAGCAGATGGGGGACGTCACTAGAGAGACGGACACTGTAAGACTAAGAGAAATGCTGGAAATACAAACCAAAAACACAGTAATAAAGAGCCAAGGAAAGAACTGGTAAACTTGAAAATGAATCTGTAGAAATTACCTAAATTGAAAACAGAAAAAAACAAAGTAGAAAGTAAACACAACAGTGTTAAGACTTGTGGGACAATTTTGAAAGTCTCACACAATATAATTGGGATCCCAGTGGGGGAAGTGAGAATGGGAGCTAAGTGGGGAGATGGGTTGGGGGGATCACACTCTAGCTTATTCTATCCTTCCTTCTTTCCGGAACCACACGCCATCTTTCCCTCCACTGAGTTCCAGTTCTTTCACGAGCAGAGGCTGTCTGGTGCTGACTGTCCAGAGTAAGCTTCGAGTCTTTGAGAAGTGAGGATAGCTGCTGGATTTTGTGCATGAGGGACAAGATCTGTGGTGTCTAATCGCTGCATTTCATCTATTCTAAGGTATGCTTTGTAACATTCTCGAAAATAGTGTCTTAAAATAGATTTTCTCTTTCAATGAAAAAACTAAAATAATGGTGGGAGGGGGCACCTGGGTGGCACAGCGGTTAAGCATCTGCCTTCGGCTCAGGGCGTGATCCCGGCGTTCTGGGATCGAGCCCCACATCAGGCTCCTCTGCTATGAACCTGCTTCTTCCTCTCCCTCTCCCCCTGCTTGTGTTCCCTCTCTCGCTGGCTGTCTCTATCTCTGTCAAATAAATAAATAAAATCTTAAAAAAAAAATGATTAAAAAAAAAAAAAAAAACAATGGTGGGGCACCCGGGTGGCTCAGTCGGTTAAGCATCTGCCTTTGGCTCAGGTCGTGATCCCAGGGTCCTGGAACTGAGCCCCATGTTGGGCTCCCTGCTCAGCGGGGAGCCTGTTTCTCCTTCTCCTCCCTGCTTGTGCTCTCTCTCATTAGCTCTGTATTGGTCTCTCAAATAAATGAAATCTTGAAACAAAACACCGTAAAATAATGGTGTGTCTTACAGTCGATTACATCGTCAACATGAGTCACTACTTTAAGAAGTTATTATAAAACAGAAAACCACACACAATAAATAGCTTATTATAAGGCTAACACTTTATAAGGATAGCTCCGTAAGCTATTGTGTTCTTGTAGGACAAACCCTATTATACATTATACCCAAGTCATCAAATAAAACTTTGCCAGCCACTCCCAGAATCCCCTCCATGCACTTTTTCCTAACATCAATGCCCTCCCTCTCCCCTAGAGTAACCACTATCCTGAATTTTCGTTATCACTTCTTTGTCCCTAGTTTTGTTTTTTTAAGATTTTATTTATTTGACACAGAGAGAGAGAGAGACAGAGCACAAGTATGACTGGGGGCAAAGGGAGAGGGAGAAGCAGGCTCCCCACTGAACAGGGAGCCCCTTGTGGGGCTGGATCCCAGGACCCTGAGATCATGACCTGAGCCGAAGGCAGACACACAACCGAGCCACCTGGGAGTCCCTGTATGTCTCTAGTTCTATCAACAAAGTGTGCATCCTTACATTATCTAGTTTTGTTTTGTCCATTTAAAGAAAAAATAATGGAATTTCCCTCATCCCTTTCCTTACAATTTATCTGTTGAAAATCCCAGGGTATTAAACCTGTGGTTTCCGTGTGGATTGTGCTAATCGCACACTTAAGCTCCACATGTTTCTCTGTCCTCTTTGTTCCTGAATTTTGGCAGTGGGACCCAGAGGCACGATCAGCCTCCCCTCCCATCCCTTGGCAAAACTATAGAGGATGCGGGGTTCTTTCACTAAGAGGCATAACACGTCTGGGTGTCTCTTTCTGGAATATTAATGGCAGCTGATGCTCAATGTCTAAATCCATTAATCCACGAGGTGTTGCAAAATAGTGATATAATCACATTTCTTTTTCATTATTGGAACATCAAAATGTGTTTTCCGCCCCCCTTCTGCTGCTGCTTGGATACCCAGTGGTACAGTCCAGAGGAAAGACAGGAAAATGCTTGATATCTCCATTTCCCCGTTTTCAAGATAATGAATAGGTGATCAGTTATCTTTCATGTTTATGTGTTTCAGTCAGTTGCAATTATTATCCTTTTTCATGATCAAATTTAGCCGTTTGGACCTGTTCGAGCTGGCTCCTGCGTCTTTATGAAATTACACAGTAGCCTGTGATAGCTTCTGTTTTAATAAGATATTCTAGGCTTTTCTTCTATATTTCCTGCCAGACTTTTTTTTTTTTTTTTTTTTCAAANAGATGCTCTGGTTTCCTTTGATTAAAAGATGGTATTTTAAGACTACAAACTGAGTAATGCTTATTGGTACTGGATTTTTTCTAGGTCTCTTCAGCGTGTAAACATCTAGCATATATGCATAAGGAGTATATATATACAGACATATTTTATATATGCTTGTTTCTACCACTACTTAAATTCGTAACTACAGGTATTTAAAAAAAATAACCCACATCTTCACCTCCTCTTTACCACATCAAGAATCCTGGTTCTCAAGAAAACAGGGGATGAATTAAAATAGCCCATAAATGTCCATTTATTCTACCCCACATTATACGCCCAAGTCCTAACACTATCAGACTACCATCAGCTACAGCAAATATTTCTGCACGTGCTCTCCCCTCTTTTTAGCTGTACTCTGTCGTCTGGATGGACAGCCATTGCATACCATACTCTTGGAACTCCAGTTTTTAACTGTACAGGCGACTATGCTTAATGCTCACCACTAGTCTTTATGGTGCTATTTCTCTAGTCAGTCTTCTAATGGAGCTCATTTTCTGATTCCTCAAGAAGAGTTTAAGGGAACCCTATCCCCCAAATTCTTGTGTTTTCCCTTGGGTATGTTCAAAATGTTACTCCATTTTCTTCAAGCACAAAGAATAATTATGGAAAAGTCTGATGACCATCTAACTTTTCCCTCGTCAACTGCTGTTTTTGCCTACCCCAAGGATTTCGTCTTTTTTAAAATTAACTGTTAGTCTTGGTGTTGCATGTTTTGGATCAATGATCTTGGGTACAAGAGGGCGCGCTAAAGGGCGCCTGGGTGGCTCAGTCAGTTAGGTGTCCCAACTCTTGATTCTGGCTCAGGACATGCTCTCCCTGCATCAGGCTCTGAACTCAGCACGGAGTTGGCTTGAGACTCTCTCTCTCTCTCCCTCTGCCCCTTCCCCTGCTTATGCTCTATTCTCTAAATGTTTTTTAAAAAATGCACTTTAAGAAAAAAAAGTTTCAAAATATTCATAATTAGTAAGGTTTTCAGAAATTATCATTTTTTCCCCTTCAAAGACTATTATCCGTATATTGGACCTTCTGTCCCCATCTTCAATATTTGTTAACTTCCTATTCCTAATTTTGCTGAGATTTGTTGGTCACCAGTTCCTCCTTCCACTTGTATTTCAGCCTCCTCTCCTTTGCTTTTCTTGTCCCTGTCCTGCTCAATATTGGTCTTCCTCTCCCCAGTTTCTCTTCTGTGGGGGACCCCATCCCAGGAGCCCTGGCCAACTCGGCAGATTGGTTCCAACAGTTCACGTGGACCAGACCAGCCGGTTCCTTCTGACGCCCCTTGCACACACTCACCACGGGAATGGGAAAGCCTCTCCCAGCTCCAGCCTGACCTGCTGTGCATTTTAGTGGTCATTCTAACGTTCTGTTCTCAGGTCCAGTCAATGCTCTATTGCCTTCCTCTGCTTTTCTGTCTTGGGGACTGTGGCTCTTGGTGGCTCGTCTTCATCCAGTTATACTTTGCCATTTAAGGATGCCAGCACCTAAATTTGTTGTAATGCTGTTCACAGGTTTTTGTTGTCCAGTTGCTGTTTTGTGGGGATTCGGAGACAGGAAAACTATGGCCTTGCTGCCATCTAGATTCCCCTCCTCCCATACTATTTTTGAAGGTTTTCAGCCAGTTCCATTTTCAGACTCAGCCTGAGCCCCTGGCTTTGGAGGAAGCTACGTGTTTCCATTTACAGAGCCCATCTAAATGTCTGCTTCCTGTTGCCTTCTACCACTGCGGAATTGATCA
Source organism: Ailuropoda melanoleuca (assembly GCF_002007445.2). Lineage (NCBI taxonomy): Eukaryota > Metazoa > Chordata > Mammalia > Carnivora > Ursidae > Ailuropoda > Ailuropoda melanoleuca. The sequence goes on from NC_048225.1 coordinate 69,972,859, forward strand.
TTTCTTTGCTAAATCACTTACCACTTATCCATCTGTTTCCTTGCCTGATGTCTCTTCCTCTGTTAACCTTTACGGATTTATACTGTTTTATTCCTTTTCTGTCACTTAAGTGGCATTTTAAGTCAGCGAGGAGATAAACATTTGTAGACAAAGTTTGAGTCACATTCTTAATTTGTTTTAGAACAGGAAACTTTCATAGCTCGAATTTGTTTGTGTTCTTTGGGTCTTTTTCAGATTGGTTTTTTATTTCTTTTACAATTTTTATGCTGTTTCTTACAACTTATGTTTTCCATTCCATTCTGACTCTATCCAAGAGTCCTCTATCAAGTCTTATTTAAAAACTAAAATACTCCGGATCGCTGTACTTTAATCCTCTTTATCTCAGGTAACGCACCTTTGTCTCCTGCCAGATCCATCCTTTACCTTCCCCTTCCCTCTCCCTCGCCTCCCTCCCAGTATTCACTTGCATGGTTCGTTCTCTCTCCAGGTACCTGCCTATGTCTTTGCAGTGTGTACACATCACAGACCCTGATGCCTTAGGATCTTACATTACACCTAAGACTCTAGTTAAGGGATTTTCAGTCCACACTTTAAAAAAGACATAGTAGGAAAAACAGGCCATTTTGAAGTTTAAGAATATTAACAATGTAAGTAGTTCTTTTCACAGGAAGCTGAGAGCAGTTTTCCTTCACTGTCAATCCATAACCCGAGCAAACCCTTCAGGGATAGCAGAGCACTGTCCCATGTGGGCAGTGATCTTTAACCCTTCCAGCTACCCCTTCCATGACAGCAACTTCATTTTCAATTCAACCCTGAAAGAGATAGGAAAGGCAGGGGGTAAAATTTAAAGCTTGGAGAAATACAGTGATTCCCTCCAGGATAAAATGATTACAGAATTGTGGCTTTTCATTTACCATCCTTATACTTGACAACATGACAGAAATCTTTAGAGTAGATTTTTATAAATTTCAGGGGACTTGCCCCAAAACATCAAAACTTCCAAAAACTGTCAAAAATAAAATGATTTCTCTACTTAGCTTCTTATGAAAATATAAAAAGCTGAACAAAAGAAATTACTACATAGTTAATATACAAAATGTACTCTATTTAAAAAGTGGCACACATCTAGGAGTAAGTCTTTGGTAACGGCTGCATTCCCAAACAGCACTTCAAACTGATATTCTCTTGCAGGCAACAGCGTCCCAGCTGCCTGCATTTATTGGAATATTGCTCTCTGAACATGCAGGCATTCAGATTTGTTAAATATGTCCTCTTCCGCTTCTGGAGTTAGTTGGATGTTATCTTTGACCGGCGACAGGGGATCCGGCTTCTTACAAGGAGACAGCTTTTCAGAATCTCTGCAAAATATAACGAAATGAATTGGTGCTTTTAGGGAACTAATTATTAGAGCAAAATCTACCTAGACCAAAGAGAGGTATATGGAGAGGATAAGACCTTTTAGTTTGTCTTAATATATGACACATTCAGGTTCTCCTCTGAGTATCGCAGTAAAATTTGAGTTTTGCTTCTTAGTTCCCCTTCCTGCTTCCTAAGTCACCTTTCGAGGCAGGTGCAAGGCCACTACTAAATACGTACGAGCTAAGGCAGAACGATTCCAAGAAAGAGGCTTTAGTTCCTTTCTCCTCAGCACCCTTCTCAGGTCTGGCTAAGCACCCAAGTAAGTGAAGCATGAGGAAGGTTTAAGCCCTGTCTTTTACTCCTCCCTCCCCCCAGCTTATTTTTTGGCTGGAAGGGAGCTCTAGGTCTATAAAAATTCATCCCGTTACGAAGATAACACAGGTAATTCTATCCCCTGTCCACAAAAATCCAAGTAAGTCTTATTTTCTAAAAGGCACTTAGGAATACTTTTGCACCCTCAACTAGCAATTCTCAAAGTATGGCCCATGGGCCCCTAAAAATTTCCGAGACCCTCTCAGCGGGTTTACAAGACTAAAACTATTTCATAAGAGCACTTAGACTCTATCTGCCTTCCCACTGTGCTGACACTTGTACTGCTCATCCAAAACCAGAACCAAATCAAAGCGACTGGCCGCTCGGCACGATCAGGACACTAGCTCCAAACCGCATGAGAAATGCCAGCGGCGCTTGTACCCTCCAGCTCCAGGTACTTGTAGTTACTGAAGAAGAAAATGTACACTCACTTAAGAACGTTCTTGATGAAGTAGTGAAAATCATTACTTTTGTTAGGATTTAAACCCTCAACCCTCTCACTTCATAGCATGGTATGAGAAAACGGGAAACACAACACAAGGTACCTGTGTTGTACGCAAGTATGACGGCTATCCCAGGTGGAAAAGCACGTGGGACACCGTGCTCATTCGAATTTGGGTATCTGGCAAAGGGCCTCTCTAACATGAACAAGGAGGGCGCCTGGGTGCCTCAGTCGGTGAAGCATCTGCCTTCGGCTCAGGTCATGATCCCAGGGTCCTGGGATGGAGCCCCATCGAGTTCCCTGCACAGCGGGGGTCTGCTTCTCCCTTTACCCCGACCCCTGTTTGTGCTCTCTCTCTCTCATTCAAATAAATAAATAAATAAATAAATAAATAAATAAATAAATAAATAAAATCTTTTTAAAAAATAAATAAAATGAACAAAGAGAGCCTGTTCTTACCCCCAAGGAAACAACTAACAGTATTTGTTGACAACAATAAAATTCAAGCTTTCAAGTGAAAGTCAGAATTTTGGAAAACCTGTGTCTGCCACTTGCCAGCTTCCCAATTTAAAAACTCCTTATAAGATTGTGATTTCTTTATATCGTATAACGAAATGTGTCAACATTTGGAAGATAAACACAACTCAATGAACCAACATTTTCTAAATGACCAATGCACACATGAGTAAAAGACGCACTCACGGTGCACGACGGGCCAAAGGACTGTAACAGAACACAGACCATGAAAAGTTGGTTGACTTGGTTTCATATCTGATATTGAAACTACCTTTAAGAAACCATCATTTGTTGAATTTTGGTATAATTTCAAGGTAGAAAATTTACAGCTAAATAAAAAGTCTATTCAATTATACATTTCCCAAACAGAAATGTGTGCGGAGCCAGATTTTCTTCCTACACTTCAACCAAAACACCCTCTCCTAACACACAAACACAGAAGCAGACGTAAGAACCCAGCTCAGGCCTAGTAAACCACAGCTAAGATTTGCAAAAATTTTAAAAAAGTCACTCCACTTTTTTTTGTTTTGTTTTGGAAAAGTTATTTTCTGTAGTAAAATACTATTGATTTTAATATGGGTTCATCATTGTTATTTAAAAATAAATATTTTAAAAAGCCTGTCTTAATTTCTAAGTTACATGCTGACAGATATAACCCACATAAACCAAGTGTTTTGGGCCCTCAATGATTTACGGGTGTAAAGGGTGCCTGAAGGCAGACATCTGAGAGCTGCTGCTGTATGGTTTCATCCTCGACTTCACACAGATAAAAAATACTTGTGTCCAGCAGTTATTTACAAAGTGTTTCTGCTCGTACAATCTCATCCGATTGTGGCAAGGTTTAATCCCACCACCCATGTAACTTGCCCTTCATTCTTAGCACATTCACTTTATTGAGAAGAACAAGAGAATAAATTAATTATAAATCATAGCTACTCTGAGACTAATTCTGTCGTCTAATGGAAGGAAGTACCGTGTGGCTCAAGGAAGGGAGATATACAGGGCGTCAGCTCTTTTAAAATAGTGTTTGCCCCATACATTAGAAATTTGGCACAATCATCACATACACTCAGTGATACCCCATTTCAGATATGATGATTTAGGGAAACAAATTGCTTTATTTTTTTTTTTTTTAAAGATTTTATTTATTTATTTGACAGAGATAGAGACAGCTAGCGAGAGAGGGAACACAAGCAGGGGGAGTGGGAGAGGAAGAAGCAGGCTCATAGCAGAGGAGCCTGATGTGGGACTCAAACCCATAACGCCGGGATCACGCACGCCCTGAGCCGAAGGCAGACGCTTAACCGCTGTGCCACCCAGGCGCCCCAGGGAAACAAATTGCTTTAAATCAAGAAATATGATACAGCATTACCTCCCCCCCCTCATGTCTAAAACAACTTTATTTTCATTACAAACCTGAGAGACTCGAAAGGAAAGAAGCAAAGACACTTAGGCCAGAAAAAGTCACCTGCTTAACAACAGACTCCAAAGCCAGAACAAGAACGGAGGATTTTTAGTTTGTCACCTTTTCACGAAATGAAGGTATACACATTGAAGTTAAATACACTTAAAAGGAGTCAGTTAAAGAGAATAGAGGAAAATAACTCTCTTAGAGTAAGAGAAAACAAAATGGACTCCTATGAAAACAGAAAGAATTGGGAAAAGTGATAGAAATTACAAAAAAATAATAATTTATCCTATCTTAGAGTAAGTAACAAGGAAACTCACTTTTTAAATCCAAAATTTTTCCAGAGCTCATTGATTTTTATCTGTAATCCCGGCCTGTTCTCGGCATTATGATGATTTCTCTTCTGGACACCTGACGGCTTCTTGCTGAGCCCACTGACTCTGGCAGGAACTAGAGGCTTGATCTTGGTTGTAGAAAGATTGTCCACAGAACTAGATTTATACAGCCCAGGAACCTGCAGAGCAAATACCCCTTTTAATACTGTTCTGTTCAAACAACGACCTATAGTTAATTTCGAACTGCTCTCTGCACATGACAATAGAAAAATAACCAATAAGCAGTGTGTAAAAACGTCTGTTTTCACTTAACTATGTTTTAGTTCTACTTAATAATCAATCTATCTTGGATAGTTTTCCTGTTTACATGTAGAAGTGAATTTTGTTTTGAATAGGTTGTTCAAACAGATCTCTACCGACATTTAGCCTTTTCTACCCAAGGGTTGATTTTTACCCTATGGGAAACAGGGAGCCATCGACATTTCGTTGTTCTTTAGGGTAGTAAGAGTGAAGTATAGAAAACAAGGCTTTCATATTGATGCAGTTGCCAGAGGAGGTATAAAGAACGGGAATGCTCACACATGAAAGATGAAATCTTGATCTGGGGTGCTGGCGAGGGGAGAAGGGAGAGAGCACCAAACAAGACAAAGAAAGAAACATTAGAATTTGGATAGGTACACACGTGTGGTTGTTTTTCTTTCCCCCCGCAGAAGAAGGATCGATCTGGCAGATACAAAGAAAAAGGACCCTAAGATTTTAAAACTAAATGACAAAGAGAATAACATAATATTATGTAGCAGATGAAAATAAAAAATGTTCTGAGAAGAACTGGTTTGAGACATAACAACAACAAAAGGGTGAGTTTCATTTTAGATATTAAAGATGGATGTTGGGGAGCAAGAGGAAGGTCCATCTGGGGAGTTTTCACCAAAACAGAAGTGACAGCTAGAACCTTGCAAAAACTTCTGAGAGTAATAATAATAATAATAATACGACAGTTTAATGTCTAGACATAACTTCTTTTGGGAAAGTACTTTCTACATCTCCAGTCCTATCTGTCACTGAAAATAATTTTGGTATCTTTCCAGACTTGTTACTATGATTATATAAACACACACGGTGTGCATGAGTAGTTTGAGTATTTAAGCAGAAATACCAGACCTTCATGTTCTTTCTCTTTACTCAAAAATGATATGGACACCCTTCCGAGGCAGTGAGGTCTGAAAACGGCTCCGCACTCAAAGATTTCAAACCAGTCTTATGGCTGCATCTTCCACACTGAAGTCTTTAATATTTAGGGTTTATATTTACATAGTACGAGATGGGATCTTTTCTTCAAACGGATATGCAGCCCATTTAATGAAAGTTTAAAGAAGTTTTTATGCTACTAGAAAGATAATGTGTCCACTATGGAAAAACATGACAAAGAAAAAGATTCACCAGTACCCACCACCCAAGAGCTAAAACCAATTATGTATTTAATAATTCACTCCCTTAGTTTTAGATATTTAGACTATTTGCAATTTTTCACTACTGTAACCACTGCAGGGTAAGTATTCATATACTTAAACTCTCGTTATTTCCTTAGACTCGAGTCCTAGAATGCACTTACTGGGTTGAATTATTTAAACTTGTTCAAATTGCTTTCCTGAAATGGCAGAGCAATTTATACACAATTAATTTGTGATTATTTCATACACTATATACTCATAAAAATGAGTACAATTAAAAATTAAAAATATTTTTGAAAATCAGAGAGGTAAGAAATTACATTTCGTTATTTTAATTTGCATTATTTGACTACTACTGAGGTTATACATGCTTTTATATATTAATCAATCATTGTGTACTTTTTCTTTTGTACTATTTATATCCTTTGTGCATTTTTGAGTTACAAATGAGCATTTTCATATTAACGGGCAAGAACATTTAATATATAAAATATGCCTTAACTTGTGAGCTTTCACTATGCAGTCATGGAAATATTTATATATTTTGATTAAAAAAAAACCTGGCTTATTGGATATACAGTGTCAAGAAGGTCTTTTGGCAACATATACCAAAGCTTTTAACTGTATGGGCCAGGAATACCAGTCCATGGAATTCACCCCTATGAAACAATCAAAAATGATACTAAGTACTTATCCATGGGATCTTGGATGCAGTAGTGTCTGCTACAACAAACATGTTTAGGGTAAATGACGAATGTAAGGGAATTAGCTAAACTCATACAAAGGCATATTGCTCCTCATTATAAGTAATCCGTAGAAGCACAAGGAAAAAAGATGGTTATACTGCAAGAGAAGATAAGGGTTTCACAACTTCACCACCTACAATCAGGCATAAACATGGCCCTAATAGGGCTGAAGGTAGACGTTTTTCCAGTAAATAAAAATATAGGCATTTTAATTTTTAATTTTGTTGATATTTCTCAGTTTCTGGTAATAAACATACACTGCTTCTGACATTTAAAAAAATTGTTCGTTTTACCTTGTTTCTTAGAGGTGTGTCTTTTCTCAAAAACGGAGTTAAACGTAGGTTGGATTTCAGATTACCTCGATGATCAAGTGACTTCATATTGCAGTCAGATTCCTAGATTACCCCAGATTAAAAAAAAAAAAAACATTAGATTTTGACTGTGGATTCTTTATGACAAATAACCCATATTCAACAAAACATAAAACAAGTAAAACAAGAAAATCAGTATAAATAAAAATGTAATTTCTCAGAAACGTATTAAACATGGAGTAGATGAAACGAATCTAAGCCGAAACGGTGTTTGCTAGTTTCCCCCAAGTTTCACTGAAGAAACTAGCAAGATGCTTTGGCTAAAGAAAATTGTATAAAATAAAGTATCTGGTTACATATGAAGGCTTTCTTAACCCTTCTGGGAGCCTGTCAAAATGCTGAGTCAAGTAAGACAAACCTACTGGAATGCTACTGGTTTACCCGAGCCCGGCTGATGGCTTTCAGAAATCACTAGCTGTAAGAAGTGGAACCACTGCAGCCACATCTTTCAGTATGAAACGTGTTCATTCAACGGTGAAGAAAAGAATGGGGCAGATCTACTTTCAAGAAGCAGCGCAACACTGAGTCAAGTGAAGTTACTTTTCACAATGAGCCTGAGATCTCGCCTCGGGCTAGCCCATCCTGTAGACCGAATAATGTGGCTTCCCACAAAAGTCACAAAAAAAGAACAATGAATGGAAGATTCAGAAGACTTTACATTTCTGCATTCTTCAAGAGGATTAAAAAAAATTATTGTGGGATTCTTTACAGTGTTATATACTTAAAAAAATAATCCCAAAGTGAAAAATACTCCATTAACTGGTTTGTAACTTACAGAAACTCCAATATTCCTCACTCTAGCTAACAGTTGTGGTGACTCTGAGATAAATCATTTGTTTCTTTTTCTTTCTTCTTTTTAAGTGTAGTTAACGTATGTTAGTTTCAGATGTTAAATTTCTTAAAATAAAGGTCTTGAGTAAGGTCCAAAGATCAATTCACCTCAAACAGGGCCAATGAAGTCAACACACATAGAATCTCTGGTTGGTGCTTTTCACAGTGAACTACCGATGGAAGTCTCCACTAGAGAAATATTTTCTTCAGAGCCATCTGGTGAAAACTAGTATTAAAAATGAAGCCCAATAGTATTGTGGCTTTCTGAAACATTTTCTGAATCAAAGAAAGATTCTATAATTTTATGTTACCTGTTAGTGTTCTAATTTTTTGAGAATTAACAATTTGTTTTTCCTAACAGGAGTTTACTCCATCTGGTGGTGAGAGATACAAAAAACGGTTATGCGGAAGTCAGAAATGTGGGAAGTTCCGTCAACATGCACAGCCTACAGCCGGTGAGCTGGAAAGGCTTCTCAGCAACACGTGGCTAAAAGCTTACAAAGTGCAGCAGGAAGAGGTCGCTGGAAAAACGGAAAAGCCACCTCCAGAACGAGCGCAGCAGACCCAAGAGTGTTCTCAAATAGGTGGTGATGTTTTTATGAAAGATGTTCAAGACACAGCGCTGTGGGGGCACCGGCCTGGGGCCAAGAGCGAATGCAGTGTGAAGCACAAAACGAAAGTGAGGGTATTACAGTGGGGGCTTGGGTGAAAAAGAAACGGGGTTCCAGACCAGTATGGATGAACTGAAGCCCAAGCAAGTGAACGGAGAGAGAAAAGCAAGAGTCTCACAGGCCGCCCTGGGCTGGACCTGGAGTACCTTCAAAACTCAAACACCACATGGAACGGATTTTGGATTCAATATATTAACTGATTTCTGCTTTCTCCAAGTGAAAACAATTTGTGCTCACATTTTAAGTTAGCTTTTATCTGCAGTTTGAGTCCAACAGAACTCACGTTTCCTTTGGGAACTTGAATAAAATATTTTCCTTTTGATAAATACAAGCTCTCCTGATTTATTAGATAGTCTTCAATGTTCGGGGTCATCAACCTTCTGCCAAACAGTACCGCGACTATAACTGTTCTTACAGCCTGGTAACTGGAGTCGTGAGGATGGAGTGAAGTATGCTCTGCGGGTGAGGTAAGGGGACTCTCGGACGTGAAGGCGCTACCCATGCCATCTGACAATATAACTGGAGCTCATGAGCAGTACTTATTTGAAGTTCGGACTTAGGTCAGACTAAAAGATATTTTATAAATAAGGAAAAAATGGTTACGATGCTTTTATTAACTTAAAACAGAGTAACAAAGTCACATGTATTACTGTTTTGTTTTGTTAAAAGGGGAAGTGTAGCAAGAATAAATAGAGCAAATGAAAACATATTTCTAAGTACTGAAGCTTCAGGTGATCACCAGCAAATCAATAAGGCCATCTCCTTATTAGGTTTCCAATGTTATCTGAATCCAACAGTATATTAAGGAATTAAATACTAAATGTATTACAACATATCGTTCTGCTTACGTCTTAACTGTGCACAACCTGAGATACCTATCGATGGAGCTCACAGTGACTCAGGAAACACAGGGTTAGATTAAAGGTGCGAGTTTAAAATAGGACATACAGAGAAGTCCTTAAGATGAATAGAATGTGAACCTTCTATAAGTAAGATCTAAAATCAAAAATTCGGACAGCCAATTATTTCCAAAACATAGGCAACATTTCCCCAATTACCTGATTAACACCCTATTTTCTCTTACACATGGATTTGAAAACAAAGGCTTCATAACGGGACTTACCTCTGAATCCGAATCCTTACTAGAAGGCTGAGAGAGTTTTGACGCACTTAAACTGTGTGGCGAGAATCCTGCGCTCTCCTGAGACTGGGGCGACCACCCCGCTAGCCGTAAGGGAGGCGCGTCATCACCTGAGCCATCACTGCTCTTGAACTGAGACGCATGGGACACTTCCCTCTGGTCCGGTGGAGCCGTGGGGGGGTCAGTCCTTCTCCGAAACTGCTGCAACGCTGCTCTTGGAGAAGGGCTTGGAGAAGGGCTTGAAGCTCGTGAAAAGTCTCCAAGACTTCCAGACCAACTAAAACAATTTCTGAGTGTCCCCAGAGTGGGTGGTGAAATGGTCCTGGTGAATCTGCTGGTCTCAGAAGACTGAGACTCACTGTCAGTCATCACAGCTCCCTCGTCTGCCATCGGATCACCTGAGCGACGTGCTACGTCCGACCCAGCCAGCTCCTGGCCGTCTAAGCCCTCTGATTCACTTAGACTGGTCTCTTTCTCCGTGACAGCACTTTCCTCCAGGGGCTCGCTGCTTGCTTCCACGGATACACAGTCGGCAGAATCCAGAGAACTGCAAAAAAACCTACCAGAAAAACACAACAGAAAGAACCTATAAATATTTTAGAGTTTCCCCACACAAAGGTGATTAAGATTCAGAAAACGAAAAACGGTCTAGATTCTTCAAGAAAAGTCTCATAAATACGTAATTTTGTAAATAAAGACAAAACAGAACTTGAAAGCTTAAATTTTGGTTATACCGACATTCACACATTTAGAAATTTATTTATACGATGAATTTGTAGACAGGCTTCCTAAAAGCAGTCCTCTCTACATACGTGTACTTGGAACCTGCATATTTTATCTACACCTAATCGTCACATAGGTCTTTTCCCCCTGACCTTTATGTAATAAACCCCCAGACAGACCAGAAGCTCCCCGAGGACGAGTACCATTCACAGCACCTACACTAGCCGCTAAAACACGGCTGACAGTCAAATACTTGAAGTTACGGAAATACACAACAGAAGGGACAATTTACCACTATTGTCTATTATTTTGTAAGCAAAATAAAAGAAATTAGCCACTTACTCTTCATCTTAGCTTATCTCCTAGTAGCAAACCATCTGGGAACTTGTAGTGGTACGTATTCTAACAGTTTTTAAAATAAATGCCCTATAAACTTTTCCGCTATTTTAAATATTGAGGTTATGACTTCCACATCTATCATAAAATTTTGTATTAATAAGAGGTATTACTTAGTGTGGCAGCTTTAAAAAATCACTTATAAACACTCCAATACAAAAGAAAGATCAGTATCATTACAGAGAAGATGTACTCAGAGAGTTTTTAGATAAAAAAGGAAATTCCCAGAGTAAATGATCAGATCAATATGAAACCTAAAGAGAATTTATCTCCTTAAAAAGCATTAGTTCAAATCTAAGATGATAAACAGACTATTTACTACATGCTGGAGAGTAAAAATCCCCTCTATCCTTTATCAAATCCCCGGCTGACGGAGGTGTGGGTACAGGCCAGGAAGCAAGCGGTCCATGGAAGGAAAGGTCTTACTAGGCTATTCGCTACGCGCAAAACAGGAGCTGCCAGTCTGATCACATAATTCATTTTTAAGTAGATAAGAACCCCTATGATATCCAAATAGTCTTCCATGTAGGATTTTATGGGTAAGAGAAAATAAAGTGGCAGTGCCCAAGGTTATAAAATTAATCAGCTAGAGAGAATTAAAAGCCAGAACCCCTCCCAGATCGCGGCTACTTCTTCCCAATTAGCCTACAGTGTTGCTTAATTGATATTTCTATTTCTAGGTCTCAAAAGACAAACTGGAATGTTTCTAGGATAAGTATCTATGTAAAAAAGAAGAGTTAAAGCAGACTTCCAAAAACCAGACGGGATGGAGACCACCCCTGGCATATTTAATAGCTCCTGCTGCATTACCTTGATGCAGCAGGTGACAGTATGTGAAGTGTAAATCACATTACAGAGCGGGGTGATAGTAAATCCTTGCATACGTATTTGTGACTGGGCGCCGTGTCAGGGCCTTGATATGCTTCTGCTAGCCTCCAGAGCAGCCTGCAGTATAACCATCCATACCTTATAGATAACCAGGCTTAGGGTAAGCAGTGGTGTGTGAAAGGTCCCTCTGCTGACTCAACGGCACAGCGAGAACTCGCATCCAGGCCAACACGACTCTTAGCTCCTTTCGACCCAGCACGCTGACGGGGACCAGGAAGCTCTGCGTCACTGGTACTGACTACACCGCCCTGGGAAAGTTGTTGAACCCCTCGGAGCCTCAACGTCTGAACCCCAAATAGAGAAAATAACAGTGACCCTGAATATCTCATAATTTTGCTGTGAGAAATCACAGAGTGTATTAAACAACTTTGAAAATTAGCAAAGAAAACTAATTTAATCCTATCTGGTTATTAGATGCTGCTATACCACCAGGTCAGAAAAAGACTTACAACTATTATTTCACAGCAAACTGATGGAGAAAAAAAATTCATTTCTCCAAGGAGCTCTTAACAATTTATCAGTGACACATCAACCTAAACGGCAGAGAGTGGGAATGTGCAGCTGTGAGCGGGTATCTCATCAAGCTCGTGTAGTGACCAGGCCAGCCCTGTGGACACATGCAAACACGGCCCTCATCAGTTGTCCTCAGAGGAAAGCTGGACATCGAGGGACAGAAAAGGGAAATTTTATTTTCTGCAAGTGAGGAAAGCCGACTGCATCATGCCTTCTTCTCCAACGTCTGCAGCCTCCTTTTTCATCATTCCACTGCTAACAAGCACCTTCAGTGAGAGGGACTAGTACAGGCAGAATCGGAATGACCATTTAATCAGGATGTGACTATTTTCTTGACAAGGCCCAATGGGAGAAGGGTCTGGAGTGCCACCTACAGCACGGCTCAGGGATGACCAGCATTGGTTCCTTCACGGCCGTCTCCCACCGTCAGGCTGGACAGACTGGCCGCAGGCTGGTGTATTCAACTTGAAGAACACATCCGTTCTAAGTCTTCCAGAGGGATGTGGGGGCCGATCAGTTTTCTCTTAGGGCTACCAGGTCATGCCTAAGTAACTTCTGACACTGCTGCTTCCTGCTGCTCAGTGTGGTGCCACCATCCAGACCATAAAATAAGAGCTAGTCATTGTGGATTTTCCATCCATCAGGTGCTGTTTCAGGCACCTTTACGTATGTATAGTCACAATGTGATCCTCTCAATGGCCCTGAGGTTGTCCTAACTGTTGGCCCCGTTTTTTAAAAAGAGGAAATTGAAGCACTCAGAAGTTAACCTGCCTGAGTCAAACATCTCATGAGTGACAGGACAGGACTCGACTCCAGGTGGACCAATCCTAGGGTCCCAATTCCTAACACCTACATTATACCAACTCCAAAATCTCATCAATACTCACGGGGACTACAGAACAGCCTAACCGATCTTTCTGTTCCACTTTTGGCCTTCTGGAATCCATCCTTCATAGCACACTTGGAACGGTCTATCAAAAGCAGGAATCAAGTCATACCCCTCCCCTGATTAAAAATGTCCAAATAGCTCCTATCACCTCTACAGTCTAGAAGTTCCTTAGCCTGGCTTACAAACCTTCCATGAACTGGCCTCCTAGTCCTGCTCCATCAGCATCCTTTAGCAGACTTACATTTTGGCAGGAGTAGCAACAGAGGCGGTCGACAGCCAAGTGGCTGCTCCATGCCTCTGCCCACAGGGAAGTACAGGCTCCATTCTTTACAACGGCACCTGACACCCGTCCCTTCCTCTGACCCTTTCCAACCACCCACTCAGCAGGAGACGCCCCTTCAATGCCCTAGAACACCTTAGGTATACTTTTGTTGTACCTACCACATTGTACAAATTTTCTTTATGGACCTCTTTTTGCAACTACACTGCAAGCTTCTCAACAGATACTATGTCCCTCATTTTTGTAACCCAGGGCCTAGTAGAGTATTAGGTTCTTGGTTAACGTTAGAACTCTAATCATCTGGGGCGCCGGCCTGAGTGGCTCAGTCGGTTGAGCATCTGACTCCTGATTTCAGCTCAGTTCATGATCTTGGGCTCCGTGCTCAGTGGGGAGTCCACTTGGGATTCTCTCTCTCCCTCTCCCTCTGTCCCTCCTGCTGCTCATGTTCTCTCTCTCTAAAATAAATCAATCTTAAAAAAAAAAAAAAACACCACTGTGCAAAATTGTCTTTACCTTTAAAAAAAAAAAACAGTAGAAACAAAGCAGCAAGGGACAGTCCAGAAGAGAATTTTTCTAACGCAGACTGTAAGTCTACCATTCTTATTTTGCTTTAGTACGGACAGATGTGCATTTACGTCGGGACGCGGACACCACACAACACGAACAGTAGACAGCTGAAGCCAGGCTCTGCACAGACAGCCCGGAATCAGTGTTTACTTGGGACAACTGGACAAGGACCGACGAAGTGGGCGGTACAACACACACACAAGCCCACGAGGACGGACTGTACCTGCTTCTGGTCCCTGGGACCACAACTGCTCCACCGTCTTCATTTTTCCTCCGTAACAACGCCGCAAATTTATTTCTCGTCGTAGGTGCTGTGCTCCCATTTTTTCTAACAGTACTTCCATCCTCCAGGTCAGGCATGAGCATTTCAGAAGAGTTCAAGGACTTAGGACCTTCACAGTTATTTTTCTTGGTCTTCTTTGTAAATGAAAGGGAATACTGACTCAACAGGTCATCTTCTGACAGCTCTTCTAAATAAAAACAAAATGGTCCGTAAATCTTTGTTCCCTTAGCTCTGTTTTATTTATAACTTCACAGATTAGTTAAGATGTAATGTCAATTATTTGTATGATTTAATGTGAAATTGCCGAAACCAAAATTTCAGGATACAATCAATTCTGTAAGGCAATTTACTTCTGATACTAAAGGCTTGATTCTGCATAAAAAAATTAAGGCAATTTATATGTCAATGTATGATTTCCTGTTTTATTTTTAAAATGTTCCAATAAAACCAGCAACCACTTACACACCACCGATACTATACCACCTTTGAAGTGCATGTGACCATCACAGTGAGGCAACCTCGTTCTAGTTCTGGTCCTCACCGCCTAGCTGTGGGACCCTAGAGACCCGTGTGACCAATGTGTTCTACGGCAGCAGAATAAACCATAAGATAAAGCAATACAGTCGACTGACACCCGACATAGGCAACAACACAGAGACAGCACGTGGGTGCATGAAATCAGTCCAACTACAACTAACTCTCAGCCTGAACAGCTCCCACTCACATGGGAGTGAGTGCTCACTACCCTAGGAGAACAGTAAAATGGTTGGGGGTACCACATACTAGAGACAAGAAGAGGGTACCTCAAATTTAAAAATACACAGATTTTTAAGAAGCTACAGATCTGTAAATTTGATTTTGTTTATAAGAGCCTTAATTTGTTGATTATGCAGAGAATTGTGGCCCTTAGGGAAGAAGAAAACACAAACATTGTAGGATCCTCAGTAAGGTTTCTCCAAGAAGTGGCCATGCCAAACTAAACCGCATTTTCCTTCTGTGATAAGGCTGTTAGACTAGCTATTTGGGGGAATTCCACAGATTTAGATGCTGAGCAGGACACGTCAGCGTCTCTCATCTTATCCTAGTCGACAAGGCAGAGCAAAATAACTGGATATGAGTTAGGGGAATTGCAGCAAACTGAAGGGCCCCACAAGACCGCAGGCAACTAGCAGTCTGGAATCCAGCCTAAGTGCTCTCGACGTCCGTACGTTAAACATCATATAAGCAAACACGTTTTATCTATTCAAAACTCTGAGACACCAGGAGCGATCCTTCTCTCATTTCCAGGTGACACAGATAATACCCACCTCTTAGTAGACAACACAAAGATTGTTCAAGAAAGGCAGAACAATGGATTACAACGAACTGACTGTACCAGCAGATAATTTAACCCACTTTTAAGTTTAAAAATATAACCGTACCTGCCTTAACAACAACCAGTGGATTTGGATTCTCAACTCAGTAAATGCCAGCAAAACGACAGGAATGTTAACAAAAGCTATCTCAGTTGCAATCACATAAGCATAGTCTCTGGGTGAAGGGCTGAAATAGTGACGCAATTCTAAACACGTATTGTGCTCTGTGGTAAGCAGACCACACTTCAACAACCACTCTCCGTAACAGTCGCACAGCTATTAAAACCTGTACTGTGTCCCGAGCACAAGCTGGGTAAGTAAGCAACTTTTAGCCTGGAGGAGAAATTCAGGAGCATCACAGTGGCTGTCCCCAAACACGTGAAGGGCTGTCAACTAAAAGAGGGCAAAAAAACTTACTGTTTTATTTTGTGTTTGTGTGTGAGCCCAGGGCACAAAATCCATTGACAGGTGGCAGTTATAGCAGAGCAGACTGTGACATAAAGAACTTAGAGATAATGAGTTCTCTACATAAAACAGCTCATCCTCATGGGGACCGAAGGGAAGGGACAAACAGGCACAGTGTACTTGCTGGCGACCAGGGGCTTGCGGATGTTACCGTACATAACATACACGGACATTTGTGAAGAGGCAGTGCGGTTCCCACTTCAGAAGAGGAGACAGAGGTCCACACATATTATCTGGGAAAGATTTATGCTCATAAGGAATCAATACATTTTGACAAAACATGAATAATCTATACCTAAATCTGAAAAACAAAAGCATTAGCTAAAAGGTTTTTGCAAAGGGCTTGTTTTGTTGTTAGACCTTCATTCACTCATGTCTGAGGGAAAGAAGAGAGAAGGACCAGATTATAACCAGTCTTTCTACTTCTACACATCTTCTATGATAAAAATAAAACACTTTTCCCCAATACTCAGCATTCCACTCTTAGCACTTCTGTTCAGCAATGTACTAGAGGTTCCAGAAGACAAAATAAAGAAATAAAGGCAGGAGGGGGAATAAAATGAACAAATAAACAAAAACCAAAAAAAAAAAAAAAATGGCATCTAGTCTGGAACAAGGAGAAGCACAACTGTCTTTATCTGCAGGTGACTTGACTGTCTCTGCAGAATGCCATGGAGTCTATGAAAGAGATAACTATGAACTGATTACATGGATTTACAAGGTTGCCAGAGAGGAGATGAAAATACAAAAATCAACCCTACAGTTGACCCTTAAACAACAGGAGAGTTACGGGCTGACCCCCTCCAGAGTCAGAAATCTGTGTCTAACTTGTGACTCTCTAAAAACTGAACTACTAATGGCCTACTGCTGACCAAAAGACTTAGTGACAAGAGAGACAGCCAACTGACACATATTTTGTATGTTATATGTGTCATACACTGTATTCTTATAATAAAGTGATCTACAGAAAATATTAGGAAAGTCATAAAGAGAAAACATTTACTATGCTGTATTTATGAAAAAAATTCTACATATAAGAGGACCTGCGCAGTTCAAACTCTTGTCGTTCAAGAGTCAAATGGATTCTAGCAATGAACAATTAGAAATCAATATTTAAAATACCATTTGCAGTAGCAACAAAAATCTGAAACACAGGGATAAATTTGACAATACATGTGTGTCAGACACTAAAAACCAAACAGCTGACACAGAATGACAGACTTAAATAAATGGATCAGAAAACCCAATCTTGGTAAGAAGTCAATTCTCCCCAAACTTATCTATAGATTCAACTAAATTCCAATCAACATCTCAGCAGGCTTTACTTATTTATTTTTGAATTGACAAGTTGATTCTAAAATTTGTATGGAATTGTGAAAAACACAGAGTAGCCAAGACAACTTTGCAAAAAAAGAACAAACTTAAGACTTATATTAAACTTAGACTGAAATTACTTAATTCCAAGATTTACTATAAAGCTATGATAATTAAAATGGTGTTCTGGCATAAAGATAACCAAAAAGACCCACAATACAGAATGACAGAGTCCAAAACAGACTCACGTGTATATATGGTCAAGGTCAACTGACCTCCAAAACAGACTCACGTGTATATATGGTCAAGGTCAATTGATTGTCAACAAACGTGCCAAGGCAATTCAATGGGGAGAGGACAATCTTTTAACAAACGGTGGAACAAGTGGATTGCCATATACAAAAAAGGTGAACCTTGATCCTTACCTCACACCATATGAAAAAATTAATTCAAAATGGATCAAAGGCCTAAATCTAAAAGCTAAAACTACAGAAGTTCTAGAAAAAAAATAGGAGAAAAATCTTAGTGACCTTGGGTTTGTCATAGATTTTTTTTTTTTTTTTAAAGATTTTATTTATTTATTTGACAGAGATAGAGACAGCCAGCGAGAGAGGGAACACAAGCAGGGGGAGTGGGAGAGGAAGAAGCAGGCTCACAGCAGAAGAGCCTGATGTGGGGCTCGATCCCACAACGCCGGGATCACGCCCTGAGCCGAAGGCAGACGCTTAACCGCTGTGCCACCCAGGCGCCCCTGTCATAGATGTTTTAAATGTGATCAATACTCACTAATATTTCACAATACATACCACAAGCAAAAATACATACCATTTCTTGGTCTTTTCACAATGGATGACTTCCTTGGAAGATTTAACCCTTTAATACTGATCACTTGTTCAATGCCCACAGTACTTGGATTTTCCTTCAGTCTTTTAACATCTGAAACAACATCCCGCTCAAGTCTAGGGCAATAATTCCTATGCCAAATGCTATTAACATTAGATGACTTCTGACATGTTTTGTCATTCCAACTCTGACTTCTTGACTGGGCAGGCTACAACAGTAAAAAGGAAAAGGATTACTTGAAGGAGGAAAATACCCAAATCATTTCCCTCTCTATCAACATAAATTATAAGTAAATAATTTACTCTTTTGAACAATTTTTGATGAAATATCTGTTCTCTAATAACATTTTCTACTTTTTCTAACATTTTCTACTTTTATGGGACTACACTTTTCCATTAAATGTGTCTTATACTCCTGGGTCTGTTTCTCTTCTAATGAAGGTCAAGTGACCTTTTTAGTTCATTTTTAAGAAATAAAAAGTGAGGGGCCCCTGGGTGGCACAGCGGTTAAGCATCTGCCTTCGGCTCAGGGCGTGATCCCGGCGTTATGGGATCGAGCCCCACATCAGGCTCTTCCACTATGAGCCTGCTTCTTCCTCTCCCACTCCCCCTGCTTGTGTTCCCTCTCTCGCTGGCTGTCTCTACCTCTCTGTCGAATAAATAAATAAAATCTTTAAAAAAAAAAAAAAAAGAAAGAAAGAAAGAAAAAGTGAATCTTCCTGAACAGTGCAAGAAATGAAAATACACTTGAAGAAATGTGGCCACAACAAAATACTTTTAAAATTTGAGTATTATTTCAAAACACAATCTCAATTAGTTTAATAATGATCTGGCAATAAGCCTCCAAATAGTCACTTACCCTTTATACAGAACCTGATCATTAAAACCATAAAACCATATATTTACGGTAAACAGCCGTCCCATCTCTAAAGTCTGGTTGAATTTAAACCAAAACGATCTAATTTATTTTTATTTTTTAAAAAGATTATTTATTTATTTGAGAGAGAAAGAAAGAGAGAGGGAAAAGCGAGAACACAGAGGGAAAGGAGGGAGAGGGACAAGCAGACTCCCCACTGAGCAGAGAGCCTGATGTGGGGTTTGATCCTAGGACCCTGAGATCATGAGCTGAGCTGAAGGCAGACGCTTACCTGACTGAGCCACCCGGGTGTCCCCAAAATGATCTAATTTAAAACTCTAGTTTCCATGTGACCCATACTTGGTGTCATCTGTAGTGGACAATACGGACAGACAGAAAGCTACCTGGATCTACACTGAGTCTTGAATAAAACTTTCTCTGAGAAAGAGACTTATTGCCAGAAAGCGCTGGTATGCAATCATTCTTAATGCTAATATAAGTTATTCACAATGACAACATGTTGTAATATGTGATCTATTAAAAGGATAGCAATGATATTCTAATAGAGCAGAGAGGCAAAGGGAAAAATTAACAAAGGCATAAAAAAATGTTGGTACTTAGGGCATGAATTCCACTCGACAAAAATCCCACCTAAACTTGGAATCTAATCGAAGCCTCTCACTTAAAGAAACGATAAAAATAAAACAAGGTGACATTCAGGATACTTTGCTTTCAAAATTAACAAGGAAGGTTATTCAGAATAATTGAGTGAATGGTTATGAAAAACAGCTTAAGCACAATAATAACTCATGGCATTAGATCCCATTGATGGTTTTACTGAAGCAGGCAAGTAGAAAGCCAGCCTGGGAGGACAAATTTTAGATAAACAAAAAGAATGAATTAGTTTGGTACAACTCATGGTTCCTACAGAAATTTCTCTGCAAAGGGTGGTACTCTTACTGAGCCACAACACTCTCGTTATGTCTGGACATATTCAACACAACCAACTCTTTTAAAGCTTCTGAGACAAAAGAATAACTTAAGAATCATTCCTGATGAAATTATAATAGCAGCAGTAATTCAAATGTGTAAAGAAGACTGCGGAGTAAACACTTTTCAGTCCCCTTCCTTTGATTACCATCTCCCCAAAACAATAAGCAGATAAACTCGATCTGCAGTAAAATTGGGAGATAGCTGTATGGTCCAAACCAAAGTGAAGACAGAGTACAGAGAAATTTTAAGAACTTAGCAGAAGAGGGATCAAGCCCAAGTGTCTGCAGAAAAGAATCCCAAAGGGGAGTCAATTTCACCTACACAAACATGAGAAAAGCTCAGGGATTTAAGGCACCAGGTACCATGCAGGCCGCATATGGGGAAGGGCTAAGAAAGGGATTATTTGACCCCTGGGCCCTTATCTTCCACCTGACCTTACAGTCAACTCATCTACCTGCCTTCAGAACCAGAGCAACTGGTCAGGTGAAACCCGGAAACAGCAGGCACTTCAGAAGATGGGAAAATCCATTTGTCTGAAGACAGAGGTCAAATGAAAGGCCCACCCCAACTGTCCTTCCCTAACCTGTTCTCAAAATACAAACTGCCACGTATACATGTCCTAAGTAGAAACTGGAGGATCCCTTTCTGGAAAAATGGAACTGTGCAGAGAAAACAAAATCAAGCCAGCTTTTTGGCAACCAGACCACCAAAGAGTAAAGCCCAAGATTATAAGTCCCAGTCATTCACACATCTTCTCCAGCTGCTCAGTGTCTCTCTCAAACAGGAACAGCTAGACAAGAAGCTTCAGATGTTCGAAGTAAGTCTCCACCATGAAAGAGAAAAGGCCAAAACAAGTAGAAAAAAACCAATTCAGAGCAAACAGAATGCAGAGAACGGCAGAAAATGTGCAAGAAATTATAACTGATATTCTCAGAGAGATCCATTACAATCTTTTTTTTTTTTTTTAAGATTTTATTTATTTATTTGTCAGAGAGAGAGCACAAGCAGAGGGAGCAGCAGGCAGAGGGAGAGGGAGAAGCAGACTCCCTGCTGAGCAGGAAGACCGAAGCAGGGCTCTACCCCAGGACCCTGGGATCATGACCCGAGCCAAAGGAAGATGCTTAACCGACTGAGCCACCCAGGCACCCCCATGACACAGAATCTTTAAAAAAGTATGATTAAAGAAAGCACCCTTACATAAGAAAATGATAGTAGAAAAAATTTTACAGAATTTTCAGCAGTGACAGAAATGTTCTGTTCTGTCCAATATGGTTAGCCACTCGCAAGGTGGCCAACGTAACTGAAGAACTAAAATTTAAAAATTATTCAATGTGAATTAATTTAAATAGTAACATGTAGCTACGGGCTACTCTACTGAATAGTACAAAGTTTTACTGAAGAAAAAAAAAAAGACAAGCATTTCCACATGAATAAAACAGAAAAAGTCAAAGACTAGGAAATACCACATCTAATTAAGAGAAGTTCTAGAAAAGGAAATAAAAGAGGAAAGAACAACCTGAGTTAAGGGCTACATGATTTGAGCTGATGAGCATAATGTTCTTGCCCCCTTTCTCATGGAGCCTAGAATACATCTCTATTACAGAAATTCCCACATTTGTATGTATACAAACACATCTCCCTCTCCCAAGGCAATGAGCACCTGAGGAAGAGTTATATTTTATTTTTTTTTTATATTCCAGAACACTCGCTAACCTATGCTTGTTATAGTGAGTAATAATGCTCAGTCAAGAACTGAACTAGCGAGCAAGCGTAGAAAGACCCGAATTAGACTGGAAGCTAAGACAAAGAAGAAACTGTCACTCAGAACGAAAAGAAGCAAAAGGACTTAGCAATGAAAGAGATGCCCACCTTTATTTCCAAGTTTTCTATTCTGAGAATGAAAGAGATCATGTAACTGATATCATTCCTTCAACAAAAAACGTGGTAAATATAATATAGTAGTGAAGTTCATAAAGCACTGTCTTTATGAGAATTATACCCTGCTGGGAAGAATCACAAAGTAAACTACGGAGACGTAAGTTAGGCAGCAGTAAGGGCTAAAAAGGAGAAATGTCACTAAGGAAAGCTGTTAAGGAATTCTTTGGACTATGGATAGATTTAAGGTTATAGGAAATCATTTACGTAGAGATCCAAGAAACATTTAGAATTATGCAGCTGTTACTAGGCTAGACATTAGGTTAAAGATGTGAGAGTTATCTGCATAAATAAGATAATGTCATCAGAACTTACTTAAGGAATAAATATGAACAGAAAAGAGAACAATGTGGGAAAGGAGAGAACGGTGGGGAAGTGTGTCAGAAGGGATATACACAACTGGGGAAAAGTGAATAGGAAAGGGCTCAGGGACACAGCGCTGGGGCGTTCTGTTAATATTTGTGCCATGCTCGTGAATGCGTGAGAAAACAGCATTTACTTCCAATGGCAGCGTTTCTAGGTTTGAACCTTCAACTATGCCAAATGTCCGAGGCAAATGGGGTGGGACGAGAAGAAAGGAAGGCATCAAATGCTTGTAGATTCAGGCGAAATGTTCATGTCTAAAGGTCTGGCGATATATCACTTGGTTGCTTTTTAATTTAAGGAAATTAACCAATATATCTATATTCTAAGACAGACAATTTCTCCATCATTAAGTTGTTTTAAACCCACCCTCTGCACAGTGCTGGGATATAGAGATGCTCAGAAGATGTTTACTAAATGAAGATTTGCCTTTAGTCACAGTTCCTGGGTGTCTGGGTGGCTCAGTTGGTGAAGTGTCTGCCTTCAGCTCAGGTCATGATCCCAGGGTTCTGGGATCGAGCCCCCCCTCCAGCTCCCTGATCAGCAGGGAATCTGCTTCTCCCTCTCTCTCTGCTCATGCTCCCTCTCTCTCAAATAAATAAAATAAAAATAAAAATCTTCTAGTCAGAGTTCCTGAGATGTAATTAAAACGTGCTCTCTAAAAGTGAAGTCATTAAAAAGAAGAAGTAAGTCCTTAAGATGTTACCGCAGCAGTGTCTGGATTGTAGTCATCAATCTGTTCCAAAGTGTTTATATCTTTATTTCCAAGGGCTATCTGGAGAGCTACGGAATCATCAAAATACCTTGGTTGGTAAGATTAAGGAAAAAACGCCATTATTAACAGCGAACAACAGTGCAGTAAGACCGAAGGTGTACTCTACCGTCATGGAAACTCTTCAGGCTTAGGACCTCAGCACATCCTCCTTACTTTCTACACTTGGCATGACTGAAACCGCAGGTGTCATTTACTAGGTTCTACTTGTCACTGCAGGAGCTGGCTGTCTTTGGAAACAAAACCCTTCCAAGGGAGATGGAGAGGGAGTCCTGGCCACCGGCCACGTGACTCTCGGCTCCGAATCAGCCTGTGTGCGGGCAGCCGGGGGCTAGGAGCAGGGCAAGGTCAGCCGGTGTGCTCACACGTCCACAATGCCCTTCCTAGGAAGTGGCACTTGCTGGTCAAGAAGTGGCACCTTTGGAATGTGCGGCTTAAGCAACGGAGTCAGTACGTGCTCCTGTCAAGGCCACCTAAGTAATGAGCACGTTACAGTGAGTGAGTCGCAGGTTTATCAGCAAAAAGGGGCTCTGAAGTGTCACCAGCATGCTCATTACAATGCAAAACATAGGACTCAGTATAAAAGAGAAAACAAGAAACAATCTGCAGGCTTTTATTGAACGCCTTGCCAAGAATATCACCATAAACATATGGAAGTGTGACATTCTACTATTCTGGTTCAAAAAGGATACTGCCCAGCGTAGCTTAGTGTTTCAGGATCAATGTCATCTTCGTAGGCATTCAGAGGGATGAGTTTCCTTCCGATGGGATCAAAAACTAGCTGATAAAGGAAGGTATTGTTGGCTCTGATAAATCCTTCAATGTAATCCTCTGGGACTGTTATATTCATCTTAAGATAGTGTCCAATTTTCTTGATAACCTAATAATGGATGTAAAAACATTTACTAGTTATCTGCAAATACAGAATAGGGAGTATCACCAAGATCAACTGGTTCACATTAGAGGAGGCTGAGGAGAGACAGAAAATCAACTGATTTTATCTGCTTTGAAAGCCTCTACCAGCAAACACACCCATGTCGTATCACTAAAAACTGTCTTTGTAACAGTATTTTCTTCGATTTTTCTATTATTAACCCAATGAACAAGTCAGTTACACATCCAGTTTATATTCCCAGGTGTGACATTAAGACACAGTCCTCGCCCTCAAAGTCCCTTCCATCCAAAACCCAAAATACGAACATACAAAACCTGAGAATTAAAAATGAAGTCGACATTCTAACTTCTGTTAGAGTCATGGATGATTAAAGCTGGTAGTGGTTTAAATACTTCCTAACACACTCACGGACGAAGAAGGGGAGAGCCACATAGCAGAAGCCGGTGGCCCTGGAGTCACCAGCTGCTCTGTGCACGCAGCTCCCTTCCCAGCTCCACCACCACCCCCGCCGGATGACCACCCAAGGGGACTGGGGCTGCGGTGGCGAGATGAGCTGCTTCAACGGATGCTGTTTTTTTGTTGTTTTTTTTTTAAGGTAAAGATATCAGAGAAGCGATAGAGCGATGATGCAGGTGTCTCAGTTTTGGGGGGACACAGGACACGTGATACTGCGTCAGAGGAAGTAGGCAGGAGAACCCAACTGTCCTCTATCAAGCCATGTGAAAGAGATTTACATAAATGTGCAATTCCTGTCATAACTTTCACGTTTTCAGAAGACACGGCTATTTTTCATTAAAACATACTATATATGCTAACATGTAATGAATTTATTTTTATTAGCTTTAAATTAACAAACATTTTATCTTTGAATTTGATTCAGTAAATATCAACAGCTATACCCCATTTAACAAAAATTATTGCCACCAAGAACTTTAAAGAGTGTAAAGGGATCCTGAGACCAAAAAACTTGAGAGCCACCACTACAGAGAACAGGACAGAAATTGAAAGATTATACGTTTTAACATTAATTCTATCTAGAACATTTTGCCCTTAAATCTCTTTACATTAGTCTTCATTTAAAAAATTTTGCCAATTGCTTAAAGCAGGTCCATCAGTTGCCAAAAGCAAAATTCTAGTGTTTTAGTCATCTTGTCCTTTTGGTAACACAATATGGGCTACTGACAGGATAGAATATTTAAGATTCATATTTTGAAGGGTTTACCCATGATGTAAGAAACGCTCCGGAAACCGAACGGGACACTGGGCGACTCCCTCTTACCTTCACGATGTCTGGATTACTGGCCAGCCTTAGCACTTTGCAGGCCTTTGCTAAGCCAATCCCACGCAGCGAGGAGAGGTAGTCGCAGCCCGACAGGATGCACATGTAGCGGAACTTCTCCTCTGTGAACACGTCCCCGAGCTGTCTGCACATGCCCAGCCGCGCCTGGTCAATTTCTAGTCCATTTCCAAACTGGTCCATTTTTAAAATCACCTTCAAAAGGAAGGGAAATTGTTAATGCCCATAAGGGTCATTTTAATTTTTCATTATCTAATCAATCCACTGCGATATTACCAAGAATTCTTTCTTGTTCTTCACCAGCGCACTGAGAGAGAGGAGAGATAGGCAGGCCAGTTAATTACTGTGAAACCTGCAAATAACCTGAAGCACAGACGATGACAGACCAGGTCGTGCGCCTGGACGTCCTTGTTCTGACTCTGGGAGAAAGAATGCCCTTTCTGCACTTCATGCCTCCCACTGACATCCAGGGTTGTCATGGAGATCAAAGAGCAATTTATACAATAATCCTTTTTCTTATTCTTAAAGGAATACATGTTCATCATGGAAAATCTGGAGAACATGGAAATTCAGGAAGAAAACAGAAGTTGCCTGACATCTCTCATCTATGACTGTTACCCAGTATTAACCCTTTGACAGATCCTTCTAGTCATCTATGAAATATGAAAAATCTATGAATAAATGCTATAAGTAACATTGGCAGTAACAAAAATGAGATCTTGTAGTTTCGTATCTTAATTCTCCCCTTGTTATATCATGATAAAATTTTCCATTAAACAGTTTTATACATAATTCTAAATAACTGCAAAGCATCCGGTTGGATAAGTTATTTATCTCACCTTATTGAAAAATGTAAAGCATATAAATTATACCAAAATTAAGAATAGTAAATCTACACCCTATTGAATTTGGATAAAAGAACGAGACTTTCTAACCTAAAGGGCTTATCCTGAAAAAGTGTCCAGATTACATAAATGTCAAGCAGCAAAACTGCTCTTTTCATTTAAATTAAAATAATTATTAGCATTGTAAGTAGATATTAGCTGCAGGTATTAAATAATGATTCCTGGAGAGGAAAAACCTTACTTCCAACTGCACATAAAGCAGCATATGGTAGTTGTAGTCAAGTACCTTTTTACAGCCAAAAGCGAGGAGGTCCGAGTCCTCTGTGACTATGGCCTGTACGATACCAGCTTTGTTGAGATAGGCCAACTGCGCATCCGCTTCGTACGGAGCCACAAGACAATCTACTCCCTGCGACCGAGCGGCCTGCCAGAGAAGGTCACGGTCAATCTGCAGCACAGCATCTAGAAAGCACTCAACGACCTCCCATCTCATTACCAGCCGCAACACCACGTACATGATCGTGTTATTTTCAGAAATTACTTCCTTTGGGGTAGTTTTTTCTACCTTTAGTCCTGGCATATATTGAACTAATCATATAGCCACAAAGGCTTCTTTTTTAAAAAAATCAATTTATAGGAGAAAATACTGCTGTATATTCAGAAGGAGAGAAACAACTACAAGCCAGAAAACTTAATTATTTCAAATTGCAGAAAGCTTGCATCGTAAGAACAGCTACGCTCCAAAGGCATAGGAGACATCTGTCTGGAGCTCTGAATGTATTTTCCCATAAAAATAACATGCTTTCTTTTCAGACTACAAAAGTCTACCTGATACTGTTTTGATAAAACTACAGAATTTAATCACTATACTTATTTTCCCAGGATTACCAAGCCGTTTGAACAGAGGCCTGAAGAAGGGGATCTGAGGGCCGCGGCTGCCAGCCGTGGAAGATCTACGGTGAGAAGAAGCTTCTAGGCAGAAGCAGGTTGAGGAGACTAGGGGTCCGAGAGGTCCTGAGCCAGGGAGGCTGGTTCGACAGATCCCACGGCCATCAAGAGTGGAGGTGGTAAGTGCTGACGACTACATGGCATCGGGGTGAGACTGGCCCTCTAGGAACCATCCCTTCCATCTCTATGGAACAAGGTGCCCACCGAGCTCAAATAGTCACTTATGTAGGAAGGGAGAGTATCCCTTAGTCCCAGGATTTCTCCCTTGGAGGCTGTTGGGACCCGTCTCCTCTGCTGAAAGATACTGCTCCGTTCTCCCTGAGACCTGCCCCTTCCTGAGGTTAGGCCAGAGTAATTTCCCTCCCTTCACCTTCTTGCTCTCCCATCAGTAAATGACTCATAACTAGCTTTGATGAACTTAGCCACTTGTTACTTTGACTTTATTTCTCACTTGGCTTACTTTAATAACTTTGTGGGCCATCGCATGTGTGATATTGATAGAGCGGGTAAAACATTCTCTGGCTTCTGAGACTTTGCCCTCACGAAGAAGCTGCTTTCCCTTAAGAAGGTTGGCTTGTCGTCTTCTGCAAGGGGAGGAAAGTCAAGAGGCTGACTCAGGAAACCATAATAAAACGGTAATCCAAGAAATTTTCCTTTGGGGAAAAAAAAGTTTGACTCATCTGATAGTGTTTACCAGGTCCCTGAGAACATGAGCCAGATCTTTTGGGCTTCTAGGTAAAAGGAACACAAGCGATTTATAAGGCATGCACCCATAAGCTTATCCTCAGACTTCCAGAGCAATGCTTTATGTCAACAAGAAAATAGAGTAACTAAGACTCTTAAGAAAACCCGAGTCAAGGCTTTCACACCATCAAAACTAACTTTCAAGCATAAAGATGCACCTTTATCGACACATGAAGAACTTGAGAAATACCGTTTCTGTCAGCTTGTGGGATCTACTAGAGAACAAATTTCAGAAAAACACAAAATAACATCTGCATTAGAACTGTCTATAACAAGCAAATATGTCATTTGTAGAACCAATACTAAATACAGTTAAAAGGAGACAGTGACAGTACACGTTCTAACAATACAGAACTGCTACTTTTAAAATGAGAAAAGAGAGAGCATATGCAAAGGAAGAAATTTTAACTTCTCAATAATCCTACTGGTAGTGGTAATATCAGTATTTTATTCTGAATCTACTGTTGAGCGTAATAAAATACTTGTACTTATTTTGGGATAATACAAATGAGTGATTGTAAGATACTATGACTTCATTCCTCCTGTGCCCTTGAAAGTAAGGATTCTCAGTATGGAAGAAAGGAGATAAAGACGCATTACAGAAGAAGCAGAAACCCTGCAGTCGTGAGTCTGAGCTGGGCATCAGTCAGAACTCGTGAGGCTTTGATCTGTAAGTAACTGTTCACACACACACACACAAATTCCCTAGTTCCACTTTTAGACTGGGCTCCACAGATGAAGAGACTTGTAGAAAAGGATTTTAAGTGTCTCTCCCACTGCTACAGTGGCACAGGGAAAGACAAAGAACTGGTCAGAGACAGACAGCTGTAACTTTTTTTTTTTTTAAGCTGTTTTTAAGCTTAGCAAGAGAAAGTGAATAAATATCTGCAATTAGAATTAAGAACATAGTGTGGGACCCCCAGGTGGGATCTGGTTTGTATCAGTCCCTTAGCCAACTAGTTTGGACTGTCACCCATCCTTTTAGAACTAACCTAGAAACAACTAATTTTTTATAGTAAGAGTATATTTAGTAAACTGTACATTATTTGTAACAGAATGTGGGCTCAGACAATTTCAGTTACTCCTTTGTAAATAAACTTTATAAAGTTCTGGCTTTAAGAATCAGAGAACTCCAACCTGAAACTGATATCACACTGTATGTTAACTATACTGGAATTAAAAAAATTAATTAAAAATTAATCAAAAATCAATTAATTAAAAAATTTAAAAAAAAGAAGAAGAGCCCTCCAAGTCAGCTAGATTGAAAAACCTAGATGGGAAAAACTCTAACCTGATTCTAGGCCCAGAGAGAGCAAAACCAGGAAAGCAGCCCCCTAACAGAATGCTCTCAGCGAGGCTTACCGCTACCTGGGTGTGACTCACACTACCTTTCACAACTAAGCCCAGTGGTCTTTCCTATATAAAACACTGACACCTGGACCTAAGAACAAATACAGGATGAATGAGGTGGCATAGCTGCTTTATTAAAATACGGAAATCCCTTCTAAGGTCTGTTGTTATAAAATAACTAGAATCTGTTAAATATGAATAAAATTTCTAGGGTAACTATTAAAAGAAGAGAAACAGAATGCATCATTTTTCAACTAGAAACAAGAGGCAATATAATAAGGGTGGAAAAACAATCAATTCAGAAGTCAAACAAGGCAGGAGTTACCAAAAACAAAACAAAACAAAAGCAAAAACAAACAAACAAAAAAAAACAAACCAAAACCACAAAACACAAAAAAACAGAGAAAGAGAGAGAGAGAGAGAGAGAAGACAAATGTAAAATACTAAGAGAAATAATGTATTAAAATATATTAGTACTTAATGGTCAATGTAAAAGGAACAAACTCTCCATTTAAACGATTTTTCAAAAAGTGGCAAAGATCGACAGAATGGATATAAACAAACAAAACATGGGGTGTCTTGGGTGGCTCAGTTGGTTAAGTGGTTGACTCTTGATTTTGGCTCAGGATCTTGAGATCCAGCCATGCGCAGGTGGGCTCCCCACTCAGCGGGGAGTCTGCTCTAGATTCTCTCTCTCCTTCTTCCCCTCTCCCCACTCAAGCACAAGTGTTCTCTCAAATAAATAAATCTTAAAACACACACACACACACAAACACACGGTTATGTGTTCTTTATAAGAGGAAAACCTAAAAACCAATGATGTAGTAAAGCTAAAGGTGAACAAATAAAAAAAAAAAGTAGAAACATAGAAGAAAGTTATGGGTATGCTAATATCAGACAGAATAGACTTTAGGAATAAAAAGCATAACTAGAGATTAAAAGAGTCACTACATATTCTTTCAATTTACCACAAAAATGTAACTTATTGTAAACTTGAATGCAACCAATAAAATCACTTCAAAATAAACAAAACAAAAAGTGGACAAGAACTGTAAGGTAAATGACAAATCCACTACCAAATTGTAACATACTTTTCTCAGTAATTTATCAATAAGTAGACACAAATAAAAAAACAGACAAAAAACAAAACAGTAAAGATACAGATTTGAGCACCATAATCACTAAGCTTGACTTACTGGACAGATACACAATCCTCCTCTTAATAACTGGAGAATACACATTCCTTTCCAGCGCACAAGAAACGTTTAAAGAAATTTGTTCAAGTGCTAGGCTATAAAGCAAGCCTCAACAAACTAAAATTTAACAAAACTGGTATACAGACTACAGCATCAGACTTTAATGCAATTAAATTAGAGAGTCAATAAAGAATCAACTTACTCTCTTCTAGACTTTTCCACTTCCTTTTTAGAAGGTAAAGTACATCCATCAAATATGAGAATAGGCTTGATCCCATGAGAGAGTAACATATTTACGAACTTCATACAAAATCCTACATACCTATGAAAATAAAGGAGAATGCATTTAGATGCAGCATCTCGTAAGGTAATACTTCTGCTCTTCTTAAAACCAGATGAGACAGATTATGAAAAGAGAAGGTTTTTACTATTTTTTTTTTTAAATAAAACCATCTTTTTTATTCTCATTACCACTATGCTACTTTCTTTTTTTTTTTTAAAGATTTTATTTATTTATTTGACAGAGATAGAGACAGCCAGCGAGAGAGGGAACACAAGCAGGGGGAGTGGGAGAGGAAGAAGCAGGCTCACAGCGGAGGAGCCTGATGTGGGGCTCGATCATAACGCCGGGATCACGCCCTGAGCCGAAGGCAGACGCTTAACCGCTGTGCCACCCAGGCGCCCCTACTATTTTTTTTGAAGCAAATGCTTTCACAGGAAATGGAAACTCTAATTTAGACTTGGGTTCAAATCCTGCCTTGGATCCTAACGGTCTATAGGACAGTTGATGAGTATTTGACACAGCAAACCCTGCTTTTCTCCTCTGCAGATGAGAAGACTTCGACATCCCTTCCAGTTCCGATATTCTGTGGTTCCAAATCATGCCTTTTTCCCCTATTTTTTTTTTTTTGCTTTGAAAAATTTCAAACCTACTGAAAATTTGAAAGAATAGTACGATAAATATCTGATTCCTCCAACAATACCATTACCACACCCAAGATATTTAAAAGCAGCAAAATATCATCTAATATACAGTCTATATTAAACTTTGTCCAAGTGTCCCGGTATTTCTCGTAACCAGTGGTGTGCTAGTGAAGGTTTAACAACTAGTTCTGGGGGAAGGGGTGCCTGCTCTGTGGCATTTGTCAATCTCCCTGACACGAATATACTACAATGGTGAATAAACTACCAATGCGGGGTCAGCACATGCTGAACTGGGAGGACTTGGCTGCAGCACAGCATTGCTACGTTACCCACCCCCCAACAGTCTAGGATCCAAACAAGAATCATGTATTGCATTTAGTTTTGTTATTCCAGCAAGACAATTAACAAAAAGTGCCACATTACAACTTCTATCATTTATAAAGAAAAGGATATTTTAACTAAAGAACAGAAATTAACATATTATTAAAGGATAATCTTTTAAATCACATATCTTAATGAAAAACTATGTGGTCCTTCTTTTTATTGTGAACCAGTGACAACAGACATGCATTGGTCTACAGAACAGTGACTTTGTACTAATTCTGGGCCTACTAATGAAGTATCATAAAAAATAGGGGAAAGCAAATATAAAATCATAATAAATCTTAAAGAAAATTCACATATTCTTTAACCAGACAGAATACAAACATCGGACACCTGATGCAGAAATCTTCACAGGTCAGCTTATTAAATCTACTTGGTTCCTTATAACGGCCATAAAGGCTTATCATACATTTACCCCAATTTTCTGAACTTTTCTGGTTAATATCCCCACCCAAAAGTAGATAAGAAAGGAAAAATAAACTCTATCAAATATGACTTATTAGCTGTTGTGAGAAAAAAAAAAATTAAAGTCCACAATACTTTGTAGAAAGTCCTGAAACTTTTTAGTTCAATAATTTCACGGCAGGTCTGTGGAGTTCAGCAGTGGCATCTTTTTTTTTTTTTTTTTTTAAAGATTTTATTTCTCTATTTGACAGAAAGAGAGGCAGCAAGAGAGGGAACACAAGCAGAGGGAGTGGGAGAGGAAGAAGCAGGCTTCCCGCTGAGCAGGGAGCCCGATGCGGGGCTTGATCCCAAGATCACGCCCTGAGCCGAAGGCAGACACTTAAGGACTGCACCACCCAGGCACCCCAGCAGTGGCATCTTTAATAAAGGATATTTTCTAAATTTTCCACAAGTCTTCCAATTAGTCAAAAATCTCAGAATCCCCAAGAATTACAAAAAAACTAGAGAACTATTGAAGAACTATTCAAAGAAACACTGCAGGTAGAATGAAAAACTTATAGTCTTCAGCTCCACCTGCTGCTATTCAAATTCAGCAGCAGAAAAGATATGGCCTTCAAAAAAAAAAAAAAAAAGAGAGAGAAAAATTATCCCAGCAGATGGAGTGGCAGCAGGGCCCTGGCTCCTTCAGATCCTACATGTACTGTTCCAGGTCACTTTTGGTCCAATTAACTTGATAAGCATGAAAGCCCTAAACATTCACCATTCAATGAAGACTTCCCCTGTTAATATGCATTAACACAGTTTACCTATTTTTCACTGTGATTAAGTAAGTCATATCAAGATCCGGGAGCCTTTCCTATAGGAGATAAATTACATATTGCAAAAAAGAAAATTCATAATAGTGATCAAATCGCTCCGGAAAATCTCTGTTCTGAAATTATACTTGCTTCTTTTTCTAATGTTTCCATGTAAAAAAATACAGATTTTAGTCCATGGAACATGCCTCAAATGAGGTCATAGTTATGACTGGATCTCAGCAAGGCCCACCACTCTGGGCCCCAAGTAAAGCAGAAGTAAAAAGCCCCTTTGAAGCAACTGCTTTGTTTTGCAGACAGGGCTCAGTTTCTTAGGTAAAGAATAAAGGACACAGTGTTTGGTTTTTGTTTATTGGTGTCTTGATAACATCACAGAACGTAGTCGCTCCTGATTGGGCAATCTTCTCAGTCTCACTTCTTGATAAACCTGGCATTGAATGAAAACGATCCCAATATAGGTCTGATTCTTAGTTGGCAAAGAATTAACACAAGGTCCAAACTTACTTATCGGTAGGTTCACCTTTGGCTAGTTTCTCAGCACAAGCAATAGCTCCTTTGTGAAGCCAACAATATGTATCCACAGCCACTGCCTGTCCTTTATACTTCCTCACGTGGATGGGTTCAGAAGCGTCTTTGATAAACTGCAGTAATCCGTGTATCCCCATAGTGCCAAGCTAACTATGGGATGTAAGAGGAGAAAGGAAAAACAGCAATATTTAGAGAAAAATACATTTCCTCAAAAATTTTAGAAAAATAAGAAAAAGAGCTTGGAAACTGATATAGCAACCGAACTTAGATATTTGAGAATCACTGCTCTTTAATACTTTCACTGGGCTCCTCTCTGCCAAGAATCAGTCTAGAATATTTACATTAATCACCAATTCTAATGTCACTTGATAGGTCTATTTTTTCCAAAGTGCTTTCCCACTTGGAATCATAACGTGTGTTCCAAGCCTAGGCACCCAGGAGGTGCTGAAAGAGCATGAATCTCTCTCTCTCCAAAAAGGCATTGTTAAGATATACCCCCTTCGGCTCAGGGAGAAGCCCCTAAGTCGCTTCTATACAGATATTCTGGAGTGGGCTCAGAACTTTCTGAAGCAGTACAGTTGACCCTTGAACAAGAAGGGGGGTATTTGCACCCACCCCCCACCCAGTCGAAAATCCACGTATGATTTTGACTCTCCCAAAACTTAACTACTAGTAGCCAGAAGCCTTACCAATTACATAAACTCGGTTAACACATAGTTTGTATGTTATATGCATACTGTATTCTTAAAGTAAGCTAGAGAGAAGAAAATGGCATTAAGAAAATCACAAAGAAAATGCATTTCCCGTACTGTACTGCATTTATTGAAAAAATCCGCGAATAGGTGGACCCTCACAGTTCTAACCCCCTGGTTCAAGGGTCAGCTCTAGCACTCACCCCCCATCCCCACTCCTCAAGATAAAAAGTAAAAGCAATGGGGCTGAACAGCTGCTTAGCATTTCATAACATAAACCTCCCCCAGCAAACATTAAGTGTGGGGGGGAAAAAGAAGAAAGAACAGGGTAAGAAGTCAGCCTCACCTTGATACTGCATCAAAGCTCTGAGCTCCAGGACAGCAGCGCATTCACCGGTTTGGAGCCGGGTGGGGGATTCTGACTCTTCACTAAGGCAGGTAATTTGGACGCAGGTGTTCCTCAAGCCACAGTCTGAGAAAGGCAATTAGCCTACCTCTCAGATAACGCCTCTAAAGGGAGTTTTCTCCCCCTTTGAGGGAAACGGAGGTCGTACACATTTTGCGAAACCCGTCTCTTCTAAGCTAGGTGAATTCGCTGCCTAAACGTCTCCTCGTAGCGGAGTGGGAACGACCGCGGGCCGCAGGGCTGGCATCATCTCAGGGCGCCCGCCTGCCACACGCGAGGTACGACCACGCCGGCGACCTCACCGCTTCACTCCTGTCCACGGGCCGTGCACGAGGGGCCCGCAAGCCCATTCCAGAAGGCACGCTTCCCTTCGCCTGCAAGACATCAC
Source organism: Ailuropoda melanoleuca (assembly GCF_002007445.2). NCBI lineage: Eukaryota > Metazoa > Chordata > Mammalia > Carnivora > Ursidae > Ailuropoda > Ailuropoda melanoleuca. The sequence goes on from NC_048225.1 coordinate 70,007,753, forward strand.
GAAGAAATTCACTTTTCCACATGCAGGAGCCGGGACGGCATGTGAAAACGGGGCTGCTGACTGGGGCGGCAGGCCTGCAGGAGTGCGGCGGGCGACCGTCCCTGCGCTCAGGGCGGCCTCGGCCCTGTCTGCACGCGACCAGCGCTCGGGATCCGCGGCCGGGGCGGGAAGACCCCGCCCGACCCCCTCCTCCGGGTCCTGCACGACCGGAGTCCCGGGGGACGCCACCCCGGGCCACGCACAGCCCGCTCCGATCCCTTCCCGGGAAGGGCTCTCCCCGTCCGCTCCAGGGCAGGTGTGCGGAGGTCTGACGCCCGCTCCCGACGCCCCAACTCACCTGGGCCCGAGCGCCCGAGGCAGGCGGCGCGGAACACCCGGAGCCGGGTGGCAACCGCGTCCCGAGGGCTTTTCAATTTGCGCGGGAGAGCCTGAGGTCCCGCCCCAGCGGAAGTGACCCCAGCGCGCCAGCCCGCGGCGCCCGCCCCGCTTCTCGCGGCCTCCGCTTCCGGGACCCGAGCCCCGCTCCTCGCCGGAAGCCATGGTGGCCACGGCCCCGCGACCCCTGCCGCCGCTGCCGACCTGGACCCTGCGCGGCCTTCCGAAGGCGCGGGCGGCGCTCGAGCCGCTGGCTCACGGGAAACGGCTCCCGGAAGTTGGTCGTGCTCTCCCTCGCGGGGGCTTCTGGGACTTGTAGTTCTCCGGGGACGGCGGCCTCCCTTCGGGGCTGCGGTGGTTTCAGGAGCGCCATCGCGTGTTTGTGTGCGGGTTTTTACAACCTGAAAGAGATCACTGCTGCAAATTAGTCCCCTAGTCCCTGTGGTGTGCGGCTGACCCCAAGGCTCTTAGCCCTGCGTGGGAGACAGAAGATGCGGCTTGAGTTACAGTAGTCTTTGGAGCCTTGCTGGAGCCTTCGGGACGGCAGAGAGGGGCGGTCAGGAAGTAGTTCGACTAGGACGGGACGGGGTCGCTCGGGGACCACACTCTGCCCACGCGGCGGCCGTGAGCCCTCCTCTACACGGGGCCTCACCTTCGGCCTAGAAAGGCTTGAACAAAACACCAGCGTAGTCGCTAACAGCTCGAGGCCGCTTCCCCAGGATGACCTTGGGCGCATTCAGGGGAACCTCAGGGCTCAGGGCTGCGCAGAGGTTCCCGTTTACACCTGATGGCCAGTCTCCACGGTCTGTAGGAGGGTCGGAGCCCCGACTTGGGCAGTCGCTGGTTCACACGCCCAGCTGACACTGCTCCCTAACCTGGTTCTGTCATTTCACCCGCCTGCCTCCGCGGAGCCTCTTTCCGTCCCTCCGGGCCCCTCAGCCTCTGGAAAACAACCCTCCCCCGGCCCTACAAATCAGTTAGGAGCAGGACTGTTGTTCCCTGTCGCAATCGTGTAGTCTGATCAAACTGTCCTTACGCTTTACCTAGTGCCCAGCTTCGCTCACCTTTGACCTAAATGGGGTGAGGTTGAGGGGCGCGGGCGGGCTTTGTAGCCAAATAATGAAAACAAGCCCTATGGCGCACAGATCTTAAAGACATTTTGGACTCTGGTGGTCAGTGGGGTGAGGCTTCCTGCCCTCCTGATACTCTAGACCTTGTATCTGTCCTCCTCCCTTAGGGATATTGTGGTAAAAACTGGGCAAGGGCCTTAATGAGACCAGACCGGGGAGTGTGTTCTGGGCCCAGGGACGGGCAGGAATAATTTGTACTCAAAGAGCCGGAGGGAAAGAAGCATGTTTTTAAAAAATGCTCCCCATTTGATGACCTTCTGTACATGTTTCTCCCATGCTTCTTTTAAAGTCTTTAAGATCCATCAAGCCAACATATTTTACCTTAGAAGTTGTTGAAACGGTGCCACTTTTGGGTTATGTGTTCAGTGGGTGCAGGGCTGCCACCTCCCCAGGTCTGGTCTTTAGAGCCGAGGCTGGAGAGGTGGTCAGGAAAGTTCTCCTCCCTTGTGCTTCCAACAGCGATGGGGAGACCTCACCCTGGGCCAGCTTGGAACTGACCACGCTGTTCGGTGGGGGGCAGTTTCAAACCGTAGGAGGGTAAAGAGGAGCTTAAGTGTGGGTGGGGCATGTTTGTAGAAAAGCGTTCTTGCAGTCGTTGGACTGCCCAGCTGCGGTAACTGCTTCAGTATATCAGATCCAGCCAAGAACAGGCCACATGTGGGGGTCTTAGGAAGGGACCCAAACCTCACAAAGACGCCCAGCCCCATAGACTCCACCATGAAGTGAACACAGGAGGTCGCTGGGCTAACGGACAGCCCATACCTTTACTGCTAATTTGATTCCCAAGTGTCCGACTGGATTCTTGGAAGCCTGGCACTTTGGGAAAATACCAGTTACGTTTCAGTGAACAGAATCTTTTGACTTTTTGAGAGGATAAAACCCTTTGAGCCAATTCACGAAGTAACACGCCTTTGGTGTCCCTGTCACGTACTAGGTGGTATGGGCAACATGAAGAAATGGTCCCTGTCCTCAAGCAGCTTGGGCTCTAGTTAGGAGACAAAACACGTAACCGTTAAAAACCCAAACAATAAATCATGATGGTGTGTGATTGAATTCTGCAATGAGTGGTGCAACACCTGAGTTCTTGGCCGAAGACAGTTCTCTGAAGTTTTCCCCGACACGCACCCGAACACCCTGTGACGACCCCTTTGTCCTGACGCGTCTCAAACTCTCTATTTTAATCAACTTTGCCCCTAGATTTAGCAAATAATAATACAGACCCAGTTAAATTTGAATTTCATATAAGCAAAAGAAACATTTTTAGTATGTCTACTGCAATATTTGGGACATATACTAAAAAATAAATCCAAGTTTATCTGAAATTCAAATTTAACTGGTATTCTGTATTTTTATCTGGAAACCTTACCTTGGGGGCAGGGATCATGTCTCCTAATTTTCATATCCCTGGTGTTTAGCTCTGGTGTTGATAAATAATGTCAGAATTTGTGGACTGATTAATGAATGGCCTGGGTACAGCACTATGCATTCTAGATTTTCTGGGCAGCTCTGATTTTTAATTTGGAAAAACACCACCTCTGTTGTGATGGAGCAGTGTTTTCTAAAATGTGGAACAGGGGTGATCATTCGGGGCCCCTCCACCTTTGTCTGGTTTCAGGCAGGGTGCTACAGCCACAGCTGATGAGCACATCCCCCCACCCCACACACTTAGACAAAAACCAGCACTTTCCAAGAAAAGGTGTGGAAATGGGCTCTTTTCCTTGACAGCACGGGAGGCTTTTGCTCAGCACCAAATTCCCACCGAGCCGTGGAGACTCGGAACTGGGAACGACCTGAGGTGCTGGGGAAGTCAGCATCCTGTGCCATGGAGTTGTGGGGACTGCGTTTTCACCCCGCTTCTCTCTTGAACTCAACACGACAGTGGGAAAAGCAGGATGCTTCCAGTGTAAGGGTGACGCTGATGAGCAGTAGTGGGATTGTGATATAGACCCGGAAGTGGGAACGTGGGAAACAAAAGCAAAAGAAGTGTCGCTTAAGTTAAGATCTTAGGCTTGCAGCGCGCTGACAGATCCCTGAAACACGCAGAGCATGACCTTCCTCAGGAACTCGTGGCTGCCTTAGGGCCTTCATGTTTAAAAGGGACCTTATCTCGGCAGCAGCTGGCCCCTCAAGGCCCTGAAAGCCTTGCTTCCAGGTTCCCGGGAGACTTGCGCTACCCCTAACCCCCACTGATTAAATAGTATATAGTGAGTCACTCCTCATTCCTGGATTGCTCTTTCTGCCCACAGGTCCTGTCCCGTGAGTAGGGAAGGGGTTAAGGGATAGGCAGGGGAGATAGGAGGCCCCTGAGCCCTTGACTAGGCTCCGAAACTACTCCTGGCAGGTGGAGACGCTGAGCCAGAGCCGAACAAGAGCTAAGGGAACAACCGAGATGGCGCGGGAGTCTCAAGGCCACAGGCTTCCCCGTCAGTTCTCAGTAAGACGGCCACTGGAAGCCCTCAGCGGCCGGCCATTCGGGACCCCGCTCACCCTAGAGTTAGTTCTCACCTTCACTTACTAAACTTTCACTTTGCTTCAGCCTTTGTGTCTGAGAGATTCCCTCTTCGACTCCGTGACACAAGAAGGCTGCAAGCCAGCAACAGAGCAAGGGGCCCTGTTCCCTCGCTGGTCACGAACAGCTCTAGTTTTCTGACCGAGGAACTTATTTTTAGGTGTCTGTTTTTGTAGCTCAATTTGACTGATTTTTACTTCCATTTAATTGTTTTTAATTATCTTAATTATTTTAATTGAATGACATTTTTAGTTACTTCTGTGATGACAAGTGATACTTATGATACAAAATGCACTTTTTAAAACATTTAAGTTAAAAATGAGTCAGTTTAAAGAAAATCTATGAAGTAAATAATAGGACAGGTGTTTCTCCTTCGTGGCAAATATGAGTTAAGTGGAGTTTCCCCAACAGTCATTTTCTCCCATCTTTAAAATACCCCTTCGGCTTTGGTCCCATTTCTCAGCTTCCCTTATGGTAAAATGTCTTGACAGAAGGGTCTGGGGGGATGAAAAAAGAATTGCTTGTTTTTACTTTCTCAAATTCTTCCATTCACTATTGTGTATTTTTTTTTAAAGATTTTATTTATTTGTCAGAGAGAGAGAGAGAACACAAGCAGGGGGAGCAGCAGGCAGAGGGAGAAGCAGGCTCCCCGCTGAGCAGGGAGCCCGACGTGGGACTCCATCCCAGGACCCTGGGATCATGACCTGAGCTGAAAGCAGATGCTTAACCAGCTGAGCCCAGCTCAGCGTCCCACACTGTTGTGTATTTTTTAATTGATGTATAATATATACAGAAAGATGCACAAATGCTACACCAATTATCCCAAAATGAATGTAACACGTTACCCCCATTCAGTCCCCCCAGAAGACTTTGTTCTCCCTTTCCGGTAACAAACATGTCTGTCCTTCTCAAAGGTAACCATGTTCCGTCTTCTAACTGCATGTGTCCGTTTTGTCTGGCTGGTAAAGTTTATGTAACTAGGACCACGCGGTTTTTATCCTTTAGCACTTGGCCTCTTTCACCTCCCGTTGTGAGGCTCACCCACATCTCTGAGGGAGCCTATAGTCCTGTTTTCTCTTCCATTTTGATATCTAATTCAGTGATGTGAATACAATTCATTCTTCTGCGGTTAGAATAGCAATCACACCTCCAGTGGTTCTCCGTGTTACCCTGACTTCCTCATGGCCCAAGGTCACTCACTCACCCCAAAACTTCCATTCTCTCTCTCTTTTTTAATTAGAAAAAGCAAAGTTGAGAGAATGCAGTCCCCTTTCCTGGTGAGCTCGGGATCAGTCCTACCACAGATAAAAAATAGGTGTGGCTTTTCTTGACTTGAGTGGGAAGGTGTGACTGGCAATAAGGTGCCAGGATAATAGTTCCAAGGTGGTAAGCTGCTGGAGGACAGATAGCTCGAAGGGACGCTGCCATTGAAAACCTCAGCGAAATTCAACCTGGAGCAAGAAGCGGACACCCATACGTCAGTGGAATGAGAAGAACAACCAGTAACAGCCTGCTTAGTGAGGAGAAATTCAAGATGGAGACTCTGGGCTTGAACAAAGGAGTCACACTGATGACGAGGGCACGAGGGGTCCTTGTGTCGAGAGCCAGATTGAGCATGAAGCAGCTGCTCTCAGAATGGAAGGATAATGAATTCAGGTCCACTTATTGGTCTTTCAGCCTCCAGGGCACTTTCTCAGCCAGCAGTTCTATTTTCAGAAGCTGAGGATAAACACAGGCTTTAATCTCACCATTTAAAATCTAATAAATATTTTTACCAAACATCTGCGGCCAATTTCCCCATTGTTCTTTTGTACATCTGTAGGCATGTTTTATCTCTGTAGCGGTCGTCTGTTACCCCTTATGCACCGCCTCACTTGGTTGAGAGCTTAAGCTCTGCACATACATTCCCTGGACTCCAACCTGGGCACACCACCTGTGAGCCATTAATGAGCTGACTTGGGAAAATTTCCTAGTCGCCTTATTTTTCAGTTTATCTGCAGCTGGGGTGGACAATAGATCTAATAGGATTGTGAAGATTAAGTGAGATAATGTATGTAAAGCAAATACAGTGTCTCCATATTGGTTAAGTGAAAAAAAAAAAAAGCCCACGATATTTGTGGTATATAGTGAGCTGAGAGCTTTCACACACATTTTTTATTTGGTGAGAGTTCAGGTTTGTCCTTTTCATGAGAAGGAAGGAGGTGTTTGGCTCTGTTCAGGGCTCACGTAGTATCAGAACAAATGGCAGAGTCAGGATACTGTATCTAAGAAGACATTCGCGTCCTCAGGTTAATGGCTTCTCGCGTTATGGTACTTCCCTTTAAAATGAAATTGCTCTTCTTTCTGTAGTCGATTTGGCCAACTTCATTCATAGCAGAAGAATCAAAATGAGAGCCCAGGTCTCCTGCTGCACGACCCCCTCCTGAATCTGTGGTCTCCCTCAAGAACTGCTCAGAAGGAGCTTAACTGGTTAAGTAAAACTTGTGCCTGTGCATATCATCACCCATTTCTGGAACTTGCTGGGACCTAAAAGAATACTTAGTTACGTAAGGGAAGGAAATTGAAATTCACTGTGCAGAAGAAGTCTTTTAGTAGCAAACGACAGAAACCCAACTTAAACTAGCTCTTTTAAAAAGGGACTTTATTCCCTCTGTTATGGGTTGAATTCTATCCCCTCAAAAAAGATATGTTGAAGCCCAAACTCCTAGTTCTTCAGAGTGTGACCTTATTTGGAGACAGGATTATTACAGAGATAATTAAGGTAAAATGAGGTCATTAGGGTGGGATCTAATCCAACGTGACTGAGGTCCTTAAGGAAAGGGGAACGTGGGTACAGAGATGTGTCTAGAAGGAAGACAGTGTCAGAGACACTGGGGAAGCTGGCCATCTACAAGCCAGGGGGAGAGCCCTGGACACATCCCTCCCTCACAGCCCGCGGAAGGAACCAACCTGCCAACGCCTTGATCCTGGACTTCTGTCCTCCCAACTGTGAGATAAGAAATTTCTATTGTTTAAGCCACTTGGTATGTGGTATTTTGTTGCAGCAGCCCTGGGAACGTAGTACACCCTCTTATACCTGGAAAGTTCGGGAGTAGAGTACGGAGTTAGGCAGGGGTGGGTCTAAGAGAACAAATGATGTCATGAAGACTTGACACGAAGTGTTTGCAGGCAGGCTGTGCATGTGAGGAAACTTGCAGCTCAGAAGTTAATATCCAGCCGCTTAGCAGCTTCATGGAACAAGGAGCCTTTTCTCAACTGTTTCAGCAAAAGGCCCAGGACAAGTGTTTGTTGGCTCCGATCCATCGGGCTTTGGTTATGCCCAAGCCTAGAGAGCCCAGTTGGGAGAGGAGGCCGGTAGTCTCAGCACCACTGAAATCACATGACTTAAGAATGGTGAAGGTGTGATTTCCGAAGGAGAAATTAATCGATATTACCAGGAGAAGGAGGGCTAGAGTGCTCAGAAGGCCCGTGTCACCACAGGCACCTGCCTGTGCCAAGCACTGTCACAGCACTCTTGCTTAACTGTCCTACCCATAGCTCTAATTAGGAAACTGAGGCTCGAGGAATCAAGACCTGTTGGCAGAGCTGACTATTACCGGATAGTTACAGAGTGTCTATAACGTGTAAGACATGCTCCCGAGGGCTATGAATGCAAGGACATGGATTGTGCTTGTGCCCACGGTGCTTAGACACCAGTGGGGAGATAGACCAAAACACGCAGCAGCTTTCTGTAAAACAAAAGAGCCACAATAGGAATGGGAGCAATAGGAAATCGGAGTGTAATACTGTGGCAGTAGTTTTATCTGCCCAGGCAAGGCGTGGGAAGGGGTCCAGCATAGCAGGTAGTTGGGGAAGGTCCTTCTCGCACTTGTCAAAAAAGTCTTACACTTGTGCCAGGTTAACCCATCAGAGCACTGAGATGGCAATCATATATATATATACATTTTTTTTTTAAATTTGACAGAGAGAGACACAGCAAGAGAGGGAACTCAAGCAGGGGCAGAGGGAGAGGGAGAAGCAGGCTTCCCGCTGAGCAGAGAGCCCGATGCTGGCTGGATCCCAGAACGCCGGGATCACGCCCTGAGCCGGAGGCAGACGCTTAAGGACTGCACCACCCAGGTGCCCCAGGCAATGATATTATTAATCCTTGCAGACTCGGGTACCTGGAAAGTATTTAAGTATTTATAGAGTGAGTGGCGGGAAGAATGAAGTGGGCCTTCTTTGCAGAAGCTAAACGTCATTAAGGCCTGGTCTTGCTTCATCGGTTCGGAGTGTTCAGCTCTGTGTCCATTTCCAGGGTCGCCCACTCCGTCCTTCCTGCTCACTTCCATCCATTTTGCAAACAGAGGACTCAAAGCACTAAAGTTCGCACTCTTTTTCTCTGAGTTTTGAACAACTTTCTTTGGTTCTTTTTACCTCCTGTATTATGAACCATCTCCCCTAGAACCTTGTTTTCCAAACATGTGCCTTATTTAGCATTCAAAAACACCTCAGCAGACCATGACAGAGCTCACCATTGCTCTGCTCCATTCATTTGCAGAAATAAAAAATGTGCTGACTTTATAAAACATGCAGGCCTTCATAAATCCTCGGGTCTCAGTCTAGGTGAGACGTATTTCTCATTTCTGTTCTGTGGATTATTGATGATCGCATTTTCACGAAGACACAGGTAAGGGTATCGGACTTGTTCCCACACTGGTGCCCTTCCAGCCTCCTTGTTTTTTCCTCCCCTACCTTCAGGCATCACTCCTTCCCATTTCTGGGGTGGGTGCTCACTGCCCTTGTACCTTCACGATGTCCAGCATCCTTCCCAGTAGGACCGTGCCCACCACCACAGCTGGTGACCCCAATGACGTTTCCAGAATGAAAATTTGAATTCATAGACTCTTGGAGTCATTTAGGGTTTGGATTCCTTGTCCACGCACAGCCCGTACAGCTGGTCTCCAGGCTGAGGCACTTCTGCTCCCTGGGGGCTAGATCATCAGCGATCGAGGCTTGGCTCAAGAAGCGAGTCAGTCACAGTGAACCCAGCCTGTTCCACTGGGAATCTGTCTCCATTAGACGTGGACTTCGGTTTTCTGCGTCCAAATTCCCATAAGGCAGTGTCGAATCTACAAATATTTTTGGCAAAAGCATTTCTGGGCTTGCATAACCTGGATATCGTACCCTGATCTCCGTTCCATTGTATCTTTACACACCTGTCTTCAATAGCTCTTCAAGTCATACACTTTTTCTGAAACTTGGAATTTTCGGGTCTATGTGTAACTGATCCTGGTGAAATGCTGCTAGTAGCCTTCTAGAAATTTTCAGATCTCCCTAGAAATCCCTTTCCAGTGGAAACTGTAATGATATAAAGCACCTTTTGTTTGAAAAGGGCACTGACTTGTTCCCTCAAAACTTCTCGGGTTGGGTGACCTTTTGATCATGACCGTGAGTGGACTGCAGACCATCTGTTCTGTTTCACTCAGCACATCACATCTCCTCTAAATGATCTGGTGATAGCAATGGGGGTCCCAATGCACCACGAGCCCTGCTCACCACCCACCCCCCCACTGTATATTTTGTGTTTTGATCTTGCTCCTAAAAAATGACCACCACAGAAATGCCCCTGGCAATTACTTCGTCACCCCGGGTACTATTTCTGCTTTGACCAGATGTCCTGTCCTTCTTCCTCAGATTACCTGTTCAGGACAAGTCGAGTTGTCCTTGTGCCTCTAAAATCAATGTGTATTTTCTAATTACAATAGAAATACATATTTTTGTATTGCATTATTTTATAGTGACCTTGGGTAAACACAGAAACGTATGGAGAAGGAAACAAAATCCCCAGGAAGATTGTAATACGACTATTCAGAGGTAACTACTATTAATATTCTATGTATTTTGGCACTGTATATATGTATGGGTATACATAATCTCAAGTTTTTCTCACATGTTATTATCTCACAAGCATTTTCCTGTGCAGTATTTTTGAACACATCATATTACATATTTCTTCTATATATTATGCATGAATCATAATTTTTTAATTGTTTACGTATTTTTGGATAGTTAGCTTGTTTTTATCTTTTCTTGTAGATGGTGGACATATTTACATCTTTATCCTCTTACCCATGACCTCCTTGGAATAAATTCCTTGGAGAGGAATTGCAGGACTCGATTATCTTCATCCTTACTGTCCTCGATGTGCACGGACCGCCCTTTGGCAAACAGATTAGCAATTTAAGCCACCAGCTCCTGAGAAGTGCCTCTTCCAATGGTCCCCAGGGGTGATGCAGGGTATTTTCATTAAAAGACATTCTGACCACATGCTAGGTGAAAGATGTTATCACCCTCTTCCTTTGCATTGTATTTCTTGGGCTCCTAAGAAATGGAGGTGGAGTCTTGTGTGCTTTTTCCTTATTTGCATTTATTTTGCATGCCGACTCGTGATGCCCTCTGCTTATTTTTTTCTACTAGGTTGTTCAAGTTCTCCTTTCTCTTTCTTTTCTTTCTTTTTTTGATGTTGGGCCACAAATGTAGAGAGTTGAGGTAACGATATTCCTCTTTTCATGCACATTGGTCCCTTTCATCCTGATTTCTGATTCCCATCTTACTGCCTCTCCCCACCCCCACCAGAGGCAAGCTTCCTGGTGTATCCATTCACGTGCATTGTGACATATGTTCTGTTACAGGCGTGTATTTCAGATTGACATCAATCCCATGGTATCATGTGTTACATTTACGTCTGCTTCTCAGTTTCACTCAGCACGATTTTACAGATCACCGATGTTGCTCCGTGTGTACTTAGTACTTTACTTGTAAGTGCTGGAAAGTACTACGTGATGGGTGAGCACGTGTCTATTCAACAGGAGTGGAATTGCTAGGTCATACCTAACGTGACTAACCGCCCGTGCTCTTCAGATGGCTATTCCAGTCTAAATTCCCACCAGCAGTGCATAAAAACTCCCAAATCCCTGCATTCCTCCCATACTTACTGGTCACTCTAACAGGCAAGAGTAATAAGTTATTATTTTACTGTGCATTTCTCCGATTGCTAACGGATGTGAGCATCTCGGTTTGGGTTTTCTCTTGCCTAAACACAGACTTCATGCATTTTTAAAAATGTTTTCTGGTTTATTTGGGCTTCTTTATAGATTTCCAAGTCTCTAGTATGTTTCACTTTACTCGTACATAATGTTTGCTGACAGTGTTCCCTCCAGTTTATTTTAATTTTAATTTTGTTCACTCTATTTTATATATTGTTTTAAATTTAGTGGGTAGTCAGATCTACTAATGGTATTATGTGATTTCATCCAGTGGATTTATGCTATTTGGCAAAGTGAATTGTGTTTTCTCCTGCGCACGCAACCCGTTTTACTGCTTTCCCCAAATACGTGCTTCCCAGTATGTCCTCCAGTTGTTTCAAAGTGTGTTGTCACTTTTGATCCACTAGAGGCCAACACTTCCTTGAAAGAAACTGATACCCCTTCCTAAAACTCATCCTTTCCTCTCTGAAAGGGAGGAAAGTAGCTGAAATAAGCTTTACATAAAAATAAGTAATTTCCACTTAAATGACTGGAAATTATATAAAATGAAAAGGCTACTAATGAGATAAAGAGAATTCTGAGGTTTTTTTAGTGAAAAAAACAAAAGCAAAAAATACCAAAAAAGCAGTTCAATTTTTTAACAAATTAACTTAGAAGAAAATTTAGTTTTAAAATAAAAATGGTCCAGCTTTTCTGCGAAGTCTGCATTAATCATTAGTAAATAAGAGGTAGGTAACAAGAAACAGCAATAATGACTTTTTCTACTTTTCTCCCCCTTTGCTCTGAAAGGCCAGGAGGCGGGGCTCTCCCGTCCTCCAAAAGATCCACGCTGACCCTAAGCCATCATTGAAAAGTGCTTCCTCTCTGAGTCCCATTAAAATTCTTAAAATCATGTTTATGACACAGGTCTAGACAAATCCACAAAGGGAGGAAGATGAAGAGGGAAGGAAGGAAGGAAGGAAGGAAGGAAGGAAGGAAGGAAGGACCAACTACCAAGGCTGCAATTCTCTTATCTATGAAAATACAAGAGGACAGCAGGAAACAGTTCTTTCCACATAGACAGTTGCATCTGTTTAGTCCTGGAACAAAAGATCAGATCAAATGGTGGCCCGTATGCAAAACAACATGAAAAGTAAAGCACTGTTATTACTACAAAGATGCATATGCCAGCAGGGGACTTGGCTTCCGGGGTGCCCCCTTCCTAAGTGGGGTGCTATATCATACCAATACGACAGCTCGTGCTCTAAGAAGAGATTTGTACGTGAGCTCTTTTTTTTTTTTTTTGAGACAGAGAGCACACAGGAACGGGGGAGGGGCAGAGGGCGAGGGAGAGAATCTGAAGCAGGCTCCAGGCTCAGAGCTGAGCCTGACTCCATTCTACCTCACAACCCCAAGGTCATGACCTGAGCCAAATCGAGAGTCAGCCACTTAACCAGGTGCCCTGTGCATGAATTCAAGCAAATGCATGAAAGATTTATATTTGTATGTAAGACATGGTAAAGTTTTAAAAATCAACTAAAACACATCTTAGACCTGACAAGTTACATTACAACGAACTTTCAAATTAATATCTTTTCTGCTTACTTTCAATTTAGTACTTATAAAAACTGAGTATGTACAACAAAAAGGACACGTTTAAAAGTATTTATTTGAGGGAGAGAGAGAGCACGTGCACACACTAGCAGGGGAAGGGGCAGAGGGAGAGGGACACGCAGACTCCCACTGAGCAGGGCCATGCAGGGCTTGATCCCAGGACCCTGAGACCGCGACCTGAGCTGAAATCAAGAGTCAGATGCTTAACCAACTGAGCCACCCAGGTGCCCCCATACATACCTTGCTTTAAAACACCAGTCACAGACACCAGGAACAGTGATAACCACTTAAAATGATAAGACAGCTGACTCTTGAACAACTGATATTGGCCTTCTGAGGGTTGTGGAACCATACTCTCTCCAACATGGCTTTTATCAATTTTTGGAAGAAAGAAAGAATCGTATTGTGATTTTAACTTGCATTTCTCCTAATATGGGCAAAACTGCAGCATCTTCCTATTTTAAAACTATTTGTATTTTCAGTGAACTGATTATTATTTTTTGCCCATTTTCCCATTTTCCTACATGGTTGTAAGACATTTTTTAAATGATTTGTAGATCCTTGTGTAATATGAAAATCATTCTCCTGAGTTTATTTGCAGAAGTTGAAAATCTTTCATGTAGCAAAACTATCGATTTTTTTTTAAGAATGCTTTTTGGGTGTTCCATCAGGCTGTATTTTATTTTATGTTTTATTTATATACTTAATCCAGCTAAAATTTGTTTTGATGTAAGAAATGAGGTTGATAACTAGAGTATTTATTTTCCATAGACGGCCGCCCAAAAGTCTCTGACTTATTGACAATTCATCTTTACCATTGATCTGAAGTGTTCATTTCTCAAAACTGTCCTCATAAGTATTTGTGTGTTTCTTGACTCTTCTGTTGGTTGATTTTCACGTCTCTGTGTGCACGTGGCAGACTATTTTGATTGCTATTACATTTTACTAGGTTTAAAAATCAAGACAAGAATGCCCACTGCCACCACCTCTAATCAACATAATACTGGAAGTTCAAGCCAGAGAATTAGGCAGGAAAAGGAAAGGAATCCAGATAGGAAACAAAGAAGTAAAAGTGTCTCTATTTTCAGAAAACATGATCTTACATGTAGAAAATACTAAAGACTCCAGACATACAAAAAACTTTTAGAACTAATAAGCAAATTCAACAAAGTTACAGAACACAAAATCAACATAGAGAAGTCAGTTACATTTATACACACTAACGATAAACAATCAAAAAAGGAAATTAAGAATACAATCCCATTTACAAGAGCATAAAAAAGAATAAGAGATTAAGGAATAAACAAGGAGGTGAAAGACTTATACACTAGGAAGTATAAAACACTGATGAAAAAACCAAATGAATAAGCAAACAAAAAGCAGAATCAAACCTATAAATACAGAGAACAAACCAGTGGTTGCCAGACTGGGGGGGGGGTGTTGGGCAAAATGGGTGAAGGGGAGTGGGAGATACAGACCTCCAGTTTGGGAAAGAATAAGTCACGGGAATAGAAGGCACAGCATACGTGCCTTTTATAGTCAACGATATTGTAAAAGCCATGTGCTGAGACGGACGGTAGCTACGCTTACCGTGAGCACAGTATAGTGCATAAGCTGAATCACTAAGTTGTGCACCTGAAACTAATGTAACATTGTGTGTCAGCTATACTAATATATATATATATATATATACATATATATATATAGACACTGATGAAAGAAATTAAAGAAGACAAGTAAATGGAAAGACTTCCCATGTTCATGTACTGGAAGCATTAATAGTGTTAATTAAAAGGTCCAAAACTACCCGAAGAAATATACAGATTCAATGCAGTCTATCAAAATCCCAATGGTACTTTTCACAGATGTAGATTAAAAAAACCCTAAATTCATATGGAACCACAAGACCCTGAACAACCAAAATGATTTTGGGAAAAAAGAACAAAGCTGGAAGCCTCACACTTTCTGATTTGAAAAATATCATACAAACCTATGGTAACTAAAACAGTATGGTACTGATATAAAGACAGACATATAGATCAATGGAACCGAATAGAGAGTGCAGAAACAAATCCACGTACGTACAGTCAACTGATCTACAAGAGGGCCAGAACACACAATGGTGAAAAGATAGTCTCTCATCAAATGGTGTTGGTACGACTGGATTTCTATAAGCAAAAGAATCAAATTGGACCATACACCAGATCAACTCAAAATGGATTAAAGACTTAAACGTAAGACCCAATACCGTAGAACTCAAAGAAAACATAAGGGGAAGACTTCTTGACAATAATTTCTTGGATGACACCAAAAGCACAAAACCAAAACGAACAACTGGGACTACAAACTAAGAAGCTTCTTCACAGCAAAGGAAGAAATCAACAGAGTGAGAAGGGTCCTAAAGGATGAGAGAAAATATTTGATCAGAGGTTAATAACCAAAATATGTAAGAATCTCATAACTCAATAGCAAAAAACAAATAATCTGATTAAAATATGGGCAAAGGGCTCAAATAGACATTTCTCCGTGAAGACATACAAATGGCCAGCAGGTATATGAAAAGGTGCTCAACATCACTGATCTTCAGGGAAATGCAGATCTAAACCATCACGAGACCATATCTCCTTACACCTGTTGGGATGGCTCTTGAAAAGAGAAAAGACAAATGTTGGCAAAGATGTGGAAAACCTGGAACCTTATATACTGCTCTGAAGAATAGTGCAGCCTCTGTGGAAAACAGTATGGAGTTTCCTCAAAAAATTAAAGATCAAACTTCCATATGATCCAGCAATCCCACTTCTGAGCATATATCCAAAAGAATTAAAAGCGGGATCTTGAAGAGATATCTGCACCCCCTTTTGCAGCACTGTTCACAATAGCTAAGATATGGAAACAACCCAAANATATATATATATATATATATATATATATATATAGACACTGATGAAAGAAATTAAAGAAGACAAGTAAATGGAAAGACTTCCCATGTTCATGTACTGGAAGCATTAATAGTGTTAATTAAAAGGTCCAAACTACCCGAAGAAATATACAGATTCAATGCAGTCTATCAAAATCCCAATGGTACTTTTCACAGATGTAGATTAAAAAAACCCTAAATTCATATGGAACCACAAGACCCTGAACAACCAAAATGATTTTGGGGAAAAAAGAACAAAGCTGGAAGCCTCACACTTTCTGATTTGAAAAATATCATACAAACCTATGGTAACTAAAACAGTATGGTAGTGATATAAAGACAGACATATAGATCAATGGAACCGAATAGAGAGTGCAGAAACAAATCCACGTACGTACAGTCAACTGATCTACAAGAGGGCCAGAACACACAATGGTGAAAAGATAGTCTCTCATCAAATGGTGTTGGTACGACTGGATTTCTATAAGCAAAAGAATCAAATTGGACCATACACCAGATCAACTCAAAATGGATTAAAGACTTAAACGTAAGACCCAATACCGTAGAACTCAAAGAAAACATAAGGGGAAGACTTCTTGACAATAATTTCTTGGATGACACCAAAAGCACAAAACCAAAACGAACAACTGGGACTACAAACTAAGAAGCTTCTTCACAGCAAAGGAAGAAATCAACAGAGTGAGAAGGGTCCTAAAGGATGAGAGAAAATATTTGATCAGAGGTTAATAACCAAAATATGTAAGAATCTCATAACTCAATAGCAAAAAACAAATAATCTGATTAAAATATGGGCAAAGGGCTCAAATAGACATTTCTCCGTGAAGACATACAAATGGCCAGCAGGTATATGAAAAGGTGCTCAACATCACTGATCTTCAGGGAAATGCAGATCTAAACCATCACGAGACCATATCTCCTTACACCTGTTGGGATGGCTCTTGAAAAGAGAAAAGACAAATGTTGGCAAAGATGTGGAAAACCTGGAACCTTATATACTGCTCTG
>NC_048225.1:70025627-70033658 GCF_002007445.2 Ailuropoda melanoleuca
ATATATATATATAGACACTGATGAAAGAAATTAAAGAAGACAAGTAAATGGAAAGACTTCCCATGTTCATGTACTGGAAGCATTAATAGTGTTAATTAAAAGGTCCAAACTACCCGAAGAAATATACAGATTCAATGCAGTCTATCAAAATCCCAATGGTACTTTTCACAGATGTAGATTAAAAAAACCCTAAATTCATATGGAACCACAAGACCCTGAACAACCAAAATGATTTTGGGGAAAAAAGAACAAAGCTGGAAGCCTCACACTTTCTGATTTGAAAAATATCATACAAACCTATGGTAACTAAAACAGTATGGTACTGATAAAGACAGACATATAGATCAATGGAACCGAATAGAGAGTGCAGAAACAAATCCACGTACGTACAGTCAACTGATCTACAAGAGGGCCAGAACACACAATGGTGAAAAGATAGTCTCTCATCAAATGGTGTTGGTACGACTGGATTTCTATAAGCAAAAGAATCAAATTGGACCATACACCAGATCAACTCAAAATGGATTAAAGACTTAAACGTAAGACCCAATACCGTAGAACTCAAAGAAAACATAAGGGGAAGACTTCTTGACAATAATTTCTTGGATGACACCAAAAGCACAAAACCAAAACGAACAACTGGGACTACAAACTAAGAAGCTTCTTCACAGCAAAGGAAGAAATCAACAGAGTGAGAAGGGTCCTAAAGGATGAGAGAAAATATTTGATCAGAGGTTAATAACCAAAATATGTAAGAATCTCATAACTCAATAGCAAAAAACAAATAATCTGATTAAAATATGGGCAAAGGGCTCAAATAGACATTTCTCCGTGAAGACATACAAATGGCCAGCAGGTATATGAAAAGGTGCTCAACATCACTGATCTTCAGGGAAATGCAGATCTAAACCATCACGAGACCATATCTCCTTACACCTGTTGGGATGGCTCTTGAAAAGAGAAAAGACAAATGTTGGCAAAGATGTGGAAAACCTGGAACCTTATATACTGCTCTGAAGAATAGTGCAGCCTCTGTGGAAAACAGTATGGAGTTTCCTCAAAAAATTAAAGATCAAACTTCCATATGATCCAGCAATCCCACTTCTGAGCATATATCCAAAAGAATTAAAAGCGGGATCTTGAAGAGATATCTGCACCCCCTTTTGCAGCACTGTTCACAATAGCTAAGATATGGAAACAACCCAAATTTCCACCAACAGATGAATGGATAAAGAACGTGTGTGTGTGTGTGTACTATATACGATGGAATATTATTTAGCTTTAAAAAAAGGAGGAAATTTTGCTCTTTGTGACACTTGGATGAACCTACGGGACATTATACTAAGTGAAGCAAGCCGGTCGCAGAAAGACAAATGCTGCATTATTAGTACATAAGGTACCGGGGGTAGTCAGATTCATAGAGACCAAGTAAAATTATGGAAACGATAGCAATTATGGGTGCTGGGGTTTAAGAGAGAGAGGACTGGTGGGGGAAAGGGAAACAGAGTGTGTCAATGGGTAGAGAGTTTCTGTTTACACAAGCTGAATATGTTCTAGAGATATGCTGCACAACAGGATAGCTATGGGTAACGACATGGTGCACTTCGAAATGTGTTCAGAAGATGGACCTCATGTTAAGAGCTCTTTCCAACATCCCACCCTCCCAGAAACCCCTCTCCCCACAACTCACACACACAAAAAAACAAATTTTTGGGGGGGATGAGTATGTTTAGAGCTCGGTTGTGCTGATAGTATCACAGGTGTGTGCATATACCCAACTCATCGAGATGGATACATTAAATGTGGGCAATTCTTAGTATATCAAGGGTACCTCAATAAAGATGAAAAAATATCAGGAAGGACTAGTCCTCTCTTTTTTAGATTTGTTTTTCTGGAACATATATGGTTTCCCTATGAACACTAGAAGTTTGCTTTAAAAAGGTTGTTATCAGGACACCTGGGGGGCTCAGTCAGTTAAGTGTCTGCCTTCGGCTCAGGTCATGATCCCAGTTTGTCCTGGGATCGAGTCCCCTATTGGGATCCTTGCTCAGCAGGGACCCTGCTTCTCTCTCTGCCTGCTGCTCCCTCTGCTTGTGTGCTCTCTACCCCACCCCTGGTAAGTATTAAATAAATAAATAAATAAATGAATAAATAAATAAATAAAACCTTTAAAAACAAAGTTTGTTATCTTTATTCATCACTTCAAGTTTATATAATAGTTTCAGGAGGATTTTCATCATTATAATATTTAAGCTTCTGAGCCAATAACAAACACTGTTCTATTTAAGTATTTTTTATCTCTCAGTTTACATTTTTTATTTATTATATTTTATTTTTTTTTAAAGATTTCATTTTTTTATTTGAGAGAGAGAGAGAGGGGGAAGCACAGAGGGAGAGTGAGAGGGAGAAGCAGACTCCCTGCTGAGCAGAGAGCCCAACGTGGGGCTCGATCCCAGGCACCTGAGATCATGACCTGAGCCAAAGGTGACGTTTAACTGACTGAGCCACCCAGGCACCCCACAGTTTAAATTTTTTAATTGACATTTTAAAATAGGGTTAAAAATTTTAATAGAGATCTTGCACATTTATTGTTAAATGCATCCCTAAGAAGTTAATATTTTGATTGCTGTTGTATATTTTTTTTCTGGTATCTATTATTTAATTGTTGTTTGCGCACTGGAAAACTATTGCTTTTTTTTTTTTTTTGCGTTCATTTTGTACCTAGACAAGTTACTAAATTTTCATCTCGTTTATAATGGCTTTTAAGTTTACCCTCTTGGGTTTTCCAGATATATAGACACAACATGTGAAAATAACACATTTAAATTTTACTGTCCTCATTTCTAAAGAGCAAAGTAAGAATCTATTAAAAAAGTAAAGCTATATAACTTTTTGTTGTACATAGAACCATTATTGATGGAATAAATACCTGGGATACAGAGTAAAAGTTAAGTCTATTTTAAAATAATTGGTGGGGGAGATGGTGTGGAGAGAGAGAGAGTGAGAGAGCAAGGGAATTTACCCGGGGGGGAAAAGAAAGGAGTAAGCTCTTGGCAGTCATTAAGAAAATTAGAAAGCCTACCTAATAAGAAAATATGTATAATAAACATGAAGAGTAATGGACACTAGTATCGGTCAAATCTGTTGTATTATGGCACCTACACTGAACTTTAGGGCTCAGTTCTTAATATTGTGAGTGACATGCTCAGGCCCTGTGCGGCACATCCTTCACCTGCTACAGCGGTAGCTAATGAAAAGTGGGGACCTCTGTCCCCTTTTTCTGGCAACAAAGCTGCAACTAATGGATGAGGATCACCCTGACCTGCTTCTTTTTCCCCAGCCAGAGATGAAAGAATTCTCACTGACTCTTCATCAAAGGAAGGGGGAGAGAAAGGGTATGAGAGCAGCACTGGATTCAGACTCAGTAAAGGACTGTTAGCAAAGGGTGATAACCCTTCCACTGCTACCAGGATGGGGAACACTGAGCATCTCGGCCCTCGTGAGAAGGGTCACTTTATGGACGGGCCGTTTATTCACTCTTCTCGAGGCGCTTCCTAGCTTAGCTGGCGTCCTTTAAGTTGGCATTCAGCACGGGCTGGCAGTCTGTTTCCTCTCTGCTAAAAAATTATTTTGGATTCAATTCATCGTTTGCTTCCTAATTTATTTTTGTGCTTTAAAAAAATTGGGTACTCTGTCTATTTGTGAGCTAAATAAATTTAATGTGCATTTAAGTATTCTCAGGCAGTCCAGTAAATTCTACAGACCTCTTTTCATAAAGACATAATCAACCTGATTGTGAAACAGAAGACAGATACTGATTATGGAGTTTCAGTTACATGAGTAAGATTGTATGTTTCATGACACAAATGGGCTTATCTGTTCAGACTTGCCCTTTTCACTTTAACAGTCCAGTTTCACTTTTGATGTCAGTACATATAAATGTAACTCACTCTTTTAATGACTTAAAATTATGCACTGTAAGAAGGTACTATAAGTGAATTGACCAATCCTTTACCAATGGAAATTTGGGTGGTCTGGCACAGAACCATGGTACCCATGGTAGCCTGAATGAGAATGAGGACACTTATAACAGAATCGTGGCTTTGCCCAGAGCAGGAGTATTTCCTAGTAGAGCAGTGTCCACTCTGTGGCAGTGGAGTCAGCAGAGAGATGCCAATCATTGGGACCTGTGATTGGGGCCACCGATGTTGGGATGTGATGGTATTGGTGGGTGGCCAGGCACAGGGGAAGGCCATGAGAGGAGACATAGAAGTTGGCTTGGTAAGTTCCAGTCCCCTGGCTTAGTAACTGGAGCATTGGACAGAAATGACAATGGTATTTTCATAATCCCGAAATACCAGCACTAATGTTGGTCTTACTGACAGTATCTTATAAAAAAAGAATTGTATGGTGCCATCATCTCCTACACTTTGTCATGAGAAACTGACGAACGCGAGAGAGAGCCAAGGACTGTTGTTCCTGTGTCCTTCCAGACTAAATATTCTAGAAAGGGTAAGCTGGGAGGAAGTTAAAATAAATTATCCTATGGGAGAACCATCTGTTTCTCAGAAAACTGGTTTGCTGCTCTCAGGAAAGAAAGGGAAGAAACGCTCATCTTCCCCAGTTTTTCTTCTCTTTGCCCTACGCCTTCCCTCCCACTCCATTTTCCATGCGGCCCCTTCCTAAGTCCCTATCCTCACCTTTGCCCCCATTCAGATTCCATCAGGGACTTCTGGAAACTGGGCCTAAACTAGCTCTGGGAAATAAAAAGCTATGAGAAAGGAAAAAAAAAAAAAAGCTCAGCTTCACTAGTAATTTAGAAAATTGGAATTAACGTGACCAAAAGATATTTTGAATAGGCTTTAGAAGGGAAGTGATATAGTAAGAAACTTTCTAGCAAGTCACCTCTATTGATTAATTGATTGATTAAAAGATTTTATTTATTTATTTGAGAGAGAAAGAAAGAAAGAGGGAGAGAGAGAACAGAGGGGGAAGGGCAGAGGAGCGGGAGAAGCAGGCCCGGGACTCCATCCCAGGACCCTGGGATCATGACCTGAGCCGAAGGCAGTCGCTCAACTGACTGGGCCACCCTGGTGCCCCCAGGTCATCTCTATTTAATATAAAATGTAAATGTAAATGCAATATAGACCTCTCTAGATATGTCTCATAATGTACATAATTCGGAGTTTAAATTTTTGAAACACTGAAATAATGGTGCTACACTAAGAAAAATACCAGAAAATACTTGGATTTTCAACAAAATAGCATGATATTGTGGCTACTAGAATACAGCTGACCGCCGAACAGTACGGGGCTGGAGGCCAACCACCATGCAGCTGAAAATTCATGTAAAACCTTTGACTCTCCTCAAACTTAACACTAATAGCCGACTGTTGACCAGAAGCCTTACCAATAACACGAACAGTTAACACTAATTTTGTATGTTCTATGTATTATATACTGTTTTCTTACAATAAAGTAAGCTAGAAGAAGAAAATGTTATTAAAATCATAAGGAAGAGAAAATACATTCACAGAACTGTACTATGTTTGGCAAAAAAAATTCCACGTCTAAGTGGGAACTGCACAGTTCCCACTTGTGTTGTTCAAGGACCAGCTGTATGCAAAACCTTATTTGCATCATTCGGAATGATCCTAATGGTCAAGGCTGGGAAGACTGAACAAGGCAAAGTACCAGGATGGGATACCAATGTGACAATTAGAAGCCACCTGTGAAACTGGGCAGAGTCACACCGTGTAGCAAAGAGCATCTGAATTTGGAGCCAACAGACCGAGGCTCTGAGTCCTGACTCTTACGTATTGAAGCTGCTGGGTCTTGGACAAGTTCCACCATCCCATTGGGCCTTACTTTTTCATCAGTACAACAAGTCCAGTAGCATTTCTCTGCCTCTTCCCCAGGGCTGCCGTGAGATAAAATGCAATATTGGGGACAAAAACTAAAAATAAGACATTAGGCTCTAATGATGGAGTCGTCCTTTATTTAAAATTTTGAATGTTGGGGAAGAAACAACATCATACAATTTTGCTCTCAAACTGCATAAAGGTGACTCCTTTCTTGAATGTTCTCTTCTTCTTACGTAGATGTAAATTTGCTAGGAAATTCTGCCTTGCAGGATATGTTTCCTTCCTCACTCGCAAGATTAGTTGGTACTTTTCATGAATATGTTTAATTTTTAGCTATTGTCATCTGTATTCAGAATGATGCAACCTGAATGAAAAAAGAACTTTTTATACCGTTCTGTCTGGAAGGCCAGTTTTGTCTTGTCTGTGCACACAGGATCCTCTCCACATTATTTTGAATTTGTTGTTTAATTCGAACTGTCTTTGATGCCTGCATATCTGCTGACCTTACATCCTATTGCTAAGATCGTCTTGAAGCTTCTTTGGGCATGAAAGCCTTTGGCAGATTGTCTGCTTGGAAATGGAGCTTGGCTCCTTCCTGGCAATCATCCTATGCTGTCTTTATTTGGTCCTTCCTTTTTCCTGGTCTCTCAGCCCATCTTTGAATTCTGGCTCATTCAGCCTTCAAGCCTCCAGTCGGTATTTGTTGCCGCTGAGCTGGGTTCTCACTCTCTCTCCAAGGGTCAGTGGCTTATACTTGCTCTTCCAAGCTTTGCTGACTTTGGCTTCTGCGGGCAGTTCTCACCTAGTTCTAGCCCCTTAAGTCCCATCCCAGACAGCACTGGTTCACTGCCAGCCCCAGTGAGTGAGAAAAGGACATGGACAATATGTGACGGCTTTCTCTCCTGTTGTGGTGATTCTCCTTCACCTGGTTCCTTAAAGTTCCCTCCAATGGCCCTCTTCCAGGCAGAATTGGCCAGTCCAAATTTCCATGGCTTAGTCATAATAACAACTGGGAAGAAGATGGTAAGTATCCCATTCTGTGTTAAACGCTGCCATTGGGTCACCATCTTGTTTTTGGCCTTACGATCTCAGTTTTTGAGAGCACTTTTAGGTCAGCAGCTCTTTCTCTTGACTTGAACCATTCTGATTCTGATTCCAGTACCATTGTATGGGTTCCCACACCAAGCAACACTCCAGCACCAGCTGGGTATCCTATAATTCAACTCTACTGTGACGCTGGCTATCTGGAGATAACGTCTAATCCCACAGGTTAATGGCTCAGCTCCACAAGACTGTTCCCACTTCAGATGCCAAATTGCAGGTCCGGATTGTTTCCCGTGCTTCTGACCAACTATATACCAGTGGCTCCCATGCCCCCCTCCTTGCTTTTGTTAAAAAACAAAATTCAACCAAGTAAATTTGAAGATCAAATTAGCTTTATTCAATGATTCACGAACTGGACAGGATCCCATCTAGAAAGTAGAAGCAAGCTCCTAGAAACTGTACAAAATGGAAGTTTTCTAAAGATGGACAGGGGCAGGAAAAAGGAATTTATTAGCAAGGAATGCAGTTTTAGGCAAGCATGCCCTCCTAAGGGGACTAGAAGGAGTCAATCAGATTACCTACCAGCGTTGATCAGGAAATTCCAGTTTGGCTGGTTAAAGGTTATCTTCCTGGAGTGGGGGTGGGGATGCAGAGGCAGGGGGGCTTTGAAAACCCAGTTAAGTTAAATATTAAGTCTTAGTTTACTGACTTAACATAAGTGACACCATCTTGGGCCTGTGGTTTTCTTTTTAACAGATTCCATTCATTTGCTGGAGTGACTCACAGAACTCAGAAACATTTTACTTACTAGAAGAACAGTTTGTTACAAAGGATATAATTCAGAAACAGGCAGGTGCAAGAGACGTGCAAGGCAAGGTATGGGGAAGGGGCGTGGTGCTTCCGTGTCCTCTCTGAGCCTATCGTTCTCCCCAGTCTCATACTCACCAGCCTGGAAGCTCTCTAAAACCCAGACTTCAGGATTTTTAGGGCAGTGGCATTACGTAGGCATGAGTGATGAAATCACTGGCCACTGGTGATTGAACTCAATCTCCAGCCCCTCTCCCCTCCCTGGAGGTCAGGCATAGGATTGAAAGCTTCAACTTTTTTTTTTTTTTTTTTTTTT
>NC_048225.1:70033701-70135580 GCF_002007445.2 Ailuropoda melanoleuca
TTTTTTTTTTTTTTTTTTTTTTTGAGATTTTATTTATTTAACAGAGAGAGAGACAGCCAGCGAGAGAGGGAACACAAGCAGTGGGAGTGGGAGAGGATGAGACAGGCTCCCAGCAGAGGAGCCCGATGTGGGGCTCCATCCCAGACAGCTGGGAGTACGCCCTGAGCCGAAGGCAGACACTTAATGACTAAGCCACCCAGGCGCCCCGAAAGCTTCAACCTTTTAATCACATTCCTCTGGTAACCAGCCCCCCACCCCCATCCTTAGGTGACCTAGGAGCTTTCCAGAAATCATCTCATTAGCATAACAAAAGACACATGGCTAGCTCTGGTCACTTAGGAAATGCCAGGATTTTGGAAACTCTTGGAGCAGGGATAAAAACCAGATACATACTTCTTACTGTATCACAATATCACAACTTGCTTTTCAGAACCCGTGCAGCTGCCTTCCCTCAGCCACGCTGAGAAGGAACCCAGGGAGCACATGTCCAGCAGCGAGGCTGGAAGAGAAGTGGGGTAACACTGGACATGCAGCGTTCAGAACGGCCCCTCAAGGACACCCAGCTTCTCCCCTTCCACCCGGGTGAGTGACTTTCCCATGTGGTAAATGACGTTCAGGGGAAGGAAGGCTCATGTTTCCAGCTGCCCTGGTGGGACTGTTTTTTTAGCTTTGGAACCAACAATTAGCCCAGAGACGGTCAGTCCCAGTCTCATTGTCGAGGCTAGGCCCACAGGCACACAAATGGCCAGAGGCCCGGCCCCCGGTTTTAAACACCACGTGCTAGGTCCTGTTCTGCCGGGGTCTGTGACCATGCAGGGAGTGACCCCACGGAGCCTGGGTAGCCCACACACAAAACTGGGAGGTCTGTGGCTGAGCTCCATCCCTCCCCTTCCCCTTCGGTTAGTCCTAATCCATTCCGATTGCTCTTTTTCATTCTTCGCTTCTGACATGGAAGCAGCGATTAAGCCCCAGGAAGGCATTAGAACACAGGCAGGAATAACCTTTCCGTGCGTGACTATTCGCTTGTCTCTCCCCCGCCCCCTCAGTCCCAGGTTTAGATGCTCTTCTGAAGAGTTCCCATCCTATTCTATTCCGGGTTCGAGTAGGATTGGCCTTTGAACTAAATCAGGGTTCGTAGGAGAAAGGATTTTCTCTCCAGACGTAAACCTGGGTGGGTTTGCTGGTGTTTTCTGCAAACAGAGCGGAGGCTGCTCCTATCACAGGACTTAGAGTCTCAGTGGGAACTGGTGAAGGAAAAGCACATTCTCGGCTACCCGAGCTGTTTTATCCATCTTTTTGCTCTTTCCAGCAATGGGGGAAATGTCAGAAGGACTGACATCGATAACAAACGGACAGTTTCTAGGATGTGAGCTTTGTTTTTTCTCTTTCCTTCTGGTTACATTGCTTGTGTTCCTTTGGCAAAGGGCAGCACAGAAGGGGAACAAGAATGGGGAAAATACCAGAAAATGTTTGGTATATAACACTGGCAAGATAAGAACAAAGTGGGGTGAATGCCTAGGAGAAATAAAATTGAAAAGAATATAAACACACACGCACACATCTGTATCCATCATGTCACACATACAAATTATACACTGAAGAAGTGTATGTGTGTAATATGTATTTCGCTAAGCAGGTTCACATGCACTATGTAATTTAATATGCATAACACCACAGTGATAGGTACTATTATAATTTCATTTTGGCGACAGGTGGAGACACACACAGAGATCTCAGAGGACCTGCCCCAAAGCATGTTTGTGCGAAGCCAGATTTCAACCTAGGGGGGCGAACTCCAGAGCTTATGTTCCTTACCACAAAAAGAAGTCGGAGTTACTTCTGTGAATTCTGAAGAGCAGGCATTTACAGAGTTTCTTTGAGGGTTCTGCTGCTCAAGCTAAGGGTGGGTGGCAGGTGTGATTTTTAGACTGGAGTAGATCCAGATGGAGAGTCCCCTCCAGAAGGACCTTTAGAACAACCAGAGACAGTCCTGGAACCCCAGGTCAAAAACATATTCTGGGTCTGGCCTGAACTGGCCTGGCAATTCGAAGAGAAGAAGAGGAATTCTATTTCCTAGAATGTTTGATGGGCAATCACACGATTATCGCCCATACAGGTGAATTTGAAGCATACATATTTTTCTACTGTTCTGACTTCTGATACAGTTTTGCAAATAATAGTATGTAAATTTTCTTGTCATTCTGCTGTATATTCAGAAGAACATAATAGTAAAATTAATGAAATCCCTTACCTATTGTTTCAGTATATAATTTTGCCTGACTGTTCTAATAAAAAATCCTTTGTTCTATGTAACAGAAACCTTTTGTTTTCTTCCCAACATGTTAATCCCCTTTTATTCATGAGTGTTGAAGTCAGTATGGCTGAAAAATAATATTTCCAGGCAGTGAATAGAAATGCGGAAGTCGAATTTACCAGGCAAGCACCAAATCTGAGTCACTACACCACAAATAAATTGTGTGTGTGCACGAGCAACGCATTAGCTTGTTCAATTGGTTCTGACAGCACAAGACATCTTAAGGAAATGTTAGGGACTTTTAGTTTATTTCTATTCATTGAAAATTTTTCTTTAGCCGCCTATGCCTCTGAGCTTTCTGCAGTCTACAGCCTTTTATGTAGGGAAATAATTCTAAACGTAGATATGACATTTCTTTTAAAATCAAATGCTTCTTCAAACATATTGCCGTAATAAAAATAGTAAGTAGTACAGATGGCATGTGGCTGTAAACTAAAACTTATTTTGACTGGGTTGCCACATGCAATCATCTATCTTTTCATAATATAAAATGGGGACTAGCTATGTAAATAGAATCCTTTTTGTTGGTCTCTTTTAAGTCCATTCCTCTGTATTCCCACATCTTGCCGACCCTTGTATGTATTGTTCTCTCTCTCCCTGCCTTTAATGCGGTGGGCGTTTCCTATAAAAACTGGAGAACGGCTTTCATTCAGCTTAAAAATAAATATTTCTTCCTTTCTGGCCCCCTGCACAGGTGATGGCTGTTACTCCAAGTACAGGTGTCTACTTGTCAGAACAGGAAGGTGTCGGGTGTTCGTGTGCTAGTGTCCTGACCTCCATCCTGGCACCTCGGCATGTTGCTGCCCATATCTGATTCCATCTGTTTCTTCTCCGAGGCAATGAGTATCGCAGACATCATCTCTTATTTTCCCAGGTATCTCTAGTGTTTTGACACACTATTTGCTGAGCAAATTGACATCTCCTTCTGTCCCTTACCTCAGTACTTACACATCCGCTTAAAAGCTGGTATCTCAAAGAGCAATATAAAGGTAGGCAAGCTCATAAACAGGTAAATTAAAATCTGGGGGCACAGGCGTGCCCGGCTGGCTCAGTCCGGAGAGCATTGACCGGAATATTCTAGACTCGTTCTTCCTCACCCTCACTCCTGGGGGCTTGTCATGCGGCTGCTCTGCTCCTTCTGCCTTTTCGCCAGCTCCTTCCTCAGCACGCCCAAGCACACGCAGTTACCGCGTTCACACGTGCGTGCGCACACGCTCCTACCTGCCTCTCCGACCCAGCTCCATGCGCCTCGTCTTTCCTTTTCAGCCTTTCGAACTATCGAGTATCTGACGACGGACCCTCACAGGTGTGTTCGTGGAGACGGCTGAGCGGGTCAGGGCACGCGTCGGTTCTAGGGCGCGGGCGTCCAGAAACGGTGTTTTCGCTGGGTGACCCGGGGGCCCCTCCGATGCCTGACAGTAGCACAGTGTGTTCTCGGAGTGTGGGTCGGGCTGGAAATCTGGCTTCGGGGGTGATGCTCGACTAGGTCCTGGCAGCCAGCAGTCTGACGCGCACGG
This sequence comes from Ailuropoda melanoleuca, assembly GCF_002007445.2. Taxonomy (NCBI): domain Eukaryota; kingdom Metazoa; phylum Chordata; class Mammalia; order Carnivora; family Ursidae; genus Ailuropoda; species Ailuropoda melanoleuca. The sequence continues at coordinate 70,037,533 of NC_048225.1, forward strand.
CACACATCCACGGACGGGACCGACCGGCCGCATGAAACTGCTCACTGCAGACCCCACTTACGCGTAACTCCGCGGAGACCCGAGTGTCCTGGCAGGGAGTCTGGACAAGCATTTCAACGGTTGGTTTTGCTGATAAAGAGAGCATTCTCAATTGTCATGAGACGCCTGTCCTTCCTTTTTGGGTAGGGGACACCAACAGGGGTTCAAATGCCAGATCCCAAAGTCTAGGTCCTCAGGCTTGGACCCCACTTTACAGATGACACGAGCAAATGCAAGTCCCCACAGGACTCCCTCCGCAGCGCCTCTCCTCGACACCATTCTGCCGCGCAGAGCGGGGACGATCCGCAAGGAATATTTCACCCCGGCGAGTAGAGCCTAACGGATAGCCTCCTCTCTTTTGGGTTGAATCTGCCGCAGGCGTCAGCAGCCTGCTCCCCCTGGCCAGGGTCGGCGTTAGCAAATCGCCTTTGCCGGTTCTGTGCGCTCTGTGCGTACAGGTCATGGCTGCATTATTTCAATTGCTCGTCAAATTTAGATACCTAGTATATATTTCTACTGCTTCATGCGGTTTTCTGAATATAAAACATTTGTTTTCCGTCGCTACACTTTCAAATCTAAAATTATTGGTTCAATACATTGATTGCTTCTAGGTGGGTACTTACGTGAATTTCAGTTGCCATGTACATATTTACTCCAAGGTTAGTAAATCCGTGTATTTGCTCTTATTAAGTCCTTTTTGACTTTTGCTTGGGACAAAAGAAAAGGGAGGGGACGCCCGTCCTCGGTTGTTAGGGTGTGAGGCACCTTCCCGTCGAGCTTCTGAGGGACGTTCTGTTTGAGGATCTATGTGAGGAAACCAGACCCTGCAAAGGCTGTCATGTGCTCTGTCGCACAGCTCGGAAAAGAGCCAGTCAGGATTTGACACCAGCTCTGCCCGGCTCTCCGCTGGCTGCCCACCGGGGGCTTCCTTTCCGGATGCTTCCTTCCTCGTCGCCTCCCCCCATGCCCAGAGCTTTGGGGGAAATCTCTGTCCAGCAGTTCCTTCACTGATGTGAACAGCAGCTCCCACCCACCTCTACCCCCCACACCAAAACAAGAAGAAGAGGAAAAGAACCCACTCTTTCCACCTGGTTTGCCCCCACTCCGCAGTCGCTCGGCTGTCTGTGCTGTCGCCACCCCCACCTCGCTCCACACACCCCTTCTTCTGCCTCTAACCGCGCCAGTTTTGAAGGTCTACAAATTCCTTAGTTCTCAGAACGTGCTCCTAAATTCTCTGACCTTTGAAAACGTACAGTGCTGACCAGTCGCTGCTCCCTGAAGCCCTCTCGATCCCAGTAGACACATGGTACTGAAGCCCTCTCGCTCCCTGTAGACACATGGTACTGAAGCCCTCTCCCTCCCTGTAGACACATGGTACTGAAGCCCTCTCCCTCCCTGTAGACACATGGTACTGAAGCCCTCTCCCTCCCTGTAGACACATGGTACTGAAGCCCTCTCCCTCCCTGTAGACACATGGTACTGAAGCCCTCTCCCTCCCTGTAGACACATGGTACTGAAGCCCTCTCCCTCCCTGTAGACACATGGTACTGAAGCCCTCTCCCTCCCTGTAGACACATGGTACTGAAGCCCTCTCCCTCCCTGTAGACACATGGTACTGAAGCCCTCTCCCTCCCTGTAGACACATGGTACTGAAGCCCTCTCCCTCCCTGTAGACACATGGTACTGAAGCCCTCTCCCTCCCTGTAGACACATGGTACTGAAGCCCTCTCCCTCCCTGTAGACACATGGTACTGAAGCCCTCTCCCTCCCTGTAGACACATGGTACTGAAGCCCTCTCCCTCCCTGTAGACACATGGTACTGAAGCCCTCTCCCTCCCTGTAGACACATGGTACTGAAGCCCTCTCCCTCCCTGTAGACACATGGTACTGAAGCCCTCTCCCTCCCTGTAGACACATGGTACTGAAGCCCTCTCCCTCCCTGTAGACACATGGTACTGAAGCCCTCTCCCTCCCTGTAGACACATGGTACTGAAGCCCTCTCCCTCCCTGTAGACACATGGTACTGAAGCCCTCTCCCTCCCTGTAGACACATGGTACTGAAGCCCTCTCCCTCCCTGTAGACACATGGTACTGAAGCCCTCTCCCTCCCTGTAGACACATGGTACTGAAGCCCTCTCCCTCCCTGTAGACACATGGTACTGAAGCCCTCTCCCTCCCTGTAGACACATGGTACTGAAGCCCTCTCCCTCCCTGTAGACACATGGTACTGAAGCCCTCTCCCTCCCTGTAGACACATGGTACTGAAGCCCTCTCCCTCCCTGTAGACACATGGTACTGAAGCCCTCTCCCTCCCTGTAGACACATGGTACTGAAGCCCTCTCCCTCCCTGTAGACACATGGTACTGAAGCCCTCTCCCTCCCTGTAGACACATGGTACTGAAGCCCTCTCCCTCCCTGTAGACACATGGTACTGAAGCCCTCTCCCTCCCTGTAGACACATGGTACTGAAGCCCTCTCCCTCCCTGTAGACACATGGTACTGAAGCCCTCTCCCTCCCTGTAGACACATGGTACTGAAGCCCTCTCCCTCCCTGTAGACACATGGTACTGAAGCCCTCTCCCTCCCTGTAGACACATGGTACTGAAGCCCTCTCCCTCCCTGTAGACACATGGTACTGAAGCCCTCTCCCTCCCTGTAGACACATGGTACTGAAGCCCTCTCCCTCCCTGTAGACACATGGTACTGAAGCCCTCTCCCTCCCTGTAGACACATGGTACTGAAGCCCTCTCCCTCCCTGTAGACACATGGTACTGAAGCCCTCTCCCTCCCTGTAGACACATGGTACTGAAGCCCTCTCCCTCCCTGTAGACACATGGTACTGAAGCCCTCTCCCTCCCTGTAGACACATGGTACTGAAGCCCTCTCCCTCCCTGTAGACACATGGTACTGAAGCCCTCTCCCTCCCTGTAGACACATGGTACTGAAGCCCTCTCCCTCCCTGTAGACACATGGTACTGAAGCCCTCTCCCTCCCTGTAGACACATGGTACTGAAGCCCTCTCCCTCCCTGTAGACACATGGTACTGAAGCCCTCTCCCTCCCTGTAGACACATGGTACTGAAGCCCTCTCCCTCCCTGTAGACACATGGTACTGAAGCCCTCTCCCTCCCTGTAGACACATGGTACTGAAGCCCTCTCCCTCCCTGTAGACACATGGTACTGAAGCCCTCTCCCTCCCTGTAGACACATGGTACTGAAGCCCTCTCCCTCCCTGTAGACACATGGTACTGAAGCCCTCTCCCTCCCTGTAGACACATGGTACTGAAGCCCTCTCCCTCCCTGTAGACACATGGTACTGAAGCCCTCTCGCTCCCTGTAGACACATGGTACTGAAGCCCTCTCCCTCCCTGTAGACACATGGTACTGAAGCCCTTTGTCTTCTGCTTCTCCTCCAGTTGACGTCCACCTCCCACCGTTGCTCACCCCCAGGCTCTTTTACTCCCTCATTATGTCTCACCTGCCCCTTCCATGGGGTGGGCACTTGGCGTTCTCTGCCTTCTTTCTTTCCCTACTTCCCCTTTCTCTTTGCATTTGATGTCTTTTCCTTTTGAAGTCTTATCCATGCCATGGCCTCAACACTCAAATACCCGTCTTCAGTTCCAGACTTGCCTTGTGAAGTACATACTGGGCATCTCCCAGGTGTGTCTCAGGACGCTGCAGGCTGCTCTCCCCTCTCTCCCCGGTGCCCTACTCAGTAGACTATCGGCCCTCAAACAATTGGTTGCTCTGTACTTGGTGATAACGTAGTACCTTTAGATTCCTCTTTTGTCACTTGATGTATGATTATTTGTTTATGCATCTGTTCCTTCTGTGGTTGATTAGCTATGAAAGGGCTTATCTTCAATGCTTATAACAGTTTCTTCCATTTTTAGCACAGTTTCTGGCCAAAAGTAGGGGCTCAGGAAACATTTGTTGAATAAACGACTAAGACTGCCGACACGCCTTTATTGACTCAGTGGAATCATTCTGCAATAAATCTGGAAGCACAATGATGAAACCCACATTATGGCTCTGTTTTCTGTGATCCATACAGATAACCCAAATTCCTGAGATAAAAATGCGGGCCAGTTTTGTTGACTATTCTAAGTACATCACTGAAGAGCTCTCCCCAGTTCTTGGCCAGGGTTGGTTTTAGTATCTCATCCTATCGTAAAGAGTTACATAATCTTAGCTTTGACTGTGATGGCTTCTTCATACCAAAGCCCACCAGAACACAGAAGAACATTCTAACTCAGGGCCATCAGTTCAGTCCCAGTGTCCATATGTCCTGACCAGAAGGACGTCTTGCAGAAATACCCTCCAGCTTGCCACCCATGCCACCTGCCTTTTCTTTCTCAACCCTCGGTCCATGCTTATAATTTTCCACAGCAGATTTGACTCAGCATCGCTCTGGTAAGTTAGAAAGTTCCTAAGGTTTTAGGTGTATCCATGAGAAGTTATGTTGACTGAGTGTTTCTTTATGATCTTGTATTTCAGACAAAAGTATCAAACTATCATAGAGATGCTTTTCTCAGTCCCACACAGAATAAAACTGAATCACACGACGTATGATATGGTGGGTATTTCCGACTGTAGTCCGCCAATAAGCATCGATCAGGCTCTTAGAGTGAGCAAGGCATTGCATTAAACTCAGTAGGTAATACAATGAAGAAAACACGTGCCTCCTGTTTTTAAAGCTGTCTGTATGCTGCCTCATTTAGAAACTGATCACTAGGATTACATAACGTCCTGAGTTAGTCTTAACAACCTAAACCTGTCTGTACAATCACAATCACTTTGGTATTTTTGAAATAATAAGAATGCCTCGAGTCCACATTAAAAACAACCGAGTCAATGTTTTTAGGGGATTAAGCTTGGGGACCTGCATTGGTTTTTGCTTTGTTTAGTTTTTTAAAGATTTTATTTTTAAGTAATCTCTACACACAACGTGGGGCTTGTGAGGGGCTCAAACTCACAACCTTGAGATCAGTCGCATGTTCTTAGGGCTGAGCCAGCCAGGTGCCCCTCTATTGCTTTTTAGAAAAACAATTTATCAGCTGATTGTAACGCAACCAGTGGGCTAGCTTTTAGGAACCCCTGGTCCATATTTCACCTCAGTAAAACTCAATTGAAATGTCTGGATGAGGGAATAACTAAAAGCCGTGTTAATTTATCTCCTCATTTTTAGTGACACAATTTTCGGAAACTCAGGCAAATTTTTAGTTTTATAATTTTGCAAAGTGAAAGCTCAGAGAAAAGAAAAATGTAAGTCTGTTTTTTTTTTTTTCTAAGTGACATGTCTGCATTTTTTTCTTATGTGGTTTCTATATAATTTACTTGTCACGCTGGAACGGTTCGTGATTCAGCCTTGCTACCCCGTGCTAATAGGAAGAGCATCTGGCGTATTGGGATGGAATTAGTTATGGCAATCATGAAATTCAAATCAAACAACAAATACTATCAGGTGCCAGCTATGTGCCAGGCACAGCATACAGATCACAAATCAGTCTTAAAATAGTTNTGCCAGGCACAGCATACAGATCACAAATCACTCTTAAAATAGTTTAAGAATAGATGGGATGAGCCACTAAGGAAAGGCGGAATAGATGGGATGAGCCACTAAGGAAAGGCGGACTATGGGAAGACAGTGTGATTCCTAAGTAGTAGCAGAATACCAGGGGGATTACTGTACTAACCCTTCGGAGTCAAGCAAGGGCGAGTTGAATTAAATTCTGTAGTGTTAGAGTTAATGCCACGGGTGTTGCTGTTACTCATTTCAGATTTTTTCTATACATCAAGATGGAATTCAAAGGTCTTCTCATGTTGCTTACATTCTTCAGCTTCCGATGCTTAGGAAGGTCAAGTCACTAATTTTTAAAACAGCTGCAAGAATATAGAGGGCAGAACAGGAGCTGGAGGGAAGTGTGACAGGTATCCTGATCCGTGACGTGGACTTAGAAGCAGGAACTAAATGATTCCTTTGGTGGAGGTGTGGGGTAGGGGAAGAGACAGCAAAGTAATAAACGAGGTCTGCAAGGAAATGGGGGAAATGTCTTTAAAGGAAGGTAGAAGAAAATTGTATTTGGAATCCCAAATGGCATGGTATGCTGACGTTCTAGGATGTAGAAAGATATGGTTCTTAGGGTTAGATCAGTCAGGGGAAAAGAGGAAGGAATGGTAGGAGGGCTTGGAAAGGGGTCAGATCAATATCTGGGTCTATAAGTGTATGAAGGCAGATTTAACTTCCTCCCTCTGTGGTACGGATCAAAAGACAGTTCTGAAATTTTAGTTGAGAACAATTTAGAAGTTAGATAACCCTTCCCACACTTCTAAACAGTAGACGAACTGTATGGTTACATTTTCAATATAGTATCCCAAACTCCTGAAAATTCTTATGTAATAACAATTAAATTTAAAGGAGCCTTTTACTTACTGACGTAATGAAAATATTTTTTCCGAACGGTTGCCTATTTCTCAAAGGCCTTCTAAATGGCTTAGTGGTAACATATTCTCCATATCGAGCACATATCTTTCAACACAATTAAGAGGATCGTGTTAACAAAAAAGAATGCTTCACCAGTTATGACAAATGTCACTCATGCCCCAAGTTCTGTTTGTGGTGGGTTTTGCTTTGTTTTGGTTTTGGTTTTTGGCTTGTCATGATTTTAGGAAGAAAAAAGAAAAGGGTTTTAGTTCTTCTTTTCTCTTTCCCCTGGATGCCTATTTATGTGGAAAGATCTAGGTTATTCTCCACAATTCTAGAGGTTTCGTGAGCCCTGTCTTGGGAGGAGGCACTCTCATTTGCACAAACATCGGCTACTGACATTTGGATTTGCAAATCTACGGCTTTATTTGGGTGCTTTATGAAAAACAGGTCAGCTTTGGGAGAAGGAACTCATTACTCATCAGCAGAACATCACAGAAACAGACAAAATCAATTCATAAAAGAGAACTAGAGGCTGAGAAGGAAATTTGGAAACAAATTCTGTGCTTTCTTATTCTTTAAACACTGAACTATAAAATACGTGTATATGTGTATGTAATCATCCGTCTGCACTCGACCTCGTCCCACCAAAGGGTTAAATTCATTTATAAAAATACATACATACAAAAGGTTAACATAAATTACTTAGGCAGTCTGGGCCAGAGGACTCTCTGCAAGAACATGAGATGTAGTCATGTTCTAAAACAGTTGCTAGGGAAGGATACAAATTTGGCTCTAAACGTTCTAAGCCATCAGAGAAGAGAGGAAAGGACATCTGCTTCCAAGAACTCTGGTGCTCTAAGATCAGAGCAGATCAGTTCTCTGGACAAAGCACAGCCTTCCCTCACCCTGAGACCTGAGAGGGAGCTCTCTCTGAGTCTTTGTAAGGGACCCTGTGTGAGCTCGAAATGATGCGGTCATCTCTGTGTCGCTGTGATGGGGACAACAGAGACCTCCGTTTGGTTGCTTCCACAGTGTCCCTCAGCTTAGGTGCAGCAAAGCCGAAGTACAATTTAGAACATGCGATTCAACGAACTGCCGAGCCAGGTAACCCAAGGAGGCAGTTTTCAAACAGAATGACATGATATGAAGGACACGACGTGTACTGGAACTGCCTTTCACGTCTACCGACAGGTCAGCTCCCTCGGGAATCTACACAGCGCACACACGATAACACAACACGTGATGTCAGCACATCGTTGCGTAGTTTTTAAGACACGGAGAGGTAAGCGGGACAGCGAACACTTATTTTCTAGTGACGACGATCTAGGATCGGGGAGATACGTAGTTCGTCTGATGTCACACAGTTTGTGAGTTGGCACCAGCTGGCTCTTCACGGTGACCTCCCAGTCCCAAGCCCAGTGCTTTCCCCAGTACATCAACAAGTTCTTACAGGGTCCTTGCTCCGGGCCGGCGCCGGTCGAGAACTCGGTGACACAGCAAGTCAGGTAACCAGAGTCCCGACTCTTGGAGATGGAGGAGTGACAGATACTAAAAAAACAAGCAAATGAATGTCATCAACGGGGTGCTAAGTGCTATGAAGAACAGTGAGGAAGACAGTCAGCCAGGGAGTCGGGGTGGGCCTGCGGGGAGGGAAGGTGTCATTGTAAATGAGAGTCCTCCGAAAAGGACTGTGATAAGATGACATCTAGCAGAGACTTGAAGGAAGTGACGGGCCTTGAGAGAAAATATTCTCCTTTTATGCCAGATATGCCGGCTAAGGTATACAACCCTCTTTTTTGATACTCGGCTTATATTGAGCAGATGAGCTTGGACCTATATATTTAAGACATTTTTTTTTTTAGCCCATGTAAAAATTGCCATTGGTGATTATTATCACATTGGTAATTATTATGAAGCGTTCCCAGCTTGGTGGGAGTAAAATCCGCTAGACTGGAATAAATCTAATTATGTCATCCTAAAACGTGGTAAGACATTGCCCAGAGTACCTGGCCACACACAGCCTCAAACCTGCGCCGGATCAAACAGCAGATGGGGTTTCAGGATATTGTGGAGCAAAGATAGCCAGAATTTTATGGCCAAGATTGTATCTTCCACAATGAATGAGTTTCAGTTGGATTTTAAAAAGTACAAAATTTCCCTAATCTCAAAAAGTTTGTTATTTCATTTGGCTGAAAACAAGCGAAAGAACAAAGCAAATAAAAGACACAACGCATAAGTGAAATAAATAATAGTGAATGGCGTATCGCTGAGCTGGGCTTCAGGGGACACTGGTTGACTCTTGGGCACTCTGCGAAGCACCCAGCTTCTAGAACTGCTCTGGTTTCTTTCTCATTTTGCCCAGCATCGAGCGTTATAGACCTTCTTCTGTAATCTTGCATTGCTCTGTTTGATGGACCAACTCCGTGATAAAGGTACTTTCTTTAGTCTCAGAAACTTTCCCCTTGTCCTTCCCCTCCCAGCTCAGTACTTCTCAGCTCTGGCTGCAGGTGAGGGCAAGTCCCCCGGGAGAGGCAGCGGAGAGGAAGCCAACAACAGCAAGAACGATGCCTGGGTTTCCCTGGCAGATTGAAAGGCAACTCTTACCCTTTCCCTCACTGGCTTGTTTCCTGCTGCTGTGATTGTTTCAAACAACACAAACGCATTATCTTACTGTTCTGTAGCCCAAACATCTGAGGTGGGCCTTACAAGGCTAAAAGCAAGGTGTCAGCAGGACTGCGTTCCTTCTAGAAGGACCAGGAAGAATCTGTTTTCCTGCTTCCGAAGCAGCCTGGCTTGCTGGGCTTGTGGGCCGTCCTCCACCATCGGAGCACATCACTCCAACCTCGGCTTTTGTTGTCAAATCTCTTTTTACTGACTTTCACTCTCTTGCCTTCTTCGTGTAAGGACTTTGTGATTACTCTGTGCTCGCCTAGATAATCCAGGATAAATTCCCTGTCTTAGAATCTTTAAATAACCTTATCTGCCAAGTCCCTTTTGCCATGTAAGGTGACATAGCCACAGATGCTAGGGGTTCGGGTATGGACACATTTAGGGGGATTTGTTCTGTCTGTCCCATGCTTCCTGTCCCCCCACAGTCTTATATTGTGAAAGCTCCCCTAGTGATTTCATGAGAACAACTGCCCTTGTTTATAGGCAGGATCTATACAGCATTTACGTTTTTCTACTCTATTGATAGGAGAGGGTGTGATAGTAATAATAACAAACACAATAGTTAAGAACAGTGATAATAATGGAAAACACTTAAATAGCGCTTCCTGTAGGTGGGGCCTGAACCTTTCCTGTATGTTAGCTCACTCAATCCTCACAAGCCCTCTGAACTAGGGACTGTTCACCCACTTGAAATGGGTGGCATGACACTTCAGAGTCAACAGGGAGGAGGCTAGGGGTAACTTTATCTTTAGATAATGGGCAAAGTTTGCAGTACCAAGGTGGGGGAAGGACTGCCCCTCATTCTTAGGTCAGCTTTGTTTGGAATTCTGGAATTGGATCTGGAGCCCCATGCCTTCGTTCCCATGGTGTCGTTGGTCATGAATTTGTAAGGTCTTTGGCTGTCAGATTCATTTTTGTCTTTCATTGACAAAGCTATCTCAGGTCCCAAAAGGCCATAACTACTGAAAAGTGAGTTTGGTGTTGTGACTCATCCATGCTGATGTGTAAGAATGACAGAGAACGCAATAGGATTTCCTTGTCCAGTGAAGACAGAGATATCATGGAGAGCTGGTTCTCGCGTAGGTCTAAGGGGTGGCTAAGATTTAGAAAAGTGAAAAGAAGGGCAGAATTTGCTCCAGATCTGAGGAAGAGATGTATAATGTGAAAAATGGTTCCCACTATCCAGATTTCCACTATCTAAACTTTACAGAAATTGGAAGGCCAACGAGAGCTACAATTTTTGCCTTGCCCCAAACTGGTGCAGCTTAGGACACCACCAAGTAACTGTGTGTTAACGATCACCGAAGTATCTTTATACAGGAATTATAGTCCAAATCCTGAGACTGGCCAATATTACTTTATCTCTCATTCCTGCTGTCCTTTACCCCCCAAATCCCGGGCCCTTCCGGTCACCTGTCCTTATTTATTCTTTATCCTAGTTCTGTTCTGGGCTTCCTCTCTCCTGGCTTGTCCCCATGCTCCTGCCTTATAGCTAGTCCTTTCCATTATGCTTGCCAGGTCCTCCATTCAATTGCAAACTACTCCATTCTCTTAGTACAACCCAAGGTCACATGGTGACAAGGACACATTCTAGTCTCCCTCCATCCCCTTTCTTTTTCAAAATCATTGCTCTTTTACCCTCATACAAAATGAACTTCTGGCTCAGGCTATTTTCATTCAAATTCAATTCCACCATCTTCCTGGGCATCTTTTATATCTTGTGGGAAATTTATTTAATGCACAACATTTGAATTTCCTGATCTCAGTTTTAATGAACTTTACCTCCACTTTCTTCCAGTTGCCTTTCCCTATACTTGAGCATCTAGGATAGTTCCACTTCTATAACCTAAAATTTCATTAACCCACTCTGACAAGACCACAACCTACCATGAACTCAGTCACTCCCACTCTTCAATACACCTTGGAAGTATTACATGGTCCTTGGCCATACACTCTCCCTGGGTTATCAGCACTCTGCTAGCTTCACCATCTTCTCGATCAGCCTCCATACCATGGTTCACCATAAAATACTGGCTTGACAGTTCACCGAATCGTTGGTCCCTTGTCCTTCCTTTATGTTCAGTCTGTAAGATCTCCAGTCAGACCACAGAGCTTTCCATCTCTGCAAGAGCTCTAGAGAAGATCCCATAACTCTGTAAGTTGGAACCATTGCCATTTCATATTTTTAAAAACTCAGATCTTCAATGCTACCTGGCAGTCTCTTCCATTCTTCCTCAATATCCAAATTTCCTTATTCCTTTTCAACCACCCATTAAAGCCCCTGCTCCATTTTCACTACTAGTTCTGAATGGCTAATGATTTGGGCCTGGGAATCAGAATTTGATTCTCCTCCATTTCTGAAGATGTGACTTCGGGCAAATTACCTAATTTCTCTAAGTCTCTGTGTTCTCCTATGTAAATTTATTTTTTAATTAATTAATTAAAATTTAAATTTTAGGTAGTTACAATAGAGTGCAATATTGGTTTCTGGAGTAGAATTCAGTGATTCATCACTTACAGTGCTCATCCTAGCAAGTGCCCTCCTTAATCCCCATCACACATCTAGCCCATTCTCCACCCACCTCCCTTCATCAACCCTCAGTTTGTTCTCTACCCTCAAGGGTCTCTTACGGATTGTTTCCCTCTCTCCTTTTTTTTCTTTCCTCCTCCCCATATGTTCATCTGTTTTCTTTCCTGAATTCCACATATGAGTGAAAGCATATGATATTTGTCTTTCTCTGACTTATTTCACTTAGCATAATATACTCTAGCTCCAACCACATCGTTGCAAATGCCAAGACTCCATTCTTTTTGATGGCCAAGTAATATTTCATATATATGTATGGAATATATGGGATCTTTGATGAATCTTTTTGATGCCTGAGTAATATTGTATGTGTGTATGTGTGTACCACATCTTCTTTATCCATTCATCAGTTGATGGACATTTGGACTCTCTCCATAGTTTGGCTATTGTTGATAATGCTGCTATAAACATGGGGGTGCATGTGCCCCTTTGAATCTGTATGTTACTTCTGTGTAAATTTAGATACTAATAGCATCATTGTATTATAAGAATTCAATGGGAAAATCTATGTCTAGTGCTTAACATGGGACTGATACATAATAAATACTAAATGTACATTAGTTATTGTCATTATTCATGGGGGAAGGTGAGACATATTGGCAGGAACTCCCTTGACTTTCTCCCATGGCAACTACCGTTTCATCTCGGTACCCTCTCATTGTTTCCTGTCACAGCACAAGATGAGTACTGCCTCTGGTCTAAGGCAAATTTTTCTTCAACAAATATCACAGATATCTCTGGTATCTTTAGTTTTTCTCTTCAGTGTTTTGACTCCCTTCTCAGTCTTTATACATGTTTAAGCCCCTCCCCTCCTACAATTCTATATCTGGCTACCCTACTTTCATAGCCAAAAGTAAATGGTTTTTGAAAGAGTAATAAAGACTACATATTTCAAAATTCCCAGAGCCACAAGGAAGTTGAGTAAAAACATCAAGAGCTAACACAAAGGGCTTCTTACCATTTTCCTTGAAGTCATTGCCAAATTTCACACATTGATAACTTCTTCCTTGAAAGTCTTGGCTTCTGTGTGTTCAATTCTCTTCTGATTTTCCTCTGACATTTCTTTTCTTTCTTTCTTTTTTTTTTTTTTAAAGATTTTATTTATTTATTTGACAGAGAGACAGCCAGCGAGAGAGGGAACACAAGCAGGGGGAGTGGGAGAGGAAGAAGCAGGCTCACAGCGGAAGAGCCTGATGTGGGCTCGATCCCAGATCGCTGGTATCACGCCCTGAGCTGAAGGCAGACGCTTAACCGCTGTGCCACCCAGGCGCCCCTGACATTTCTTTTCTAAACAAGTCTTCCTTTGCCTGTTAATACTGATATTCCTCGGAGTTCTGTCCTCAGTTCTCTTGTCTTTTCATCTTATGCACTCTCTCTGGTTGGCCTCCTCAGCACCAAAGCTCATGATTCCAAAATCTCTCTCTCTGACCCAGAATTCTACCAAATCATGAAAATCTAGAAATACATATAAGCACCCCAAATAACGAATTCAAAGTAGAATGTGTTTAACATTACAAGGGAGGTTTAAGAGAAAAAGTACTATGGAAGCTAAAGAAAAGGGATATCATTTATGGTGAGATCATGCACAGGGAAAGGTTTTTATGGAGGAGGTCCAATTACCTAAGCATTGAAATATGGTACTGTTTTGGTAATTGGAGATATTTGGTGGCCAGGAGCAAGAGAAAAGGAAAATAAGGGAAAGTTTAGAGCCCACTGGGGAGTGGTGAGTAGGCTGGATTGCCTAAAATTGAGCACACAGATAAGACTGAATTTTTCGTTTGGGGCTAGACCTGGCAGTGTAGTATTTCTCAAGTTGTTAATGAATGCCCATGAGTTGTCAACAGTGTCTTGGGGAGTTCTGTCATTAAAGTAGTAATACTTTATATTTCAATTTCCTATTTTTTAAAAGATTGATTTACGTATTTGAGAGAGAGAGAGAGTGCACAAGTGGGAAGGACAGAAGAGGGAGAGAGAATCTCAAGCAGACTCCATGTTGAGTGTGGAGCCCAAGGTGGGGCTCGATCTCATGACCCCAAGATCATGACCTGAGCTGAAACCAAGAGTCGGACGTTCAACCGAATCACCCAGGTGTCCTCAATTTCCTATTTTTAAAAGTTAACAGTTTAATGTTTTATATATTTCTCTTCTTTAAAATAGGATGATTAATGAGCTCCTGAGTATGTATAGTGTAGACATGTGACAATTTGTGGAGGTCACATATTTTCTTTTGGAACTTTAGTTTCTTATGTAATTAAAATATATGAAGAAAAAAGTTAAAAGCAAAAGAAAATTAGTAGGAGAAATAATCATGTTTCTATAAGCACCAAAAATTAGTACCTGCCTAGAAATAAACATAAAAAGACATGTGTAAATAAGGTTTATGTGAACAAAAATTTCCTTATTTTTCCCAAGTTGCTGGGATTTTAAGAATTATAGAACCCTTCCGAATGGGAAGGCAGAATCAAACACTAAGAGACCACCATTCTTTTCTTTTCTTTTTTTTTTTTAAAGATTTTATTTATTTATTTGACAGAGATAGAGACAGACAACGAGAGAGGGAACACAAGCAGGGGGAGTGGGAGAGGAAGAAGCAGGCTCATAGCGGAGGAGCCTGATTTGGGGCTATCCCATAACGCCAGGATCACGCCCTGAGCCGAAGGCAGACGCTTAACCGCTGTGCCACCCAGGCGCCCCCCACCATTCTTTTCTTACCAAGTGGTCTGGAGATTTGGGTGCATATAACCCTTGACATGGGAATGCCTTCATTACTCAGAGCTTTGAAACATTTCCCGAAGAGGCTTGGGTCAGCAAAGCTGCAGGCTTCAATTCTCATACTTTGCTCATGCCTTTGACTTATTTAAATCTCATTTATTGGTGTGCCTGGTGGCTCAGTTCGTTCAGCGGCTGACTTTCAGTTTTGCTCAGGTCAGAATCTCAGGGTATTGAGATCAATCCCACCCCTGGCTTGGAGCTCAGCAGGGAGTCTGCTTGAAGATTCTCTCCCTCTGCCCCTCCCCCCACTTGCTTACTCTTTCACTCTCTCTCAAATCAATCTATCTTTTAAAAAATCTCATTTATTGGGGCGCCTGGGTGGCACAGCGGTTAAGCGTCTGCCTTCGGCTCAGGGCGTGATCCCGGCATTATGGGATCGAGCCCCACATCAGGCTCTTCCACTATGAGCCTGCTTCTTCCTCTCCCACTCCCCCTGCTCGTGTTCCCTCTCTCGCTGGCTGTCTGTCTGTCAAATAAATAAATAAAATCTTTAAGAAAAATCTCATTTATTGTTGATCAAATTGAGATGCTTTCATACAAATACAAAAATACAAAAAAAATGTAAAAATACATGAATACCCATTGGTGAAACTAATTAGCCAAATCACTGAAATCAATTAATAAAAGAATTAATAAAAGATGAACCCCAGAAAGTCCATATAACCATTCAAATTCATGTTATCTGGAGTCGTTTCTAGATGAAATGTAAATAACTTCTAACCTAAGAAACTCTGAACATTTTCTTCCTAAATGAAGAAGACAGAGAGCTAGAGGCTTGCTTGGCACACTTTTCTTTTTAATAATTTTCTTTGTAAAACACATAGCCTGACACAAGTAATTTGCCTCTTACTGCATATATTTGGATAATAATTCTGGTTATGAATTAAGGTGAACAAGGGAGGGGGCGGGGAGGCAAAAAGCTGATCATTGATAACCGTATTATTTTAGATCTATAATGCTATTGATTTTCTTTGTTTCCCTACGCGTCGTTTTGCTGGCGGTAAGCAAGAAACATTGCCTATTTGTTAAGTGGGTTTCAATGTATGAAAGAAATTGGACACCTGGCTGCTTGCAGCTTGCTTGTTCAGAGCTGAGGCCCCCTGAGGTTCTTGAGCAAACTTCTCCAGTGACAGGATGGCCCGAGGATACGGACACGGGTGACAGTGCCTGGCGGACCCTCACTCCCATCCTGAAATAAAGACTGGAGTATCGTTCAGATCTTGCCATTTTATGTGCAACTCAGGCGACAGCAGCCACTCCTGATTTTCTTCTCTTCACTCGGAGATGGATGGGAAGAAGGAAGAAGCCAGATTTATTTGTGGGACTAAATGTCTTTTCAGACTTCTCCTCCATGATGTCTGTGAAATAAAGGGCACGTCAGTTAGTAACTGACGATATATGATAAATACAGTTCTTCAGAGTCAAGTTGTGCCACTATTTTTGTAGAGGATTTAATCTTCCTTGTAAGAAAGTACCATTATTTCCTTAACTATCCCGTGTGCCTCCAGGAAAAAAATGTGGAGTTCCAGAAGGTGTGATGGAAAAGCAGAAGCTTTAGACTAACTACTTGACTGGGCGGTTATCCACAGTGGGACTCAACTGCCCAGTCTATAAAGGTTTGGTTAAAACAAAGCAAATTAGAGAAGTTTGCTAGGTTGTTGTAAGGCATAGAGATCTTATATGCTAATATCATCAGAATCCATTTACTTACAGGAAAATAAAATCAAGTGATGATCGCACAAATGAGAAGTGAAAATTAGTTTTGAATTGGTTATTTCTGGAACACATACATATAAAAAGTTAAAGTCCTTTAGTTTAAAAATTCAGAAATTTTGTCCATAATATTCAGCTAATATTTACACTACACATTGATTTGATTTTACGGCCTATTATGGGGAAGAAGAAAGAAAGATGAAAAGGGGGAGAGGAAATACAGGGAGTTCAAGGTAAAGAAAAAGACAGAATGAGCCCCGAGGTCAAAATCCAACCACCTAAAGGTCTCTGAGGCTTGAACACTTCCAGGTGACCTGAGCACTCTGTGCCTCTGAGACACAGGGTGGGAAACTCAGCCCCCATGTCAGTCTGCCCACCAGCCGATGGAATTCCTTAAGCTGCACTCGTGCTTCTTTCTTCAATTTTCTGTCCTCATTCTCCCTTACTTCCTCCTGCACCCTCCCCTCTCCTTTGGTCTCGCTCATTCTTCCATTCAGCAGATGTGTGTGTGTGTGTAGGCGTGTGTGTGTGACCTGTGTGTCCGTCTGCTTCAAATGATGAATTCCAGCAGAGAATAAGTCTGTGTGCCTGCCTTCGAGGATCTTACATTCCAGTGGGAACGAATCATTACAAATAAAGGAGCTTTACCAGAATGTCATGTCAGGTAGGGACAGCAGCTGTGAAGAAAAATGAACTAGGGTGAGGGGACGGACGGAGAGTGGTGGGAAGGGACAGTCCTTCGTTATTCGTTATTTGCAGACTCTCGTCCAGTTACTGTGACCAGGGGAGGCCCAGCAGCTTACCCACCCCTGAATTACACTGCACTGATTTACGCGTCTAGGCTCCGAAGTCAACCTGCTGGTTTTGGATCCCAGCTCTGTTACTTACTTCTCTGGGGATCTGAAGTTACTCGTTCTGTGCTTCCGTGTTCTTGAGTATAAAATGGGGATGATAATTGTAACTACCTCCATGTAATGAAGATTGATTGGAAGAGTACCTGTGCAAGGTTCGGTTTTGTACCTGGTACACTAATTTAAACACAAATGGGAGCCATTTTCACTAGCAATATCACTCAGTTATAGTTTATATCCCCTTTCACCTGAAGTAAAATTGTGAGAGTTTTTCTGTTATTCTTTGAAAACCTAGAGTACGCTATCATGTGTACCATCTTTCACATAATCATTTCTCTGTTCCTGGGTATGTTTCCACGGTGTTGTAAATGGAACATGTCACAGAGCTCATATTCTCCCACTCTCTTCCCACCTTTAAACCAAAAAGGAACTACAGTTGACCCTTGAGCAGCACCCTGTAAGTAGGAAATCCATGTGTCACTTCTGGCGCCCCCATAATTCACTGCTAACAGCCTGCTGTTGACAGAAAGCCTCGCCGGCAACACAGAGAGTTTATTAGTACCCGTGCCATGTTCTCACAAGGAAGCAAGCTAGAGAAAAGACAATGTTACAGGAAAATCATCAGGAAGAGAAAAAATACTAAAGTACTGTACTGTATTTATCGAGAAAATCTGCACGTACGTGGATCCTCGCAGTTTAAGCCTGTGTTGTTCAAGGGTCAACTATATAAACTTATGCTCTGATGTATGTTTTCCTGGACTATGGTTAATATTTTGTAACTTGTTCAATTCTACAGGGATTTACACACCACTTAAAGACATTAACAGTTAGAATCAGCATTTCTATTATTTAAAAATAATGTCAAAGAGATTAAGTTACCTGTTTTTGGACTATTTGCTCAGAGAACTTTCCTCTACCCTGTGAGGTCCTTGATCTATGAATGGCTTCTTGGTGCCTATCTCAAGGTATTCTGTACATGTTTGTTTCACAAAATTGGAATTTGAACACCAAACTTTCTGAGGTAAATTTATGCCCAGGTTCCTGGAAGTGCTTTTTATGAAAATAGGCATTTAGTGGGTATTTGTTGATTTGACTTCACCCACTATTTTCCCACTTGGGCTGTGTCCTAAAATTACAGACAATCCACATAGTGATAGTTTAATCTACACAATTGTTATTTTGCAAAGTGCACAATTTTCTGAAAATGACCTAATTTTATTTTGGAAACATTTTAATCTCTGACTCCACTTAACTCTTTTCTTCTTTAAGCCAGAAGGAGAATTTTTAATTATGGTTTTGTGGTCCCTTTTCTGAAAGCAAGTGAAGATATCTACTCCCTTTGCCCTTTCTGTGTGATTCATGACCTTTCAGAGTGATAAAGAGAAAATAAAGCATCTATTAAAACAACAATATATTAAAAATTCCTTTGTGCTTGGACAAATAATTTATTATACTTCATGATCTTTGATAAAACTTATCACAGTGCCATCAATTCTGATTATCCGAGGATAGATTGTTCACTATGTACATTGCCCACGACTGATTCTTAATTCCATTTTTGTCTCCCCCCTGGCATTTAAGACACATGTGGCTATCTTCTTTCTGTCACTTAGTTTGTATTTAGAGAATGTAAAGTATATTTAAAATCAGATGAGGCAAAACAAATATGAATGCAAATACAGGCAAAAAAAATGTATGAACTATAAAACCCAAAACACTCATTTGACTATCTATTAGTTTTGGATTATTTATACCACTGTGTTTCATCCATTATTTAACACAATTAAAAATAAATTACATTATTTTATAGTAAACCTCCTCCTTTGCCAAAAATTCTTAGTGGAGTTGAGGATGAATGGGAATCATTCATATTCTCATTATGTGCGTGAGGACAGAATGATGGTCAAGTTGTCGATATAATTTCTGTATAATTAAATAAAGAATTTCTTATTTAATTAAACAAAGGGGGTTTTGGTGTGGTGGTCACTGTGATTGTTAGGCGCAGGCAATAAGCACCAGGTCCTTTCTGTTTTTAGTCTGACTTCGTGGGATGCAGGTTACACAAAGTGCCACCTGTTAGATCTTCCCCTTAAGGTTTGATCTATTTTAATGACGGGATGAATGGCCACAGGTTAAGCTGGGCCCATACCAGCTTCCTAGAGCCAGTGGAAGAGTAACAGCATTTGAATTTTCTAGGCTGTACGGTTTGATAGGATGAGCATAAAATTTAGAGTAAGAGCTGATCTCAGCTTATCACTTAATCCTTACGTGATCTTTGGCAAGTCACTTACCCTCTGGTTAGGCTCCACGTTTTCCCAAGTTTTTCTTTGTAATTGTTGTGAAAATGAACAGAATCATTTATAAAAATGCTGTGTAAATTCTAAAGCATCGTATGCTAGCTACTCCTGTGAACACGTGAACAATCCGGACGTGGCTGGTGAGCCAGAAGCTTATTGTTATCATGGCTCTATCCCGCAGGGACACAGCCCTCAGAGACGTTATGTCACATTGCCTAGCTTTTAAATCTAGGCAGTGAAGCTAAGTCTTAAATTAGCTCTGGATAAGTTTCAGCTGTCAGGTTCAGTGGTCCTATTTGATTCTTCTCTCCATTCAGTAAATTCATGATCTCCATCTCACCGAGCTAAAATGCATGCATCCTGGAATATTCACGACAAGAGCATGAACCAAGATAATTTGAGCCCCGGCATGTCTCTGGGGACAAAGCAATAGTTAACAATCTGCACAGAAAGGGGGTACACTCTGGAATTCTGAGTACTCACTGCTTCGTGTTGAACATGACTTTCCTTCTTTTCCCCTGGAATGCTGTCGACAGATTCCCTTTGCATTTCTGAACCGATGAGTGGAAGGAATCTTAGGCTGGTGGGGCTTGGTACCTAGAAGCCATAAGCAGAGTTAGCAGGACAGACTTCAGGCAATTGCTCCTGTAATGTGAATTCAGAGGCAGGGAATAGGGAACGAAAAGGTCCGACTGCTTTAAAATGCACCCTCCTTCCCAGATGCCCCCTATCCCTTCTGGCCACTTCTCCCTTAGCGTCATCTGTAGCTTAAATGTTTGCTCCTGTTCGGATGAATGTGTTCTCGGGAAGGGGAAAGAACATTTTAAAAAATAGTAAGTTAAGATTAAGTGGAAATATTTCATCTTCAATTTATTACTCCTGGCTTAATTAGTTCTTTAACAGGTTATCTGGAGTGGAGACAGGAAGGGTGAGTAAGGAGGAAGAAATTCTGGACAGGAGGACAGCACAGTCAAAGTGACAGAAGAGGGAAGAGCAATGGTGCCTAAGGAATGGCAAGTAATTCAGCACAGCTGGGGTGTAAGGTACATGGGGAAAGTGGTAGAAAATGATAACAGACAGTTCAGACAGAGGCTAGATTATGAAAAGTTTGTAGGCCAGGCTGAAAGTGTTTGGATTTTATCCTGTGGGTGATGAAGAACCAAGATGGAGTCTGAAATAATTTCCTGTGGTGTTTAATGTGGAATGGCAGAGACAAGGGATCAAGGCCACAGACACCCAGAACTAGGGACTTCTTTGGGATCGGACACAGCATGTCCACAGAAGCCGCAGTTGCTTGGTGACATGATTTTCTTCAACCTTGTTTGGTAGCTCAGGGTCAGGAAGGAGATGTCAGACACCTTGCTGGTTTCTAACCACCCTAGGGCTAGAGACCTCCAGCTCACCCTGTATATAGGCAGAGAACCAAAAACAATCCCTGCCTCTCTGTTTTCCTTCAGGAATCCTTCTAAGGCATGTCTTCGAATCTGCAAAACACAGGAGTGAATGTTTAATGCAAAGGGCACATTCCATCAGCGGCAAAATTCCCGTGTTCAAATCCTGACTCTGACGCTTATTAGCGGAATGACCTTGGGCAAGTACTTCCCCTCTTGACTATTTATGAGAATGAAATGAAATACCCCGTAGCACGGGGCTACTCAAACGTAAGATTTAGTATCACTGTGTTGTTATTACTGATAATGGTGTATCAAAAAGAAGTGAATGAATACATTTAATACAATTGAGAAAGAAAAGGAATGGGCAAAACAAGATTCTGGGAAAGAGCAGAGATTCCTAAGAAAAAGGTGTTTTAACTCAACTTTAGCATTAAAGTTTCGCTATTTTACCAACAGTTGAGAAGACAAAGGTGTGCAAAGGAGAAGGTGATTCTTGGGGCACTTAATTGTCTCAAGAGCTTTAAAACTTTGCTAAAGATTTCCTAAAATGTATTTAATGCTTCAGTTAAATTACTTTCAAAGATTATTTCTTATCTTCAAATTGGAAGAGAATATTAAAAGTATATACCAATCTTTATTTTTAGGTTGTGCTATTTCAATCCTGTTCAACAAAATTGAGCCTCTGTTATGTGCCAAGCATATGTCTTTGGCCATAAGGAGCTTGGGACTTAGTGGTGGGTGGGAAGTGAAGGTAAGTGTACAAACATCCGATTCACTGGGGAAGATGGTAAGTAAATGTGCTGTAAGGCACGAACCCGGAGAGACTGGGCTTGTCGGGGGTGTGGAATTGACATTTATGGAGTATCTGTGATGTCACTGGTATACATTTTTCTCACTTAATCCTCTCAACAACACTTCGAGGGGCTTTCCAATGAGGAAAGAGATAAAATAATTTATCTAAGATTAACCCTCATTCTGTCACACTCCACATCCTGTCCCCCTGCCCTCTGGGAGCAGATGAGTTCCATCTGGACAGAAAGGTAAGGCTTATGGAAATAATTTCATTTGGAACGTATTAAGTATTTAGCAAAAACGAAGTTGATACTGTAAAACAACAATGACATAATCCACACCCACGGACCCACGCTCCGTTTTACATATGGAAACAATACCGTCAACTGTGAGGTTCTCAGTCCTTTTCATCTGCCCTTAAATGTCACAACTGTCCTGAATTTTGTACTTCTGATTCTCTTGCTTTTGTTTATATAGTTTTACCTTATATGATTTTGGCCCAAACAATATTTTATTTAGTTTTGTCTCTTTTTTGACTTTTATATAAATGAAATAATTACGTAGATATTCTTAAGCAAAACTTTTTCGCTCAGTAGTGTGTGTCAAACTATTATCTACACAGGTGAGTGTTATTTTGGTCCATTTATGCTCACGGCTCCCCAGTGCTCTGGCCTATAAATAGGTTATAATTACGCACTGATTATACTGTTCACGAGCAAGTCGGTACTGCTCTGAGCCCACGTGTACCTGCTTCCTACGCCCGTGTTTAAGAGTCTCCCCGGGGACAGCTCCAGGAGGCTGTACCTATTTTCAACTTCACTGGTTCATATTCAATTGTTTTCCAAAGTGCTTTACAAATTTACACAACTTCCACCACCAGATTCGTGTTCTGATTGTGCCAAATGCACACTGGCCCTTGATATCTGCCAGTCTGCTGAGCGTAAAATCCTATGTTATTGATGTGAATTTCCACGGTTACTAATGAATGGAACACCCCACCCTGTGCTACTGGCAAAGGCTTTTTTATTCCTTTTGTGATGTATCTATTCAAGTATTTAACCATTTTTAACATTGGACTTTTTTTTCTTGTCAATTTTTTAGTTCTTTTGTCTTCTAGATACTAATCCTTTGTCAAATACAAAGGTAGGATACACTTGACAGACAGAGAAGGGCATCGATGTGGCAAGGGCAGCTCAGGCGAACTGTGGGGGCAGGAGAGAGAAACTGGCAGGCAACAACAACTAGCCTGATTGCAGAAGATGGGGCGACAGTAGGTTAAGAACGGGAGACCTGTTTAGAAACGTTCAGTTTGGTTTACCGTGTGGAAGATCTTGAAGAAATCAACTCGTGCCACATGCAGTCTTAGGAATATTAGACATAGAATGGATCGCAGGACCCCCTTCTCTCCTAATTCTGCACGGGCGTGTGTCAATCTATGACAGGCATGTGGTGGCAACCAGAGACGTCCACACCCTATTTCCCCCATCCCCAGCCTGTGACTACATGGCCTCACTTGACAAAAGGGACTTTGCAGATGTGATTAAGGTCAGGAACCTTGAGAAGCGTTATCCAGGTGGTCCAGCCTAGTCACAGCCATCCTTAAAAGCAGACGACATTTCCCACCGGGTCAGAGACCTGTGACCCCAGGAAAACCATCAGAGAGAAGCCATATTTCTGGCTTTGAAGACGAAGGAGGAGGGCCACAAAGTAAAGCTTTGATATTCTCCCCTGGAGCCTCCAGAAAAAGAACAGAGCTGGGGCAACACCTGAATTTTAGCCCAGCAAGACCCAGGTCGGACTTTCTACGTACAGAACTGTGAGATGATTAATTCGTATTGTTTAAACCACCAAGCAGGTAATCATATGTAACAAAAGCAGTAGAAAACTAGTACACCGGAGAGATCGAAAGTCAGGAGACCAAAAGCAAAGTGCTTTCTTTTGTTCGTTTGGGTTTGCTGTTGTTCATTTGTTTTAAGCTACCTTGGGAGAAGAAAGAGACTTGAAAAACTTAAAGTCATGGTCCACTTCAAAGGCCTTGGGAGGTGTACGTTTGAAAAGCAAAGACATTGAGCTCATTTTTTTCCATCTGCATAAAAAGATACAAGGAAAACTGTTCAGCACATACCCACATCTTTTATTCTCTGCCTACTAAACAAGTGTCCATTACGTCCTTCTTTCTCTGGGTCCCCGATTCTCTGGCTCCCATGGCTCAGGTCCTAATGATGCTACCCCGGCACTTCCCAGTCATCTCTATTTGTTCACTCGAATACCTTTTGAGTGCCTACTGTGCGCAAAGCATTAAGCTAAGAACCGGGTATGTAAAGATGTACAAAACATGGTCTTCATCCTCAAGGAACTCACAGAGTTAGTGATGCATATTATCAAATTAGAATATACTGTTTTGAGTACTAAAATAGGTGGATGCCAGTCTCCTGGAATCCTTGTTGATTTTTCTCAAATTGCTTCTGTTTTAATCCAAATTCTGTGTGGCTTATGACTCTTAGTTCAATTCCTACTTATTCTACCAGCTTTTGGACTAGATGATGGCACTGAGTCTTTCCAGCTTTGACCCACTTGGGATTTCCCTAAAGGACTTTATTTTAGACAGTCCCCTCTGATTCCTCCCACTTTGCGCTCATCTAGTCAGTTCCCCCAGTGCTGGTCGGCTCCATGTTGCCAGTCCAGGTAGGTCTGGTTCCCTGAGGTTAACCACCATATTTTGCTGATGTTGAGCTCAAGTGAGCACTGATCTCTTCCATTATGACAAAGATCCAATCACATCAAAACCAGGACTGAACATTACACAAGCACGAAACACCTTCTGCCAACACTCTACTCCCTCCTGGGGAACTGTCCTCCTCCTCTAAGCCTTTAAGCGATGCTCAAGTGTCCCTGAGACACAAGCAAACCCATGAATCAAACTCTTACTCAACCTTAGAGCTATCTGGCTTCCTTACAAAGTCACCTCATGTTTCCCATTTATTTCTCAAGCACCACCCTGTGATTTTCATTGAAATTACCCCCTCCTGGGTCATCAGCTGAAACAATGCCAAATTCAATGTTTACACTTCTAGCGTCCTATGTGACTTCACTGGCACGTTCTACGAATGTGTCCTCGTTACCCTTTACTTAACAACCCTCTCCTGCCTTGACTGCCATCATACTTGCTTGTGGTTTTCTTTTCAGCCTCCAGATGGGCTTATCTCAATGCTCAAGATGCATCTCCACTTGGATGTCTCACAAGCATCTAGGCTTAAACCCGTCCCAAACCAAACTCACTGTCCTTTTCTTCAGACCTGTTTTTTCTCTTGTGTATTCTGCAAATATGATTTCTGTAAAGTTTAAAATCCTTATGTTGCCCCATAACAACCATTGTGATCTAGCCTCTATAAACTTTTCTTGCTCTATTTCCTACCATGTCCTCCTTACTTGCTCATTGGACTCCCAAGTCTTGAAAAACTTGATGATGTATCAGAGTGTTTCATTATTTAGTGCTTTTACTTAAATAGGATTCAACTAAACAAAGGAGACCAAAATTGCCTCTTTGTTACATCCCATTTACTTCTGTGTGATTATCTCAAGAATTAAATTTTCTTAGAAGTACTATTCTACTGAACTGTAGCTTTTTGTTTACATATTTCCCCTCCACTGGACTGTGACATTATTGAAAAGCCCTGGACTGTTCACCTTTGAATTCTCCACGTCTAGCACAGTGTCACAGTATCATAAGAGTTTAATTCTTGTCTGCTCATCTAAAAAAACCAAACAAACTGAAATAAACAAAAAAACCAAAACAAAACCAATGGTCTTACTTTTGCCGGTCAAATACCAGAGGATATTCATATTTTTGCTGCTTCTCCGTGAACTTGTTTTCTTCTTTTATTTGTACAGGATATTCATTCACATCACATGGCAAAATGAAATCACTTCTTTGTGATATTTCAAGCATTCTTCGCTGTCCAAAATATCCACAGTACTGACCACTGAAGGCATGCCAAAGCCTGAGGAGAGACGAAGATAGGGAGAAGAAAGTGACTGGAATTCAGTAGAAGTTATTCTCTTTATTAGATCATTTATATGGATTTTCCCTGGGCCATTAGGGATCTGAAGCTTGATTCTAGGACTCTTCCTATTAGATACATGAAACTAATCAGAGCATAAGCATTTTTATCAGTTAGGATTCTAATCTACAACAGTTTTGGGAAGTGTGAACTTGAATCTGTCCTTATGATACCCATTCATTAAAGCCAGAAAACAAGGAACAGATATTTTCCAGAATAACCCTGCGCATTTAAGGTGATCAGAACCCATGTTGGCAGACAGCATCTTAGCGGAGTTAGGCCTTTGAACGGGCTGCAGCTCAGCTGTCTACCTCCATATCGGCATCAGTAGAACTTGCGGGAGGGGGTTTCCTATGGTTGCTTTTCCTATTACCTCCGTCCGTAAGTCCTACTATTACGAAAACACCTCTACGATTTTTTTTGTAGATGGAAACATCTACAACCATTTTTTATGGCTGCGTTCTGAAATAAGATGGCAAAAGAAGTGGCTCTTTCTCTGTGTGCACTGTCTCCCCATCGGTTCAGAGCATGAGGTCCCTCTAAGTAGCCCACTTGCTTTAAAGTACTACAGAATGTCGTTAGCAGGACTATGTGCCCTCGGTCTCAAGGACGGATAAAAGAATGTGGAAGATCTTTTATTATGTCTTGATTTCAACCTCAGAGTAGCCAATGATGGAAGCAGTCATCCTGACCCATGAGGAGGACCAGCTAAATGAGCTAAGAGTTAATTCCACGAAGTCCTAGTGGTTTCCCAGGTCAAGGGGGCAGACGTTGACGAGAAGGCAGAGCAGAGGTATCCAGCCAGCACTCCCCACATCTGACAGCATCCTAAGAATGTAACATAAACACTCTCTATCCCTTACATATTTGAACTCCCCAACACTGCATCAACGCTGTGGCCTTCCCAAAGTGAAATGGACCAGCCCTCCCAGCATGGAAGTTAGAGGGTAAGGACGACCGTCAGGACAACTCTAAACCCACTGTGTTCTCGGCCAGGACGGAAGCAGCTTCTGCTCGGCTTTGTTGTGTGGCATTTCCTGCTGCAGGTGGGATTCTCCCAGATGACTGATCCCACCTCTCAGCCTGACTTCCCGGGCCGCAGAAAGGGATCTTCACCCCTCCTGTCCTCTGTCCAAGAGCTAAGCCTTTATTACCGTTCTTCCTATTACAAAATCAGCATCTTTTTGACAAGAAAGATTTTGCGTGTTAAACTTGCCTCCTCTGTTAGGAAGTGGCAGCCGGTGCTCACAAAAGGACAGAGCTTAGTTAGAAAAAGAACTGTCTCTGAGATAGCTATTCCTAGAGCTACTTTTTCTGAACTGCGTATCTAGGGAGATCTTCACTTGAAGGAGTCATGAAAGTAATTTCTCTGTGCCGAGGGTGACCAGTCTGAGCAGGGACTGTTTATAACAACAGACGTGCGTGCACATGTGACATGTGGGGTGTGTGTGTGTGTGT
Organism: Ailuropoda melanoleuca; assembly: GCF_002007445.2. Taxonomy (NCBI): domain Eukaryota; kingdom Metazoa; phylum Chordata; class Mammalia; order Carnivora; family Ursidae; genus Ailuropoda; species Ailuropoda melanoleuca. The sequence goes on from NC_048225.1 coordinate 70,064,593, forward strand.
GTGAGCAAGCTACCATCCCCAATTAGCACGTCTGCTCACAGGTAGCTGAAAATAAGCTGGAACAGAGAGACCCAAGGGACAGAGTCATGAAAAACATCTCTAATAATGAAATGTCATGTCCTTTATTTTTCCTATGAATAAAACAATAGATTCCCTTTCTGGCAGAAGAAAAGCTCTATTTGACCCCAGTTGCGACCTTATCCCCGCAGACTCACCTCTAACTCAACGTTTCTAAAAGTGGACATTCACCCTTCCACACTCAAAGTACTTTCCTCTTTTAGTGCCTCCTCTCTTCATGAATGGTACCGACATTCCCTGAGTTGTAGAGGTCAGGAGGTATCCTTGCATCTATTGCTTACCTCCCCTTTCAGTTAAAGTTTCTGTCTCCTGGATTTTACCTCCTAGATAGTTCCCGGAGCCAGACGATTTCCCTCCAGCCTGTTGCCACTACCCTAGTCCTGCCCACTGCACCCAGCACAGACCTCAACTGTTCTCTTTGCTCCCACCTTGCTGCTCTGAAGTCCATTCCCTACATGTTATTTTTTTTTTTGAATGTACATCAGATTATGTTAGTCCTTCACTTAAACTCCTTTGGTGGCTGTTTCTTTCAAGGTGAAGATTCAAATCAGCCTCAGGGTCACACAGGGTCTTCTATACAATGTAAAATATTCCTTCCTCTTTGCCTTCATTATGTTTAAACTTTCCAATACCCTTTGAAGTCTCTCTCTCCCAATCGCTCCTGACTTTATTCACCCAGGAGGATAATTCATTACCATGATTTTGAGACATTTTAATATGTAGCAATTTGTCTCCAGAAATGTCATGACATTTCCTTTCTCTGTGTGTGTATTCAGCATCTTGTGTACAAATCCTTAGCATCATCCAGGCGATTACAAACGAGTAGACTCTGCAAAATCGTCACATTGTCGATGAAAACATTAGCTCGCTTTCACTTTTCTCAGCATTAGGCTGCACTTTGCTGTTACTTTCTTTGTGACTTTTGATCCCGTGTCTCCTGTGGCCTTACCAGGGGGGGGTCTACCTTTCTTGGATAATCATCTTGCTTAATTCTTTGAAATGAATCCACACACACACACACACACACACACACACACACCACTTTTAGTAAAGTAGTTGTTATATTTCTAATGTACAGGAACAGGACATCTCATCTCCTTGGGCATGGAAAAGAATTCCAGACCAGCGGCCGTCTTTTCAAAGCCCTTTGTGCGGGCTACCTCTTGTCTGTGTATGTATTTATTTATTTTAATGATCTGATCAAGAGTCTAGTTACTTACACTTTAGCTTAAGATTTTTACTTCTCATGCTCGAAACCCCAAATTCACAATATGGAGGTCCATACCTTACAGAGCCATCGATGGAGGCAGTAAGCACCATTTGCTTGTCCTCTACATAGATTACTTGAGTAACTTCTAAAGAATGAGCACGCCAGGCAAGCAGCTGCTTCAGTTTCTAGAGAGCAACAATAAAGCGTTTCCAGTGGAACAAGTATGTGCTGCTCAAAATCCAATCTCGAGCAAAACCATTAACCATTAACGAGCCAAGCTTATGAGTGAATGGGGTGGACATCTGTGCAAGAGGCAGCCCCTCTCCCTGGGAGCTCTTCTTTGCTCAGAGACCCAGACTCCGTGTTTCGGTGTTTGCTAATGTGCACATACCCCTGAGAGAGGAAAGAGCTTATGTCTTAGCAATTTCTCCTTTGAGTGAGGATTAACAACTCATTTAGTTGAGGGTCACAAGACGATTCGATGAAGGAAAAGCCTTAGGAGAAGGGCTGTAGGAGGCCAAGGCAGAGTGGAATCAGGAACAGGAGGAAGCAGAGATGAAAGGTGTAGACCAAAGGGGAGGCTGGCAAAACTTTCCCATTTTCAAATTTTATCCAGAGATAGCCCTGGCTATTTTGTTTTTTGTTTTTGTTTTTGTTTTTGGGGGTTTTTTTTGGTGGTGGCAGGGATGGCAGCAGGGTTATATATGATAAGGAGTAGACGGAAGGGATGGGCCTGGCTCATCCTCTTTCAGAGACATCAGGAGGCTTGGTTGCTACGGTCCTTCACGATGTGTCTTATTCTCAGGTGTGGAGCCCTTAAACAGGCCTGAGCTGTGTGAACCAGAGGTGTCGGCTGGGCAGCTGGCTCTGTAGCAACGTCCCCTTCAAGCATGTTCCCTCTCTATCTCTGATGAACCCAGATCAAGACGACTTCTTCCCGGGCCATCTACCTAGGGCATTGGTGTGGCTAGAATTCTGGCAGATTGGGAGTCCTCCTAGGAGTCTCCTATTCATTTAGACTCTAAAGGTCAGACACAATTCCTCCTAATTTCTTGGCCTTCTGACTACATTCCCTCAAGCTGTTCTTAGAAAACCAGGGCAAAATCTGTATTCTCCCACTTCTTATTGTCTCATAGCTAGTCAAGAATATCTTGTCATCCAAGGGTTCTTTCTCTGTCTTGGGATGGGATTCTCCAAGGCAAGTGTTTCTCTACTATGTGCCGTATCTATAGTAAGAAACACATTTTACTTCATGAGTCAGTAAACAGATAAACACCTGCACGTGCATCCTGAACAAGTTTCGGTACCCTTCACGCAAAGACACTTAACCTAACTTGATGCGTCGTCTAGTCTACTCTATTGCATTTCATTCCACTCCGTTCCCTTTTTTTAAAGGAAAATATGGTCACCACCCATTCAATTGATTTTATAACCTACAAGTGGGTTACACCTATATTTAGAAAAACATTGCTCTAAGACTTTCTTTCTTCTGTAGAGACGTGTATATTATCATATGGATGATTTTCTTTCTATGGACAGGTTTTGGCTATCCTATCTCCTAGAATATCTCTATTATATGGAGCACCTTTTTCACAGCAATATTGCGAGAGAACCAGATTAACATCTGATGTATACACTGACCTATTAGGTTTTGGTTGTAGTTGTAATCTATACCTGAACCTGGTTTAATTCATGGTATATATTAGTCTGTGTAATAGTGAGGTATCTTATAACCAGATTCTGCTGTATATTTGTACACAGGCAGCCATGGACAAAGTGGACAAACACATTGTCCAAATACAGAAAAGGTTGAAATGAGATTGAATATGGAGAATTTCAAATAAGTCATTAAAGTCTGCTTTTAAATTTGTAAAAATGCTTTAAGTCTAATTCAGTATTATTTTATAACTTTATTTTTAAGACTCTCTCTAAATGTAAAGGTCTTGTTTTCCAGTTTATGGAAAGTCCATTTACAAAACTGTAGGCTTTGGGTCATATTTTTATGTCTTAAAGTTAATAACACAATACGATAATCACCATGATTCAGAGAAAACAGATAAATGTTATTTGTTTTTGTCCCTCTCACAACCTGCTTGATTGTAAGCCATTTGTAGCTGTTGATGAGTGAAACTTTGTGCTTCGTGAGTTTGAATGTTGTTTTCTGTTTGATAGTAGTGAGGGTTGTATATGGAAAGAATTTGGATTTGAGGACAAGAAGCCCCAGTTGAGTCACTACCTGTCTATGTGCTCCTGGGCAAGCCAGTCTCTGGTTGCCCCTCAGCAAAGCGGAGATGATCATACTAAAGCTAAACGTCTGAACATTATAAAACTCTAATTGGTTCTTGGAAACAAAAAGAAAATTCTATGGATCAAATGAAATAATGTTTGAAACAGTAACCATTCTGCGACACTCTGCAAGGAATCCAGTCCTAATCTATGTAACCGTATGTTACTACCTACAATCCGAAAGCAAAAAAACTGTTATTTGCTTGCTTTTTGCATTTGAAATATGAACTTAAAGGGAAATAAGCCGAGGGTAAAATAGTGCTCCCTTGCTGCAACCTTTAATTAGCGTTGAGTCTTTACAATATATATTCGTATATCCACATTCACACAAAAAATGCATATTTAAATGGTTATAAATAAGATTGGTGACATTTACGTTGCATTAACACTAAAAAGAGCATAAAATATGCTTGAATTACAAGGAGGATTTAGACTAGATGTGAGGAAGAGTTTCTTTTTAATTGAACTACAGTTGACGTACAGTGTCATGTTACTTGCACGTGCACAGCCTACAGCCTACTGCTTGGACAGTTCTAGACGGTACGCAGTGCTCGCCCAATGAACACGGCTACCGTCCATCTCCATACAAAGTGGTAACAGTGTTGTTGACTATATTCCCCATGCTGTACTTTTCGTCCCCGTGACTTATTTATACCGGCTGCACACTAGATTAGACTTGTAAGGTAAAGTCATGGAATCTCCTTCTGTGAAGATATATAAGCTATACAGACTGACTAGGGAGGAGCTGATGATGTGTGAACTCTTTTAAGCTCTGGGTTTCTACAATAGATTCTCTCTAATAAGTGAAAACATGAAGACAATATAAAGTGGCCCATGGCTGGCTCACTCACTCACTCATTCATCCTCTTTTCACCAGTAAACCATTGTTATTTGGCATGTAGCTTGTTTCTTGTTTCTTTTTTTATTTCAAGGATAATTAACATACAATGTTATATTAGTTTTAGGTGTGCAATGATTTAACAATTCTATACATTTCTCAGCGCCCATCAAGATAAGAGTACTCTTAAGACTCAGTAGTCTTATACATGACTCAAGAGTAGGGAGTCTTGTCTTGTTCTACCATTTGTGGTATCTTGCACAGAGAAAAGGTCAATTAGTATGTGCTGGTTCATGAATTAAACTAAAACTAAAGTTCTTACCTTTTCTTCATGAGGTGGGTCCAGGAAGGAACTAATACTGCAAAGGATAACATGTCCTTCTGCATAAAATGTAAGCATTGGAATTTTTAGTTAGCTATCATGTTATCTAAGCAGATATAACCCAGACTGACAAATTAATTTGACTTAGGCATTTATAACACTAAATAGGATAGAAACTGCAAAACCAGAAATGAAAGAAAAAATTTATATCAATTTTTATACGTAGGAATTCTGTTTTGTTGAGTATACATGGCAACCTCATTATGACTTATTGTTGCTAAGGATACTCAAAGTTCTTCTAGATGTCCAGGTAGATGAAACAGAGATGAACACTCCACTCCCAAATGGAGTCCAAACCCTTACACAGATGATCATTCTACAGTCCAAACCCTCACACAGACGATCGTTCTAACGGTCCAAACCCTCACACAGACGATCGTTCTACGGTCCAAACCCTCACACAGACGATCGTTCTACGGTCCAAACCCTCACACAGACGATCGTTCTACGGTCCAAACCCTCACACAGACGATCGTTCTACGGTCCAAACCCTCACACAGACGATCGTTCTACGGTCCAAACCCTCACACAGACGATCGTTCTACGGTCCAAACCCTCACACAGACGATCGTTCTACGGTCCAAACCCTCACACAGACGATCGTTCTACGGTCCAAACCCTCACACAGACGATCGTTCTACGGTCCAAACCCTCACACAGACGATCGTTCTACGGTCCAAACCCTCACACAGACGATCGTTCTACGGTCCAAACCCTCACACAGACGATCGTTCTACGGTCCAAACCCTCACACAGACGATCGTTCTACGGTCCAAACCCTCACACAGACGATCGTTCTACGGTCCAAACCCTCACACAGACGATCGTTCTACGGTCCAAACCCTCACACAGACGATCGTTCTACGGTCCAAACCCTCACACAGACGATCGTTCTACGGTCCAAACCCTCACACAGACGATCGTTCTACGGTCCAAACCCTCACACAGACGATCGTTCTACGGTCCAAACCCTCACACAGACGATCGTTCTACGGTCCAAACCCTCACACAGACGATCGTTCTACGGTCCAAACCCTCACACAGACGATCGTTCTACGGTCCAAACCCTCACACAGACGATCGTTCTACGGTCCAAACCCTCACACAGACGATCGTTCTACAGCAAACCCTCACACAGACGATCGTTCTACAGTCCAAACCCTCACACAGATGATCGTTCTACAGTCCAAACCATTACACAGATGATCATTCTACAGTCCAAACGCTTACACAGATGATCGTTCTACAGTCCAAACCATCATTGCAAAACTAGATTTCAAAAAGCAGCAGGGACTACATAGAGGCATATTCAAACCGCAGAAAGAAACAAAGTCTTGCAAGAAACCAGAAGGAAAAAACACCTTATTTATAAAGGAACAATATAAGAATTACACTTAACTTCTCAGAAACCATGCAAGCAAGAAGACATTGGAATGAAATATTTAAGTGTTGAGAGAAAAATCATCAACGTAGAATTCTGTACCTCGTGAAGTTGTCCTTTAAAAATGAAGGAGAAATACAGACTTTCCCAGATAAACAGAACTCGAGAGAATTTGTTGCTAGTAGACCTGCCTTGCAAGAAATATTAAAAGAAGTTCTTGGGGAGCCTGGGTGGCCCATTGATTAAGCCTCTGTCTTTGGCTCAGGTCGTGATCCCAGGGTCCTGGGATCGAGCCCCACATCAGGCTCCCTGTTCAGTGGAGAGCCTGCTTCTCCCTCTCCCTCTGCATGTGCATGCTCTCTCTCTCAAATAAATAAATAAAATCTTATAAAAAAATACTAAAAGAAGTTCTTTTTTAAAAGATTTCATTTATTTACTTGCCAGAAAGAGAGAGAGAGCACGAGCAGGGGGAACAGCAGGCAGAGGGAGAAGCAGGCTCCCCTCTGAGCAAGGAGCCCAATGTGGGGCTCGATCCCAGGACCCTGGGATCATGACCTGGGCTGAAGGCAGAGGTTTAACTGACTGAGCCACCCAGGCGTCCCTAAAAGAGGTTCTTAAAAGAGAAGGAAAATGATATAGGCAAGAAATTCAGATTTATACAAAGAGAAGAGAGCATAATAGAAGGAAAAAGTGAAGATAAAGTAAAAACCAACAGCAGTTTATTTAAAGCAGTAACAGCAACAATATATTTGACGATTGTAACTTATAGATACATGAAATGAATAACAGCTATGACACAAGGGGCAGGAGGGAGAAATTAGGAATACTTTGTTATTATAAGGTACTTGTACAGCCAGTGAGGTGGTGTGGTGTTGTTTGAAAGTGAACACGAATTAGTTGTAAATATGTATTTCAAACTCTAGGGAAATCACTCAAAACAATTTAAAAAGATGTATAATTGATATGCTAAGAAAAGATATGCTAAGAGAAAGTGAAATGATATAAAATGTTCACTTAAAACCACAAAAGGCAGAAAGAGAGTGAAAGACAAAACCAAGAAGAAAAAACAAGGGAAACAAATAGAAGATAGTAAGAAATATGATAGATATTAATTCAACTATATCAATAATCACTTTAGATGTCAATAGTCCAAGTAAACCACTTAGACTGAGATTATCAGAATGGATTAAAAAACTATACCCAATTATATGTTGCCTACAAGAAATCCACTTCATATGTAAGGACACATAGAGATTAAAAGTAAAGGGACAGAGAAAGATTTACCATGTTAACGCTAATCAACAGAAAGCAAGAGCAGCTGTGTTTCAAACAGAGAAGACTTCGGAGTAAGAGATATTATCAGGGTAGTAAGGAGGGCACGTATTGCATGGTGCACTGGGTGTTATACGCAGCGAATGAATCATCGAACTTTACATCGGAAACCGGGGATGTACTGTATGGTGACTAACATAATATAATAAAAAAACATTAAAAAAAGAGATATTATCAGGGATGATTAGGGGCATTATATAACAATAAATTCTCCAAGAAGACCACAACCCTTAACAAGTACGTGCCTAACATACAGTGTCAAGATATGTGGGGTGAAAACCAACAGAACTGCAAGGAGAAATCGATAATGCACTTTTATAGTTGGAAACTTTAGCACCCTTCTATGAGAAATGGACAGATCCAGCAAGCAGAAAATCAGTAAGGACATAGCTGAACTCAAAAACACCATCAGTCAACTAGATGTAATTGATCTCTATAGGCTGCTGCGTCCAGCACATATTAATCTCAAGGTCTCATGGAACAGTCACCAAGACAAACCACATTCTGGACCACAAATGACACCTTAAAAAATCTGAAATAATAGAAATCATACAGTGAAATGCCCTCAGACTACAACAGAATAAATTGGAAATCAATAAGAAAAAGACAGCTGGAAAATCCCAGAATAAGTAGCAATGAAACCACACACTTCTAAATAATAGATCATAGAAAAAAAATCTCAAGAGAAATCTTTAAATATTTTGAACTAAATAAAAATGAAAATATGACATCAGGGGGTGCCTGGGTAGTGCAGTCGTTAAGCGTCTGCCTTCGGCTCAGGGCGTGATCCCGGCGTTCTGGGATCGAGCCCCACATCAGGCTCTTCCACTGTGAGCCTGCTTCTTCCTCTCCCACTCCCCTGCTGTGTTCCCCCTCTCGCTGGCTGTCTCTCAAATAAATGAAAAAAAAATCTAAAAAAAAAGAAAACATGACGTCAGAATTTGAGGGAAGCAGCGGAAGCAGTGTTTACAGGGCAATGTATATGCACGTGTTAGAGAGAAAGAAAGATCGAGAATCTAAGCTTCCACCTGAGGACTAGGTGAAAAAGAGCAAATTAATCCAAAGTAAGCAGAAGGAGAGAAATAATAAAAATCAGAGCAGAAATCAATGAAACTGAAAAGAGGAACCCAATAGAGAAAATCAATGAAACCAAAAGCTGTTTTTTTCCCCAATATTTTATTTATTTATTTGACAGAGAGAGAGAGAGAACGTGCGAGAGAGCACAAGCAGGGGGAAGGGCAGGATCCCGGGATCATGACCCGAGCCGAACGGAGATGCTTAACTGACTGAGCCACCCAGGTGCCCCCAACAGCAGGTTCTTTAAAAAGATCAATAAAGGTGATCAACTTCTAGCCAGGTTAACTAAGAAAAAAAAAATCTCAGGGGAATTTAGAGGATAATAAAGGAATGCTATGAATTCTATGCCCACAAATTTAATAACCCAAATGAAATGGACCAATTGCTTGAAAGACACAATCTGCCAAAACTCACACAAGAAGAAACAGACAATCTGAATAGACCTTATATTATTAAAGAAATTAAAGTAATTAATAATCTTCCCAAGCAGAAACCACTAGGTTAAAATGGGTTTAATGGTGAATACAGCACATGCTTAAGGAAGAAATCTTACCAATTCTCTACACAATCTTCCAGAATATAGAAGTGAAAGGAAATACTTCTTAACTTATTCAGTGAGGCCAGCACCCCTAATACCAAAACCAGACATAGATATTATAAGAAAACTATGAACCAATAGCTCTTACGAACATAGATGTAAAGCCCCCAATAAAATATTAGCAAATTGAATCCAAAAGTTATTAAAAGAATTATACACCATAGGGGCACCTGGGTGGCTCAGTTAGTTAAGCGACTGACTCTTGATTTCAGCTCAGGTCAAGATCCTGGGATCGAGCTCTGAGTTGGGCTTCACACTGAGCATGGAGCCTGCTTGGGATTCTCTCTCTCCCTCTGCCCCTTCTCCCCCACCCCTTTTTGCACGCTCTCTCTCTAAAAAAAGAATTATATGCCATGGCCAACACTTAAAAATCAACTAATGTAATCCATCACATCAACAGGCTAAAGAGGAAAAATCACATGATCACATCAATAGATACAGAAAAAGCAGTTGACAAAAATTCAACACCAACTCATGATAAAAAGTCTCAATTTAGATACAAACCTTACACCTTTCCCATACAAACACACACAAAAATAAACAAACCAGCTCAAATCAACTCTAAGGGTAACATGTATAACTATAAAACTAGGAGAAAATCTAAATGTCCTTAGGTTGGGCAATGACTATTTAGATAGAACACCAAAGTCACAATCCACGAACAAAACCATTGATCAGCTGAACTTCATTAAAATTGAAAACTTCCAGGGCCACTTGGGTGGTTCCATCAGTTAAGCGTCCAACTCTTGATTTTGGCTCAGGTCATGATCTCAGTTCCTGGGATCAAACCCCGAATCAGTCTCCTTGCTCAGTGGGGAGTCTGCTGGAGAATCTCTCTCTTTCTCTTTGTCCCCCCCACCACCCCATGCTCACCAAGACAGACCACATTCTGGACCATAAATGACACCTTAACAAATCTGAAATAATAGAAATCATACAGTGAATGCCCTCAAAGAGCCCTCATGTTCTTTCTCTGTCTCTCAAATAAATAAATAAATGTTTAAAAAATTGAAAAGTTCTGCTCTGCAAAAGACACTGTCAAGAGAACAGAAAGACAAGCCACAGATGGGGGGGAAATATTTGTGAAAGGCATATCTGATAAAGGACTTTTATCCCAAATACACCAAGAACTCTTAAAAGTCAACAATAAGAAGATAAACAACCTTATTTAAAAATAGGCAAAAGATCTACGCAGATCCCTCACCAAAAAAATACACAGATGGCAAAAAAAGTATATGAAAAGATACTCCACGTTGTATGTCATTAGAGATATGCAAGTTAAAACTACAAGGAGATACCTTACCAGCCTTTTAGAATGGCCTACCCCACTCTAGTTTTCTAGATCACAACAAAAAACACAAATCTCAAGGCATAGAAGGGTTACATGATAGGGAAGTATTCCCTATTAGTAACACTAATAGAGGCGTGGTCTGAGAATTCTGTAGATAATTTCAAATTTTAGTTCTATGTATTTTGCTAGAAAAAACTTACCCTATAGTAGGTAAAGTTAGTGCAAAACTATGCAGGTAAATATTTTTAAAAAGGAATACAATTTGCTTGACCTTAGATTTTCCTTCTAGTTGGCTATAAACAGAAACGATGATAGAAACTATGGAGATGGAGATATAAAAGAGGTCAAGAATACGGATATCGGTATAATAGGACAGGTGGTGAGCGATAAAACCAGGTAAAATAAAGATAACGTTAAACAAATGTTGTGAAGCTACTGATTATACTGAATATGAATAAAAAAATTATTTTCTGTAATTTCCAGGGGACTGAAATAATTGGTGCCACAAACTAGTTTGTTGTTGCGACTTTCGTAAAATTAGTTTTGAAATGAGAACAGTGTTCTTTAAAGAGAGGATGTAAAATTGAAATATTACTGTAACACCTGTATCTGGATGCAAATCTCAAGATTACGTTAGCAAACAATAAGTGAAGGAGCGGGCGAGGAACAAAGGGAAAGGTAAAGCAGGCCAAACCACTGTTTAACTGAAAAGACGCTGTTTCAGTCTAAATTCTAACAAACTGGCTAGGGTTTTTTGTTTGGTTTGGTTTGGTCTGGTTTTTGGAAAAACTTACAAGTAAATGCTAGTAAAATTAAAAAATGCGTGCACACACACATAATCTTTCCAAGTTGGGAGAGATGAAAAGAAATCAAATTCAGGATTTATTCAAAAAATTAAAGAAAGAAAATAAAGCATTAGAAAAGAGAATTGTTGGGGTGCCTGGGTGGCTCAGTTGGTTAAGCGTCCGGGTCTTGGTTTCTGCTCAGGTCAAGATCTCAGGGTTGTGAGATCGAGCCCCGTGTTGGGCTCTGCGCTGAGCGCGGAGCCTGCTTAAGATTTTCTCTCTTTCTTTCTCTCTCCCTCGGCCCCTCCCCTGCTCTCAGACTCTCTAAATAAATAAATAAATAGATAAATAAATAAATAAAATATTTTTAAAAAAGAAAGAACTGTGTTACATGAAAGGATTAAGACCAACTATATGAGTTATCAATATAAAAGTACCCTACTGAGAACAAATAATCCCTTTCCTTTCTAATTAATGTCATCACTCCCTTTAATAATGAAGATTTATGCAACATAACTCTTTCAAGATTAAAAATGAAAACTTTACACTCTTCCCAACATGTAAGGTGAGGGAATAGGCAGTCCTGTACCTCATTTAAAGATGGAAAAAAATAGAATGCTTTGCTTTAAATACAGAGCAGGGAATGGAATAGGTTCTCGTGACGGTCATTCATTGTTCTAGTTATTCAGCAAGCTATTCATAACACTCTCGCATGCTTAGGCATCCTCCTTAGTCTCCTGTCTCAATACATGTCATGTATTGTCCTGTCTCCATCTTTATGACGTGCAGGGGGTGGAGCTGCATGTGACTGACTCCTGAGTGTGACTCACCCACATTCCCGGTCAGAAGGATCCTGGCGCATGAATCCGTATACAGCGACGTCAAAGAAATGGCAGAATGTTTTGTGAAAGGCAGCATATTTTTCAGTAGTTTTCCCTGAATAAAGCATGATAATAAATTCTATAAAACATTCATATTGGAGTTGAATTTCTCAATAAATAATCCATCTAAAAATTCTCTCTACTACTGGAATATGATTCTCTTCGTCATAGAAACAAACAAACTATTTGTAGGGACTTATTTCCTTGAAATGAAATATTCGCAAAGATGTAACAACCATTAATTAAGGGCAACAGACTCTGATTAGTACAGACCACCGCTGTGCTTGGGTTGTTCTTACACTTCCTATGACCATTTCCATCACTCCCTCACACCTCTTTACCAGGTACCTATTCTCCTCTCAGGCTTGCAGCGTGCTTCACTTGTTTCAAACAGTGATGTTACTGCATTTGCCTTTTCAGATGTAGCTGTTGTTGAATATTGGTGCAAGATAAAGAGATTGTAAGAGATTCCAATTCCGCAGATTGTTTCTCAGTGCCTACGATAAGTCAGCACCAGGAAGGACTTCCAGAGGCACCATCTCATTTAGAGAGTAAACATCCATGCTTCGGAAGGAAGAATTTGCATCTGCTACTCGTTTCCTGAGATTTATTTACTTGGATCTAATCTTTCTTCTATTTCGCTCTTCTATTTTGGCGTTGCTCCGATACCTCGATACTCTCAGGGAAAGTTGTTAATAGTTTGTATTTTCAAATCAAGAGCTTCCTGCTGATAAGCTCTGAGCTACTGATAGACTTGGAAGCCCTGTCTAGCAGAGAGCTGTGCTGTTCCGTGATGTCGGGTCTCACCATCTGTCATACAAAGTGGCTGCTCTTTCCTGCGTTTCCTACTTGTCTCTCAAACAATTGTCATCACCAAGTCTACTCAAGACCTTCCTTCCATCATGTCTGTTTTCCCATTTTAAACTCCACCACCCTCTGCTCCAAGTCATTTAAAACTTTCTGGTAAATAAAAGTTATGTTTTCTTTGTAAAATATTTAAGGACACACAATACAATGTAATAACTTCTTACAATAGCTTGGATAACTAAAAATTTATAGATACTCTGCATTCGAGTGTTCTTACATTCTTTTACTATAATACATCATTCATATCCTCCAATATTATTTACATATCCAATGAAATGTTTAGTGGCATGTAATCATATTACATGAGATTAGGGTTGCCTGACTGGCTCAGTATGTAGAGCATGTGACTCTTGATCTTGGGGTTATAAGTTCGAGCCCCACATTGGGTGTAAAGATAACTTAAAATCTTAAAAGGGAAGAAAAGAAAAGAAAGATTTGAAAGAGTTAACTTCGCAGTTTGACCTCTTGAATGACAAAGTGGCTTAAAGTTTGAGTAGCACTTTCAGGGGAGGCTGCAGAATCAGCAATTTGGCTAGAAGGTTGAAAACTACTAGAATCGCATGCTCTCTGGGCCCCTGAAGGCTATTCACTCGGTACTACTCCTCATCTTCCTCATTCTCTGCTGCTCCAGGTAAACAATGGGCCCCATCACCTCCAGAGTCCAAAAGCGAAGGTGTCCATCCTCATGAGCAGTGACAATGACAGGCGGCTGAGTGTCGATCACACTGGTGCCTCCAGGATGTTTGGTGTCCACTGGCTGTTGGTCTCCTGCTGTGACATCGGTCTGCTCACCTACAGAAAAGTTGATGAGCTACCGTGGGCGTTTGCAATACTTGGAATTCCAAATTTTATAGAACATAAAAGAGGAGGCAGGTAGGAAAATAGCAAACCAACACATTCTTTCCCCTAGAACAAGTTTTTCAACCCAGCAAATTTCACTCGGGGCAGAGAACAAAAAACATTAACAAATAGAATGCTGGATTGCTGGAAAAGCCTGAAAAGTTTATTTTTGATCCTATTACAAAAGCCTCTGCCCTGTCTATAACAGCTAAAAGCCGATGTACGTCCAGCATAAGTCTTAAACATCCAAAATGGCTTATGAATCTAGTATAAGTTTTAGGAAAATGGGCTGAAGACTAGAAACCTCAGTATTGCACTGGGTTTTTAAAAATCTAGAATTAGTATTTACAAATGGAAATTCTGCCTCTTAGACCACAGAATCTCATACCACCTCAACATTGAGGCACAAAAAGAATATACTGTAGGGGCGCCTGGATGGCTCAGTACGGTAAGCGTCCAGCTCTTGACTTTGACTCAGGTCATGATCTCAGGGTCCTGGAATCAAGCCCTGCACCGGGCCCTGGGCTCAGCGCGGATTCTGCTAGTCCCTTTCCCTCTGCTCCTCCCCCAGCTCATGCTCTCTCTCTCTCTCAATTAAATAAATAAGATCTATTTTAAAAAAGAGAATATTCTGTACATTCATTAAGAGTACTCTATAGCCTAAACTCGCTACTGCAAAGGAATTGCTAGAAAGAAGAGAGGTGATTTCATACTGACCTTTAACATCACTGTCATGTATGCTCTGTTTGCTTCCCTGAATTAGGGGAGAAAAAGAGAAAGTGTTTCTATGAAATTGTAAGGGAATGAGATATATTGGGTGAATAGAGTCTTCAGGTGAACTTACATTTCTTTTTTTTTTTTTTTAGTTTTTAAAAATTGCAGTAGAGTTGACACACAGTGTTACATTGTGACTTTAGTTTTAGGTGTCCAACATGGCAACCAGGCAAGTCTTTACCTTATGTTTTGCTCGCAAGAGTAGCTACCATCTGTTCCCATACAACGCCATTCCATTACCATTTGACTGTATTCTGTATGCTGTATCTTTTCTTCCCATGGCTTACTCACTCTACAACTGGAAGCCTCCTACTCCCCTTCACCCATTTTGCCATCTCCCCACCCCTCCCTTCTGGCAAGCCCCAGTTTGTTCTCTGTTAAATTTATATTTCTAAGCATTAGTTTTAAAGTTATTTTTGAATTAATCCTTCTGAAAAATGTATTGCAGCGGGAGTCATGCTCACAAATTGGGTATCTGTAACAGCATTCTCGCGGCTCAGGTAGGGCATAACAATGAGAGTAATCACATGTGTGGTGCATGCCATGTTCTTAGTGTACGTGGTCTCCAATTCCCTTAGCAGCCATGCGAGTCAGGCTCTGCTATTCCCTTTTTACTGATAAACAGAAACTCAGACATTAGGTGATGTCTCTACAGCTAATCGAAAATAAAAGAAGCACTTGGACTGAGGTGTATGTCTGTCTGAGTCTCACAGCCTTGTAAGTTTATTCTTTTCACCAAACTAGTGGTTCTAAAACAAGTTTTGCAGTAAAAAGTTTCCTTTAAATAAAATCCTACTAGAGATGTAATGTGTAAAATCTACAAAACTGGGACTGAGAACAGAGTTTGAAAACCAGTGCGTTATAAGGTGTGCTGTGAAATGTGTGTGATACTTTTCAGCAAAAGAGATTGCCTAGAATTGCTTTATTATTTCAGAAATGTAAAGGTAGCATGTGTAAATTATTTTATTTAGGAGTATGTATTGATTATTCACAGATATGAAAGCTTTGAAAATATGGGAAATAACAGATGAACCCAGTGTAGACATTGTTTTTTCAAAAAACAAGTTTTTACAAGCACATGTACACACAGAATTTTCCCACCTTGACCTTCTATCAAAGGAGGGGCTCAAATGGGAAAAATCACTATTTTTTTTTTAGATTTTATTTTTATTTATTCGACAGAGATAGAGAAAGCCAGTGAGAGAGGGAACACAAGCAGGGGGAGTGGGAGAGGAAGAAGCAGGCTCATAGCGGAGGAGCCTGACGTGGGGCTCGATCCCAGAATGCCGGGATCACGCCCTGAGCTGAAGGCAGACGCTTAATCTCTGTGCCACCCAGGCGCCCCTCAAATGGGAAAAATCACTATTTTTGAACCAACACTGGTGTAACAGGAAGATATATTTTTTCTATTTCTTGCTTACCTTGCTACTCTGCGGACCTTTGCTAGAATCACATTGGGATGAAGAGCGCACGGAGTCCTGACTTGATCTCCTACAAGGACAGGGAGGGAACCCAAGGAGGGAAAGCTAAGATATTCCATCACACCCAAAGTGGGCTCTTCTCTGCTTTAATTTCAGTAGATTGCTTCTTTCATCATCTGTGGGTACTGAGCCACTTCCTTAAGACACAAGTCACACCTTCTATCTTGTGTTACAACGTTCATCTGTCCCATATTGGTACACGCTGTTGGGGAGCCTTGGTAATTGAGATATATTGTTGCCTGGGTTGGGGAAATAAAAATTTGCCCTGTCCCAAAGCTCAGGCTAGATTTAGTCCCAGAAGTTTATACTGAAATGGCAGGAAGGGGGCTGGAGGTGGACACCCAGGAAGCCTGGCTAACTTCTCTCTATGGTATCCAGTCCTGGCCTGGCCATCTCAGCAGGGCTCTGCTAGAATGGGCTGGAAAGTGGCTTAGGTTCTAGTGAAGGAGTCAATGTGAAACAAGTCTTCAAAAATGGTCTCAGAATAAGGCAATTTCAAGTCAAGGTAGGGAAGGTGCTATATGCTGGCTCACCGCTGCTTTTGATTTCTTCCCAGAGATATGTATACTGTTACGTGTTGCCTGAAAATCAGAGCTCTCAAGCATATCTACAGAGGAAAAAATAGCTTTTCCTAAATATTTAAAAATCAATGCCCTGCTCCCTCAGAAACAGATGGAGATGGCTCAGTTTTAGTAGATGTCATGTGACACGGGTCTTTCACATTCCGCCTCATGTCAGTGCTCATTGAATCAGATTTCGGCCACAGTGCGGTCAAGCAAGCGTTTTCTATCTCTTCTACCGGTGTAGAGATTGTTGTAAGGCTGACGTGGTAAGGGAAATTAGAACCCCACCCAGCAAATCAGAGCCCTGGGGAGCACCCACCTACAAAAGACGGCACCAGGGAAGAAAGCTTAAGCCAAATAGTACGTCCAACTTATATCTTCCCTTAGCTGTACCTTCCTCAGTGCGGGGACAAACAGAACTCTTTTTACGCTGTCCACAGTCGTCCCAGACACTACTCCCTGATCAGTGAGTACTGAGTTACCTTGCACATTCAGGGGTTCGAAAGAGGAACAGTATGTTGTTAATTCTAAAGCGTTTGGGATCCAAATCAGGGTCTGCAGTGAAGCAATCTTCAGGTCTGTACCTGGAAGTAAACACACATTCACATAATCAGCACTTACAAGTTAGGGAACTTACATCACATATCACACATCCATGCAGAGCTAATCGATTCCTGCAATGTTGCTATCATTGAACACCAAGAGAAAACCCAGAGGCTAGAGTTGGAACCTATCTTCCTGAATAACAACATGACCATTTAGTGTTTAGAAGTCTTTTAATTCAAAATGACATGAAATAAAAACAAACGAATAAACAACAAACAAACAAATGTCTTTCAGTCCAATTAGCTGGTCTAGTTATACTTGCGGGTCAGAGTGGACTTATATATAACCTCCTGGAAGTCTTGAAAGCTTAAAGAACAGAATTCTAGTGGAGTGACAAATTTGAATAAAATAGGGCGACTGGGGCACCTGGGTGGCGCAGTCGTTAAGCGTCTGCCTTGGGCTCAGGACCTGATCCCAGGGTCCTGGGATCAAGCCCCACATCAGGCTCTTCCGCTATGAGCCTGCTTCTTCCTCTCGCACTCCCCCTGCCTGTGTTCCCTCTCTTGCTGGCTGTCTCTCTCTCTGTTAAATAAATAAATAAAATCTTAAAAAAAAAATAGGGCGACTAACCTCAAGGAGCTTAGAACTGAGTGAGGAAGAGAAGCAGGTAATTCAGGGATTACACCACTCTGGTTGCTCATCTCCCATTGACCCAGCTTCCCGTGAACCATACACCTTCCTGGGCTGGTTCCTGGGAGCTCAGCGATGGTCCCTAAACCGTCTAGATTGGTACTTCATGCTTGGCTCCTGAAGTCACACTTAACATTCTTTACTGAAAATAGATTTTGTAGCAAAACGTTCCTTTCCCTTTGGTGGAAATCGCCTCTGCTGATTTGGGCTGAAGAGTGATGGAGGAAGAGACAGGGGAGTGGGGCAAGCTCTGAAGAAGGGCCTGTGAGCTTGTTGACGTGTACAGCTCAAACTTTTTGGATATTTCTGTTCCATGGATGAGCTGAATGGTTGGTAATGAGAAAGAACAATTTCCAGTTTGGACCCAAAAAACGCATGAGGCTTTGACCAGCAAGGGAAGTCTCTCTCTCCCGAGTGGTGGAAGAGCCTTAGGCGAGTTTGAGTTAGAGGCAGAGATGGCTTCCACCGTCACTACGGAAACCACCTTCCACTTCGGAGCCTTTTTACTCTGGGCCCAAGTTCCATTAGACGGTTCTGTACTAAATTGTTTGTTTGGCAAAATACTAAAGTGATTGTAAGTCAGTTATTTTTGTAGAATCCTGTTCTCGCGGGCAGGGAATACGACGTATGGCTCACTATGCTGTTATTTTTCTCTGACTGGGTGTTGGGTTTGCATCTCTTGGCAAAATGCGGAGCATCTCCTGCTGCGAGTCGGGAACATGCTCAGGGGAGCTTCCCTCGTCATGCCGTGGCGGCAGGACTACGGCCTTTGCCTTTCTGTCTATCTGCTTTCCCTTCACAGTGAGTCACGTACGAGCTGATGCAGTGTGAGAACTGCTTTAATAAGAGGGAAAGAACTGCACGGTGCATACTGATATGGGCATCAAGTGACAAGTACACGGTTGTGAGAAAGCCCAAGGACAAGGGCTGAAAGGGAGGAATGGAAGGATGACAAGATTTCTAGGGGCAGGGCCCAAGAGAACATGGGGCTGAGGTACAAAAGGAGGAGCCTGCAGAAAGAGATGATTCGACTAAAGGTCCAAAGGAGAATCAATCCAGGGTCCAAGGAAGAAAGGAGTATGTCCCCTCAAAAGTGGGTTAAACTGGAAAGAGGCCTGGAGTCCAGGAGGACCAAGAGTGTGTGAGGCACGGTAACTCAAGAGACAGAGATGTCTTCTGCATTTCCCTCTTTTCCCTTGTCCTTTCTGACTCTCTTCTCCCCCTTTTCTACCTCTTTCCTTCCTCTGAATGCTTAGATAGACTTGATTTTTATTAATTCATTAAGGTTCCTGACCATCTTGTATCTCAAAGTACAACATTACAAATTCCCTTCACATAGGATGTTCAGATATGGCCCTTGCTTATAGCCCAATTACACAACTGGGGAGAGCTGATTACTTATGGCCCGTCCACAGCGAAAAATACAATGTTACATTACTTCCTTTACGGCCAATGGTAAGAACGCTTAGAAATGGATAGCGTGGGGGCTCCTGGGTGGCTCAGTCACTTAAGCATCGACTCTTGATTTCAGCTCAGATCATGATCTCGGGGTTGTGAGACTGAGCCCCGAGTCCGGCTTCAACCTCTCTGGGGAGTCTGCTTGAGATTCCCTCTCTCCTCTCCCTCTGCCCCTCTCCATGCCCATGTACACACACAGTCTCTCTCTCTCTCAAACAAGAAGAAGAAGGAGGAGGAGGAGGAAAAGGAAAAGAAATGAAGAGCAGGGAGTGGTAAAGCTTTTGGTCATGGTACTGGGTAAATCTAATTGGTTGACACAGATTTATTTCATTGCATATGCCACCCCCTTGTTAGCACTGAACGTGTTGCAGTGGTGAATAAAAAGGAAAACCTGCCTAGAATGCCACTTACCATTTGACGTGGGTGACTGAGTAGGTGGTGGTGTCACTGGGAATACAGAAGAGGAGATACATGGGGGAAGGGTAGACCGGGACAAAGATTTGGGCTTTACGGGTGTTGTTGGTGACCCAGATGGTAATAGGCAGATACGTGTGTTTTAAAGCTCTAGGGAGACTAGTGTTTAAAACATCTATTTTAACTTTTTGCTGAGTTTATAAATTTGGACAAGATCCCACATGAAAGCATGTATTAGAGGAGAGAGTAAAAGTCAAGGCACTCTGGGGGCGCCTGGGTGGCACAGCGGTTAAGCATCTGCCTTCTGCTCAGGGCGTGATCCCGGCGTTGTGGGATCGAGCCCCACATCAGGCTCCTTTGCTGTGAGCCTGCTTCTTCCTCTCCCACTCCCCCTGCTTGTGTTCCCTCTCTCGCTGGCTGTCTCTATCTCTGTCGAATAAACAAATAAAATCTTCAAAAAAAAAAAGTCAAGGCACTCGGGAATATGAATACTTAAGGNCTCTGGGGGCGCCTGGGTGGCACAGCGGTTAAGCATCTGCCTTCTGCTCAGGGCGTGATCCCGGCGTTGTGGGATCGAGCCCCACATCAGGCTCCTTTGCTGTGAGCCTGCTTCTTCCTCTCCCACTCCCCTGCTTGTGTTCCCTCTCTCGCTGGCTGTCTCTATCTCTGTCGAATAAAGAAATAAAATCTTAAAAAAAAAAAAAGTCAAGGCACTCGGGAATATGAATACTTAAGGTTCACCTTATTCCTATTATTCTGGGATTTGGACATCAGATCACCAATGGTATGCCACTGTTATTTATTGTCCTTAAAAAAAAGTATTGAATGTTGCTTTGGCTCAATTGTAGTACAACCTTTATATTGTTTAAGAAAAAGATGCAACTTACAGTTCTTTGACAGTAGAGTTTACAAAGTTCCATAAGATAATCACACCATTTAAGGTTCCAGCAGCTATCAAATTATATCCTTCTACTTGTAGTAAATCAATACAGTTCACTTCCATACTGATGGCAGGACTCTGAAGAAGGAAGGAAACAGACTCATGGACACAGTATCTAACCACAGTACAAGTGTCATGTGTACACTTTGTTTTTTCTTTCATTAAAACAAAAGTCTTATTATGATTGTTTTAAAGTTACTTAAATTTACTATTACTAATTGCTATGAAATTTAGTAAAATAGAGTTAGTTTTGCATTAAGTTTTTCAACTTGCTGAATTCACTAAAACAACAAAATATACCCTTCCATCTACTGGCTCCTTCCTCTCAGCCTTGACTTATTCTTCCTGGACCAACCAACCATGAGATCACCTTGCCATCCTTCTTTTCCCTTCAAACTTCTTGAAAATCTACATCGGCTGATTCTCCTTCTTGATCTCCTTTTTACTCACTGTTTGGCTTCTGCTCCATAGTACAGAATGAAAAGTTTTTCTTTAACATTTATTTATTTATTTGAGAGAGAGAGAGAGAGAGTGAGAGTGAGAGCACTTGAACAGAGGGAAGGGTGGAGGGGGAGGGAGAGAGAGAATCCTCAAGCAGACTCCCCGCTGAGTGCAGAGCCTGACACGGGGCTCGATCCCAGCATCCTGAGCCAAAACCAAGAGTCCGATGCCCAACCCACTAAGCCACCTAGGCGCCCCCATGAAAACTTCCTATTTATCACTAAGTTTTTCTTTCTTCTTTCTTTTTCTTTTTTTTTCTTCCTTCCTTCCTTCCTTCCTTCCTTCCTTCCTTCCTTCCTTCCTTCCTTCCTTCCTTTTCTATCTTATTCATTTATTTGAGAGAGAGAGAGCACAGAGGGGGAGTGAGAGGGAGAGGCAGACTCCCCTCCAAGAAGGGAGCCCGACTCAGGGCTTGATCCCAGGATCATGACCTGAGCTGAAGGCAGATGCTTAACTGACTGAGCCACTCAGGCGCCCCAACAAACTCTTAACTCTAGAGAACACACTGCTGGTTACTAGAGGAAAGGTGGGGGGGGATGGATGAAACAGGTGTTGGGGGTTAAGAAGGGCACTTGTCGTGATGAGTACTGGGTGGTGCAGGGAAGGGCTGAATCACTATGTTGTGCTCCTGAAACTGATGTAACACTGTATGTTAACTCCACTGGAATTAAAATTTTAAAAAGGATGAGATCATGCCATTTGAGAAAACATGCATGGACCTAGAGGGTATTATGCCAAGTGAAATAAGTCAGACTGAGAAAGACAAATACTATATGATTCCACTCATAAGTGGAATCTAAAAAAATAAACAAAAGGCAGAATTGAACCCATAAATACAGAGAGCAAACTGATGTTTGCCAGACGGGACGGGTTGGGCAAATGGGTGAAGGAGAGAGGGAGACACAGGCCTCCAGTTATGGAAGGAGTAAGTCATGGGAATAAAAGGCAAAGCATAAGGAACAGAGTCAATGATATTGTGATAGCGACGTGTCAGGTTAGATAGTAGCTACACTTGCAGTGAACATGGCATAATGTATAAACTTGTAAAATCACTAAGCTGTACACCTGAAACTAATGTAACATTGTGTGTCAACTGTACGCAAATTAAAAAAGATTACAAGTGTATTATTCTTGTCACTCCCAATTGCTTACTCCTTCCTGAAACTTCTTACTCTCTTGACATCTTTGACACCAGACTCCCAATTTTGTTTGCGTCTGTATGACCTTTCCTTTTCTGCTTCCTACTTGATACCCTCTTAATCTGCCAATTTGTTAGATATTAATATGCTGAGGCCTTACCTCCACCCCATTTGCTTTTTCTTTTTTCCAACTCCTTTTGGGCAGTCTTGTCCCCTGTGTTTTAATAATCATCCCAGTCCCAATGCCCTAATAATCGAGTCAGTCCCTCCCATAAGCTTCAGGGTTGTATATGTAGTTACTTAGAAATTTTTTACAGGTATCTCAAACTTAATATGTATAACTTCTTGCCTCCTTCAAGCACGTTATTTCATTCCATTCTATAGCTCACTGGTAGCACCACGTCCCAGCCCACCGTTCAAGGTAGCTCCATGTTGTCCTTGATTCCCTCCTTCTCTCAGATCCGTCCTCTCTCAACTGCATGACATCAATCCCTAGTTAACGAAGCCCAAGTTCTCCCACTTTGCCACCTAAATATTGTTTGAAATCTCCTCTTCCACCATCTTCACTGTCATGGCCTTATGTCCTTCAGCTCAAACAGTGGATTATTGCCTGATCTTCTGCCTGCAATCTTGTCCCATTCCAAACTGTCATTGAAGCAACGTCATTGGTGCCACCCACAACACAGCCTGATCGGGACGTTTCTCATTAGAGCCCCTTCCTCGTTTTTCCTTTCTTCTACGAGATGCAAGTGCCATAACACTGTGAACACGATCCAGTCCCTACCTCTCTGTCCGGCTCCGTCTTCCTTCCCTCCCTGTCCTGCTTCAGCCACACTGACACACCTGCAGTTAACCCTCGCAAACCATGCCATTTCTCCCCTTTGTGACATTTTCCATTTTATCCCCTCCACTTGGCATTCACTTTGTCTTCTCCGTTCCCCCTAGAAACTTCCTATCTGGGCCAAGCTGAGTCTTGGTCATTTTTTCCAACCAAATCAGCAATTAGGCCCTCGTCTGGCCTAACCCTCCAAGCTCCCTGCTCTGCTGCCACAGTAGGACGGGTGCCCTACCTCAGTAATCTTTGCATTCCTGGGGCTAAGAACCACGCAGGCTGCAGAGTGGTGTTCAATCAACAGAGCTTCATAAATGCGAGAGTCTTAGAGAAAGAGAATTTCCAGGCACAACCCAATTTTTTCCCCCAAGTGACTTTTACAAATTTTCTATCTATAATTTTAAAATATGTTGCAAAAAAGAAGTGCTATAAATGCTAATTATCGTACATACACAATGTAAGGGTCAAAACTCAAAGATAATTTACATTTTTATTATGATCCTAAAAGGTACTTTCATTTATTACTTCAATAATTTATTACAGAAGTTTCCCCCGTCTTTTTTTCCCAAAGTGAGCATTTTTCATTATGCATGTAATAACTTGCCAGCTACATCAGATCTGGTTCACTGTGCATTAATCATCATCCTGGTTTTATTAGCTCCTAATAAGGAACATAAAACCAAACCTAGTGTTTCCAGTTGTGTGGAGATGGACGAAATGGCCTAGAATGACTGTTTAAGGAGATGGATTCTGTTCTTGCAGCTTTGGCATACATGAGGCAATGATGTTATTATGACAGTCACTGTGGATTTTCATTTCAAATCCTTTAGCAAACAATGAAACCTACTTATGATTTAAATTAACTATGAATGGAATTGGAATTGCAGTGCTAAACTAACAATTAAATTTGATGGAAAATAATACAATATCTCCCCATAGTATGATAAAATAATACTTTCCAGTGTCGCCTGGGTGGCTCAGTAGGTTAAGCAACTGACTCTTTGTTTTGGCCCAGGTCATGATCTCAGGGTTGTGAGATGGAGCCCTATGTCAGGCTCTGGGCTCGGCATGGAATCTGCTTGAGATTCTCTCCCTCTGCCCCTCCCCTCACTCTTGTTCTCTCGCTCTTCCCCTCTCTAAAATAAATATAATCTTTAAAAAGAAGTTTCCAAAATTCTTTGAAGCAAGTTATATTATTCTCTCTTAAATTACATTTTCTTCACTAATGACAGGTGAAAAATAAGACTTTCTTTAATTGCTCCCTCTAGAATTTGTGGTGTCTTGCATTCTTTAGTTTCTGACTACTTATCCTTGTAAAAACTGAAAAGTGTAAATGGTTTGAGCTAATATTGGAGTAAGCAAATAAAGTGAATAAAGTCCCCAAAAAAAAAAAAAAAAAGTCAATCGACCTACATTTTTATGGGAACAAAGAGGGCAGTCTCCTTATTTCTCTGTTCTTCAGCCTGAAACATGCCCCCCACTTTACCCCTCAGCTGTGAACACATGCTCCTGTGACACTGAGTAGATATAAGCACCTCATGAAAAAACCTTACAGGTTTTAAAACAATTTATCTTTTTTTTTTTTTAAAAAAAGACAACCAGTCATTTTGTGAATCCTGATGGAAGTATATGATGGCACGTAGGGAGTCTTATTAAAATAAAATCAAACTTATGAAATGAAACCAGGCTAGAGGAAGTACACACAGAATTCCTTAAATTACGCCAGGGGGATGCAATCAGCAAAATACAGAAAATGTGAAACTATGGCACCAACTCTCCAGTATATTCAATAAATAAACTGCAAGGGAGAAAGAAATGAAAGATATTTATAGATTGAAAGAGATTTAAGACACTTTCCACTAAATGCCACGAAGAGACCTCGTTCGTTCCTTGTAAACTCTAAAAAAAATATGAGGCAATCTAGGAAATCTGAACACTGTGTGATGATATCAAGGACTTCTTAAAATTATTTTAGAAAAAAATCTTTAAAAATAATGGTGTCATGACTTTTTTTTTGAGTCATTATCACGTAGAGATATATACTGAAGTATTTAGGAGTGAAATGGTACAATATCTGGGATTTGCTTCAAAGTAATTCTTTGGTGGTGGTCGTGGGAAGTGGTAGGAATAAAAAGGAGTAAGTTCAGCCATGCACACATAATTTCTGAAGCTGCCTGCTAGGACTGTATAAGTTCAATGCATTATTTTCTCTACCTTTGTATAAGTTTCCATAATAAAGAGGAATAAAATATCAAGAAATGAAACTTACGTGAACACTTTGAGAAAAGTTTTTCTCCACCAGCTCAACATCTGGGAAAGGAATACGCATGCTCCTGTGTTTCGGAGCTGTCTTCAGATGCACGGTGTGATTCCCGTCTTGTAGGAAAGGCACGACGTTGGGCAGCTCCCATATCACCATGAGACACGCATCCTCTTCTTTACCCTTCAGTAGAAATACAGTGAGTACGCGAAAAAATTCAATTAACTATTTTATTTGAGCTGTTTTAAAGATACAGAGAAAAACAGAAAATACAATGATGCACTGACCACCTGGGTGTCAAGGTGGTGGATACATCATTATCAAATTATCATTGTCATTATCAAATCTTAAGCCCCGTCTAGCCCTCTTTAATATAGCTCCTGTTTCTTATTCCTTCCTAGAGGTCATTAGTAACCCGAATATGGTGTTAGTTATGAAAATCTTAATATTTCCACATAAACTTACACATGTATTCTACATATGTGTGTATCATATATTATATGTATATATGTGTACATTGCACATATGTAATGCTCTTGTGTTCAGGTTTTTTTTTTTTTTTTTTTTTTTTTTTTAGGAGGGTAGGGGTAGAAGGAGGGAGAGAGAGAATCTCAAGCAGGTTCCATGCCCAGCACAGAGCCTGACACGGAGCTCGATCCCACAACCCCAAGATCATGACCTGAGCCAAAACCAAACAGTTGGCCGTTTAACTGACTGAGCCACCCAGGCGCCCTGCTTTTTAGGCTTTTTACCTTTTTATAAATGTTATCAAACTGTATGAATTCTTTAACTTTCTTGTTTCCCTTAATATTATATTTTTGAGATTTATACAAGTTATTACATGGAACTCTAGTTCATTTATTTTTAACTCCTTTACAGGATTGTATGACTTGGTTGTACAGTGCATTCCAGTCTTCTGCTAGGTTGTTCAGGTGTTCAGGTTGCTGCCAATTTTTCACTGCCTGTTTTTATGGACAGGCGCCATAGTTTCTGCGGCGTAGGCCTGGATAGAATTATTAAATTGTAAGATATGCAATTATTGACTTGATTAGATGTTCCCAGTGGTTCTTCAAGGTAGTGTCACCCATTTCCATCCTCATGAGAGTTAGATAAGAGTTTTCCTTTCTTCACATTCTCTCCAACACTTGGTATTTTTAAATGGATTTTTTTTTTTTTTGGTTTATGATGGGTTTAAAATGGGATATTTTAAAATAAAATTTTAATTTTTTTGTTTTTTTTTTAAAGAGTTTGTTTATTTTTGAGACAGAGACAGAGCACACAAGCAGGGGGAGTGGCAGGCAGAGGGAGAAGCAGGCTCCCTGCTGAGCAAGGAGCCCAATGTGGGACTTGATCCCAGACCCTGGGATCATGACCTGAGCCGAAGGCAGCCACTTAACCAACTGAGCCACCCAGGCGTCCCTAAAATAAAATGTTAAATGTATTGATTATATTAGTCACATTTTCCTAATTTAGTGAGTTGAAAATTTTTCATGTGTTTGTGAGCCATTTTGGGTTTTCTTGCCTGTCCTTTGTCCATTTTCCTCTTGGGCTGTTTTTCTTCTGGATTTGTGGGATTTCTTCAGCAATTCTGTTTCCTAATACTTTCTCATTTACCTGGGACACAGTATGTTACCTCTTTCCACAGTGTGTGACTTACCTTTTCATTGTTTTTTAAGGCATGTTTATTTTTATTGAATGTAATAAAGAGAGTTTTATGATATCTTAACTTGTGAATATGGTGTATCTTTCCATATTTTCAGATTGTTTATGTTCTTTAGGAATTTTTTTCACAAAATTTTTGCATATTTTGTTAAATTTATTTTAGGTATTTTATATTTTTGCTTGCTCTTATAACGTGATCATTCTGTTTTCTAATTGTTATTATTGTTGAGATGCTATTAATTTTTGAATTTTTAATTTTGTATGAGGATAAAAGTCAAAATTTTAAGGTTGGTTATTTTGCTAGTGGAGCACAGATCTTTTAGGATGAGAGCAGCTGTGGTAAAGTGGAGAGAATATCGATCTAGACATGAAGACAACACATTTCCAGTCTCAGTTCTAGCAAGAGCCTGAGAAAAGTATCTTCCTTCCTTTGGGCCTTATTTTCCTTATTTGTAAAATGAGGACTTCATTGAGTGGATGGATAAAAGTTCTTTCTTTTTTCAAAAGCATTATGTTTCTAGGTGATCTAAGGTCTCTGTTATCTGTGTTAATTTAAAAGCACTGGCCAGTGGCCCTCCTACCTGCTAGGTGGGTCTTTGGTTAGTGTGTGCCACTTTGGGAGCAGAAGGAAGTTCATCAATGTCTAGGAAGTGGTCAGACATTGACATGTTGAGTAATAGCTTAGTTGAACTCATGTGCCTCCCTGATGGACACAGTGGCTCTCAATCTTTCTGAATCCATGCAGCAGTAAAATTAAAAAACAACAACAACAAAACTTTGGAATATTGACTTAGAGGTATAACATTTAATTTTATCAAGAGAGGAGATGGGGGAGAAGGCGACTGGAGACTCTGCTATCATCATTTTATGAAAAGAAAGGCTATAGTTTAATACAACAAGTAGGAAAGATACAATCTTTAAATACAAAAAGCAAAATTAGTTTCACGAAAAATTGCTCTTATTTTTTTCATTTCACCCCTCAGTGCTGAAACTTTTTATCTCAGGTTGGTATTGGTAGATAGGCTTCAGGAATTGGTGCTCCCGGAAAATCGCAGTTCACACGTTGCTATGAACATGTGTTATGTTAATTGCCTTGTAAGGGAAGGTCTTTTGCTTTAAGGGACTCACAAATAGGGCTACAGGAGTAAACACATAAAGTTACGTGGATGGAAGGACAGGTAAAGGGAAGTAAGAGGGTCTTTAGAATTTGAACTATTTTGGTGTTAATTACTCGAAATCTCTGAACTCCCGCACCACTCTGTTCATGATATTACAACAGTAATAACTCACCAATCTATGTTTTTTTTCAAAGATTTTATGTATTTTAGAGAGAGAGAATGTGTGCTCACAAGTGGGGGAAGGGGCAGAGAGAATCTCAAGCAGACTCCCCGCTGAGTGCGGAGCCCATCGTGGGGCTTGATCTCATGACCTTAGATCATGAGCCGAAATCATGAGTCCAATGCTGAACCGACTGAGCCCAGGCACCCCAGTCTATGGTTTTTATCAACAAGGGTTTGGGGGCAAATTTATCCCAAATTTATAAAAATGTTTATACAGGCAAGATGTAATTCTGTCTCTTTAAAACTGAGAGTTGGGAAAACAAAACCAAGAATGTAAGTGCAAGAGAGACATTTCATCTCAAGCTACTACGGGCTGGTCTGATGTTAAGAATACATACATAGATCGTATGGGGGCTTCCCCTGAGCGCGTCACTCCGTAGCTGAGTTCCCTGAGTACCAGAACATGACTACTGAAGCAGTTTTTGCTTATTTGTTTTTTTAATGCCACTGAGAGTCTGAGAAGATAGAGGTTTGGTACATCTTTTTTGCACTCCATTTCCAGCTCTGACTCCAGGAACAATTTCTGGAGGCAAGCAGAGAATGAAGTTTGGCATTCGGGGAAAGAAAGTCATTATGGCATTGTTACCCTTTGGGCTGAACAAAAGCCTGGGGCCCAGAGTGGGAGAGAGTCCAAGTACAGTAAGATTTGAACATGATGATTACTCCACAAATACGTTTAAATCCCCAGAAGGAGGTGGGTCCAGGGGACAAGGTGAAGTATGGCATATACCCTAGTGCTCTTTGCCACCAAGGAGTTGAGGAGTAGCTGAACAGCTGGACGGAGCCTTCCTTACTTCTGAAATTGGGAGAGAGAATGGGAAGCAGGTGGTCCTCCTGCTGTGGTCTCTACCGGGGGGGTGCTGTGGGGGCTGTAAACACCCACCCCTCAGGAACAGCATGGCTGCACACCTAACCCTCTCAGCACTGCCAACTCTTGCGCTTTTCTAGGAGCCAAATCCTAGTGAGCAGAAAAAGAAATGTAGCTAAGAGGGGCTAGAATCCAGAGAGAAGAACCACAGACAAAACATGCAGAACAGATCCCTGAGCAGGACCGCTGGGAGTGTGTTAACTGAGCAACACTGAAGAGTCCTCAAGGAAGTTCAAAACAGAAACAACAACAAAACATGGCCTTCAAATCTAAGAATTTGCTTGGTGAACTGAAGGGGAATTAACTTCTCTTTGAGACTCAAACTAATAGCTTAGCAATAGAGAAAAATATTTCAAAACAGTCAGCATGATTAAAAAGAAAAGCAAGGAAAAATATAAGAAATTGAGAGGATACAGTCAGAAGACCCAATTTGCAAATAGTATGGTTCCTGAAGTAGAAAACGAAACAGATGTGGAAAAGATGTTTCATAAACAAATAATAGTACAAAAACATTTCCTACGCTGGAAGAAATATCTAGGACTGCAGATTAAAAAGTCTCCTGTGGAACTGGTGAGAAAACATATGCATGTAGGCAGAGCCTTTAAGCTTCTGGGACAAAGAGAACATCTAAGTTTGCAGAGAAAGCAAGTAAGTTACGGAGGAAAAAAAATCAGACCAGCACTGGACTGCTCACTGGCAACGTTGTTACTATTGTATCTATTGTAATTCCAGTTTGAATTTCTTTGATTACTAATGAGGTTTGGCAACTTTGCATATGTTTATTGGCTATTTGGGTTTGTTGTTTTATGAAGTGCCTATCTTTTTTCATTTTCTATTGAACTATTTACCTTATTTATTATCTAAGAACCCAGGATACTAATCCAGCTGGTTATTATATGTTGCAAATCTTCTTTAACTCTACTCTTGTCTTTTAATTCTAATTATGATGACTTCTGATGAAGAAAAGTTATTAGTTTAGTGTAACCAAATATACCCATTTTTTTAAATAATTAGTGATTTTTGAGTCTTATTTAAGATACCTTTTTCTCCTGAATTCATAAAAGACAATGTCCTATATTGACTGCTAAACCTGTATTGTTTTGTCTTTTCATTAATATTTTCAAGTCATTAATCCACAAGGAATAGTTTTAGGAGAAAAAAATTATAGTTTTTTTCCCATATGGATGTTGCTCCAAAACCTTTTATTGAAAAATATATTCTTGCCACACAAATCTGCTGTGACCTTTCTGTCGTATATGGACTTGTTTTTGTTCCGTTGCTGTACTTATCTCTGTGCCCAAACCTTCTTGTCTAGTTTTCTTGTGCACTTAATTATCCTGACTCTGGTCTGAGGGGAATGTGCCTCTCTTCAGAATGGATTTGTATTTGTTTCTGCCAGATGCCTGCGAAACTACCAGTTTTAGACCTCCTTAAATCAAGTCCATAGCTGAGACCTCCTTGACCTCCTAACCACTGCCGATCTAGCCTGCAAATGCCTATGAGATCCTACTTGTCACAGTTCTGCGGGACAGGGTTTTGTCTCATCTTGCTTTGTTTCCCTACTCTTCTCCCTTTTTCCCTACTTGGCTCAGTGTGAGGGCAGCTTTTCCTGCCTTGCCGTTGGAGGCTGGTTTCTTTCTTTCTGGTTTACCTTTATGATGATAGTGTAACTTTTGAGTCCCAGCATATTAAGGACATGGTATCAAATTCTTTGCCTTAGGCATGCCCTGGGACTTGACTTCTTTGTCCCTCCTAACGAGGTGAGCCTCCAAAATTGAAATGCCCTTGGGAGAAAAACAGCAATGGTGTTTCAGTTCTTCACTTACCTCTTTCATGCTCCACTTTCACTAAATTTTCGGTCTGCTATTTAGTTACTAATATTGTCAGCTCTTTAATGTTAGTTGAGAGATTCAGTAACTGTTTTATCCAGAACTTTTCATTGTTTTCAGTGGAGGGTGGGTCTGAATAACCTAGTTTCTAAATACCTTATTTTCCATAGACTCTTGGGATTTGGAAGAACATTTAGCACACGTGGAGCACACAAAGTGACTCTTGAAGTGATGAATTTCTTTGGAAACCAGTGGAAAATGAAATCTCTCCTGACTCCGCTTTGGCTGGGCACCGCCCACCACAGTAAATTCACGGAGCTCTCTGCGCGAGTGTTTGCGACACTTGTAATAGGTAGATCAAGATCAATCCTTCCTATTAAATTGCAAGTTCCATGACAAAAGGGAAGATATCCTTCTGGTCCATGGGACACACTTCCTAAACGCTCTTCGAAAAAAGAATGAGCGAATGAAAGTACTTTCACTGAACAACACGCAGGGTAGGAGAGATGAGCCTCACTCAGTTGAAAATCCACACACAACTTTTGACTCCTGCAAAACTTAATTATTAATGGAAGCCTTACTGATTACATGAACAGATGACTCACACGGATTTTGTATGTTATCTGTATTATAAGCTGTAGTCTTACAATAAACTAGGCTAGAGAAGAGAAAATGTTAAGAAAATGATAAGGAAGAGAAAATACATTTGTAGTACTGCACTGTAAAAAAATCTGCATATAAGTGGGCCCATGCCGTTCAAACCCACGTTGCTGAAGGGTCAACAGTATTCTAGAAAATAAGTATATAAATCAAACCATATCTTATTTTTAATAGGCAAGTAATAACAATAAGTAATAATAAAAAGCATTAACCATAAATAATAAGGAAGTGTGCATTCGGCGGTATGCTTACTGTAAAGCTCTTCCCTCCAATATTAATAAAAATTCTCTAAAACTCCCCAAACATTGGGGCACCCGGGTAACTCAGTCTGTTAAACGTCTGTCCTTGGCTCAGGTCATGATCTCAGGGTCCTGGGATCCAGCCCCACATCGGGCTCCCTGCTCAGCAGGGAGTCTGCTTCTCCTTCTCCTTCTGTGCTCTCTCGCTCTCTTGCTCCCAAATAAATAAATAAATAAAATCTTTTAAAAAACACAAAAAAGCCTTCCTAAACATTTCCTGTTGTATATTTTATAAAAGGTTTCCTATATTTCTTTACTCTCTCAATCCTTGTGAGCACCTGCTCAGGGCAGAGCAGGAACACAAGCACAAATAAGAGAGATTTTCAGGCTTCATCAAGCTCAGTCCACGGATTTTGGAGACATGGAGAATCAGAATAATCAAACTGACAAATGCTGCAGTAAAACCAAAACCAATTTTGATGTGGGAACAGCACCAGGCTATTTTTTTGCCGTTGTTAAAAAAGGAGTGTTTGTAATAGACATCGTCTGTTAGGAAAAGCATACTGATGGCCAATTGCATTACTTTAAAGAAGGGAAATCAATCCGTTGTTGTGCTGTAAAGCGTATTACTAAGAAATTCCTATGCTGCTATTGGATTGCTCAGACCACATGGGAAGAGTATATTCAATCAGGGATGTTTTTCATTCCTTTTTTCTAGCAGAA
Source organism: Ailuropoda melanoleuca (assembly GCF_002007445.2). Taxonomy (NCBI): domain Eukaryota; kingdom Metazoa; phylum Chordata; class Mammalia; order Carnivora; family Ursidae; genus Ailuropoda; species Ailuropoda melanoleuca. Next base: position 70,097,358 of record NC_048225.1, read on the forward strand.
AGGCCATCAGTCACCTTAATCAATGCTGAAATTTCATGATTACTAACCTAATTTAAGATTTTTTTTTCTGATCTCAGCTTTCAGAAGGGGAATAATAAAGTCAACGAGTCCTTGAGTTCTAGGCAGAGAGAGATCCACTCAGTATCCAGGATAAATGATCTAGCCTTCATTTTAAATATGAAGTAGGCATTAGCATTCTTCGGTGGTAATAGACTCACAGAAAAAAATAAATGAGCCTACCTCAATCCTCCCGAAATGGCCCTGAGCAGATTGCATCATTAACCTTAACGTAAACAAAGCAATTTTGGTGACAAACTGAAAAAGTGACTTGAGCGTCCCTGAATGCATTATGCATTCTAAGGACAGAGAGGAATCTCTGCTCCCCTTCAGAGAGGCTGCTGGGGAGCAGCTCTGCCGGTGGAGTATCCCCACATGAGAGTATACACCACATCGGGGGGGCACCTGTGGGTGTTTCACCTTTCTGATACCCGCTCCAGGGGGTCCTGACTGATCCTTTGGCAAACGCTGGTGGGTGAGAAGCTGTCCCTGAGCAGCTATTCTTTCTGCTCTCGTCTTGGACCTGGGCTAGGATGGTCTGAGTTGGGAGCCTCCTAGGAAGGCTGGTGGAGAAATGCTATTCTCAGCTGACTGGCAGAAGAGTGGGATGGGGACCACCCAGTAACTCCACTGACGTTCCCAAGAAAGCGCATAGAGCACAGATACAGAACTGGGATTGCACACCTGGACCATCTTGATCTTCCCGTTGCGCTCCAAGGCGAGGATCAAATACTGCTGTTTTTCCTGGGCTTTCAGGAAAATCAGGTGCCGCAGCCAGTGCTCTTCCTCCTTCCAGTCTTTCCCTTCCGGCAACACTTTCATCTCCTGCCCACTGCCAAAGTCCCAGATTTTAATTGTTCCTGAGCACACAAGAAAAAGACTATGTAGGTACAAGTAATTTATAGAAAGCTTGGCTTTTATCTCAGACAAAAATTGATCTAATTGAAAGCTTTCTGCCAACAATTTATCATATATTTATTTCCTGCTAAGACTGATGTGTGAGTCTCCTTAGTCTTGCTATGCACAGAATACATTTCTGTATGCCTTCATTTGTCACAGGCTGATAAAAATTAACAGGACTAGGCAACGTCTTGAAATTTGTGACAGTTTTCTTGAAACACTCGGACTCTCCTAACTGAGCTTTCTGGCTGAAGTGGATCTTTTCTGCCCTTATTCTTCCAAACCCTCCAGTTTGCTAAATACTCCCCAGTATCCTTCTATTTATCTAATATCATGCCACAATAGTCATTCATAGTAAAAGATCAAACCAATGACATCACGTTACCTAAGGTGTTGATGTGTTCGAAGACTTTTGCCCTTATTGGGTAATAAAACATTAAAGAGAATTCCAGCACATAGGAATCTATCAAGCTTTGAGTTGTTTTGTCAGTTACATGGGAAGGAGATGAAACAGCGGTGTTGAGTTTCTTCTTACATTTGAAATCATACTTTCTTTACAGTTAACTTGGGTCATTTGATTTAAGGGAGCTTGATGAAGGGGCCAGGAGATGTGATAAATAGCGTGGTTGTTGAATGGCTATTTCTAGATCATCACTCTGTGTAGGAATCCTCTTCACGTGGGCTTTTCTAGGGGTCACCTCAAGTTTGGAATCTAGTGGACGGCTCTTCGCAGCACTTTCCTTCCTTCACTTGACCCTAATACCACCCCTACTTTGTATCCCCCAGCTCTACTCCTGTTGGACATCCATAATGTTCTCACTGTGCTGTTTTTCTTTCCTTCTGCCAGCTTCTGTCAGCAATACTCACAACTCCTACCATTTATTTGTTCACAACATCATTAAACACTGACTAAATTTTCCCTCTATACTCAGCACTATGCGAGGAGCTGTGAATGCCAAGTGAACAGGCATGGTTCCTGCCCTTGAGGACTTTATGGTCATGGAGGAACACAGTCATACAAACAGTGAAAAGAAGGAATGCTCTCCTTCAGTCCTGGATGTGTGGCCCACAGTGTCACAGCCCAGATTTCCTGCTACGTTGGGACTTTGGCAGTCAGATTTAATGGGGCAGAGAGCAGGGAGAGGAGTTGGTCAGCTTAGGTGGTGGTGGGGTGGAAATGAGGGCTGCTGGCTTGTGAGAGAGCTGTTCCAAGAGCCAGAGAACCCTACTTTGCAGGTGACCTAGGATGGTGCAGCGTCTTTGTCAAGGACCTCTGAGGAGAACCAACTGTCCATGTTTAAGGAAATTCTAGGCCCTAGCGCTAACAATGAGATAGGACTTGCTTGTGTGAAAACAACACTGTCTTAGTCATCTGTATGAATTGCTGATGGTTATGCCTGGTAACAGTTGTGTACATGCTCAGAATTTCTATTATAACTAATTTTCATACGTGTGTAGAGCTTTCTTAAGAACCGTCCCACATGCGGAGCACTGCGTTTATTCACGCCCCATCAACTTAGCATTCATGATTTCTTTTCACGTGTACTGTGATCCGTCACACTTTGAAAATCAGACTTTCACATCAGGATGTGCACTCATCCCACCAACTGGCTTACAGGCAAGAATTTCTTTAGTAAATATATCTCTAGAATAAATAAACTATGAGTAGTGCATGCAAGTTGGTCATATTGTCTAGATAAAGTAGTTCTTTTGTGGGAGGTCAGAGCAGGGTGAGGTGAAGGTGAGGCAGGCTGGAGTGCTGGAGTGCTTGGTTCCAGAAAGTTCTACGCAGTGCTCCATCACAGGAGGAGCAGCAAGGGACATAACACCACCTGAGCCTGACATCCTCTCAAGTTTGACGTGGCGCATGGCCCCAAGGAACTGGGACTCATAAACGAGTCCAACACAGAATTCTGGGTGTTGTATAACAATGTTGGCTGGATTTCTGTCTGGTCCCCAGAGCTACTGTTGGTAAAAATATTATCAGCAAGCACAAAGTCTAAACATCCATCTCTTAGCTGATGGTCCCCAAAAGTAAAAGGACGAAAGGAGTCAGTGCAACACAAGTCCTGCCAAAGGTAGAATGAGATGCGCGTGAAAGACCTTCACAAACGTGACAGCAATAATATGAGTGTGATGTGAGGTACGGTGACAGTACTGTGATGCCCATTCTGTCGGGAAGAGCAGCCTCTCTGGCACGAGGACATATTCCAGCTGGTTCACGCTCTCTCTCTAATCACACAGTGAGTTCCTAGCACAAATTCTCAGGGCACTAAAGCAGGGAGGCCATATTCTGGATGGGAATCTGACCATTGTACGCTCCTGTGGCAAAAAGAAATCCAGTTTCATCAACAGCTGCAGAAGTCAGTTCAACACTGAAGCCATGAGGGTCTAAAATCTGGTATACTTGGAGGCCAGTCTCAAGTTCCCAAACCTGTAGGAAAGAAAAAAAAAATCAAATCATCCATATACCCTTCAGCTCTTATGAAAATTTAACAGTATTCAAAGCAGCCTCAGAATGGGTACTATGCTCTTCTAAAATCTTTTCCAACATTCTGCCCTGAATGTTGGTTTGATCAAAGAAAGTTCTAAAAGATGCAGTGCCATCTAGTCATTCCTGTGGGATCCTGGAGCGTGTCTGCGGCACACCGAGGTGGCCGAGACAGGCAGCGACTATTTTAGGCAGCCTTGGCTGTGGAGGAAGTAGCCAATTTTGCTACTGTGAGCACGAAACAAGATTAGTGGCCAGACAGCAATGTAACCATTACAAGTACAGCAGACAAAATCAGACTGGATTTATTCCCTGTTGACCCTCATCCAAATTAGCTAGGAGTCACAGGACAGAATCTCTGGGAACAGCATGGAATCTAAGAGAACCTTGAGGAAGGAGCTCATTGACTTTTCCAAGAAGTGTTCTAATTAGGGACATGGGCCTTGCTCTTGGAGGGAGAGAGAGACTTCAGAGAAGGCTGTCTGTGTAATCAGGCTGGGGGTAATCAGAAAATCCAGAAACATGTCAGGATACATCATTGTCTCCCTTTGGAAACACAGTCAAGGCTCTAGACCTTCAGCCTTTCGGTCTAAAACTCTCCTTCTTCGTGGATATGCCACGCTCACATGTAAACTAGGCTGCCGGTGAGTAACGGAGCTCACTGGCAAGACAGACGGTCACCCTCAAGGTCTCTGAGGCAGGGGCAGCATGAGCAAAGGGCCGGAGATGGGAGGGCCCATTGTCCCTCCAGGGAGCTGAAAGGCAGTTATTGCAGCTGGAATCAAAGAGGGAGCGCAGGACAAGAGGGACCTGGTGGAATCATCTGGTGGCCAACCAAGGGCCACTGACCGACCTGAATGAGGTCAGTCTGGACCGAAAGCCCACGTTCTCAATCTCTGAGTGCCCCCAGTACAGACAAAGTCCTTAAAGGAGAAGAGAAATGTGTGACATGAACGGGTCTCAGAGGTCACCCATGTTCTGCCTGAAGAATGACTCCTCTTCAAACCATCACTCAAGTATGAAAACTCACCTAGATGCATTCCTTCTCCCCTTCTCCCCTTCCAGAGAAGCCAATTCCCCTCTAGAAGTCAGTATTTCATGAAAACAGAGTAGGTTTGAGTTTTAGTTTTCCTCTACTTACTCTATAAGGCATTATCAGAACCAGGTGATCGTTAACTGAGTTCCGGAGAGTTTGGCCTGAGAAAATCTCCGCAGATGAGCACAGAAGGTCAGAGATCGAGAGGGGACTTAAAGGGTCTGCAGAGGATGCTCTCTACTGCTCCAGATGTCTCCTTTTGGAGAGCATGCATGAAATTAAAGGATGGCCCTCTGAAGCAAACACCACCAGCCATCACTGCTAGATGGCTTTGATGGTCGTAATTACAGACGCACTCCGGATGGCTGCGTACCCCGAACTCGGGGGAGCTCGGTGATGACAACACACCAACCTCAGTACACGTCCCAGCTATGACGCTTACTACTTATGCAATCTGGGGCAAGTGGCTTGATCGCCATGAGTCCTGGTTTCCTCATCTTTAAAATGGAACCCTTTATCTGTCCGCACAGAATCAGTGTGAAGATTAAATAAGATCATGGATTTAAGGCACTTGGCACATGTCCTACATCTCTGGAAGTTATAGTAAACACTACAAATTCCTCTCCCTTCCTTCTTACCATATCCTCTGCCCATAGCTCGGATTTAAAAATCTATCTATCCATCTGTCCATCTAACCATCCATCCATCCATCCATCCACCCTCCCATCTACCCATCCATCCATCCTAGTTACTCTTTTCTTGGTATATTTCCTTTAAAATTCCTATTCCGATAGTAAAAACTAGCTTTATTTATTTAATTGCGGATGCAGCTTAATAGCATGCAGTCTGAGCTGGCTGAAAATACCGGTTTTTCGTGTGTTCGCGATCACTTAAAAATAGCTCTACTGTCGAGTCTCATCACACGTGCCACGACATTGACTTAATCCTTCAAAGACTTATCTCGAAAAAGAGAAAATTCTGCTTTGCCTTTTTCTTTCTGAAGAGCCAATACATACTCACCCTCATGATGGATTCAGAACAGATAGTAAGTACTTGGTGAAAATATCTGTTGTAAAGCATGATGTTGATTTCTCGTTCGTGAGTGCGAGGGATCTGTCTTGTACCTTGCACCATCCTGGTCAGAGGGTACATGTCCATAACACTCGATCCTGGAACAGAGTGAGAATCTCACAAACACCCAACATCAGAAGTTTGGAATCACGAAGGACTTTACCCAATCAGTTGTGTTTGGAAACCACCCACCAGTGAGATTAGTAACATCAATTCCTAGGCTATCCAATGAGGGGAAGACACACGTATTTTCTCTAAGACATTTTTTGACAAATAAAGTAAATGTTATTCAGCAAGAGAAAAGCATTCATTGGGGGCGTCTTTAATTTTCAAGCGCAGGCCATTTGGATTCATTGATATCCTCTTTTCAGTGATCCCAATTTTTCTATTTTTATAGAGTCTACATTTTTCCTTCTTGAGAGTGCCTGCCGTGTGCCTCTCCATCTGGCGTATAGTAATCACAGGGATGGGCAGCTTTCTGAGGAAGGTAAGCTTCCACTTAGTGATTGGAATTTATTGTCAGAGAGCCTTTTCTGACCAACAACCGATAAAGCACTCTGACCATGGCCTTATTAAATGTAATGAATGAGAATGGTTACACACCCATGCCTGCAATATCAATGTTAAATAAGATTAATTTCCAAATCAACGTGGGGAAGTAGGTGGAGAGCAGGTATTCCTTATTTGCATTTTCCTAAGGGTGCTGGTTTGGTTTTACAGGGATAATACAAAAGGCAAATGTGATTTAACTCTCAAAATCAACCATGTATTCTGTTTTGGTGTAATGTCTAGAAATATAAATAAGAAACTCAATGCATTTCAAAGATCAAACAAAATGAAACTTCTCTGTTTTACTGATGTGGAGATTAAATTATCAAAGGTCAACACTTTGTATTACAGAGTTTCTCACACTTTCCAATCTCACCTGTAGGAAAAGGAGCCCCAGGAGTTAATGAAGCCCTTTCCTAAGCTCCTTAAAGTTTAAGATAAAGTCTGTTCATCTGTAAAGAAGGACTTAAAAAGTTTTTCTGGTAATATTTCTCAGTTCAAATATCCTAATATGGAAATATGAGAGGAATATGGTAGGCAGATAACCAACTCTTGGAACTTCCTGGTAGACCCTTTAACATTATATCGTGACTAGCCCTATTTAGAACCGACAACAACGAAGCCAGATATGCTTGTGAACCGGCGGTAATCCTCTATGTTTTTGGCTAGTTACACTACTGTGGACACAATGTGGTTACAGAGAAAGAACATGGCTTCAGAAGCCAGATGCTTTGGGATTGAATCCCAGCTCTACCTTTTAACCTGGTGGGTTTTTGTTGTTGTTGTTGTTGTTTTATTAGAGAGAAAGCGTGCGCGCGAGTGCACGTAAGTGGGGTGGGGGGCGCAGAGGGAAAGAAACTCAACTAGACTCTGCACCGAGCACGGAGCTCGACATGGGGCTTGATCTCACAACCCTGAGATCATGACCTGAGCCGAAATCAGGAGCTGGATGCTTAACTGACTGAGCCCCCCAGGTGCCCCCAACCTGGTGTTTTCCTACTAGTCAGTTGAACTGTTTAATATTTGGTGTGTCATTTATAAAACAGGACAAGTAATCATTCCTACCTCCTGTGGCTGTGCAGGTCAAGTGAAATAAAGTACACGAAAGCACTTTGTAGAAGGACTTCACGAGAGGGAGTCGTCACAACGGAGGAATGACACAAATGACGGTGACAGTAACAACAGTATACTCTACAAAGCATTTCCAGAATGGGGGGCTGCTGTCATTGGGGTTTAGAAGATTACTATGGCAGCTCCTTTGGAATCAAAGCATGAAGTCTGGGAGATAAGCTTCTGGGAGATAATTCTGATGTCAAGTTGATGGCTGAAGTCAATATAAGCGATACACAAAGCCATATATTTTTGTAAGCAAAGTACTATCAGAATTACATAAAATTGGGATGCAATCTTGATTTTCCTCCTCCTCCTTTTCCTTCTTCTTTTGTCTTGATACTTGAGTCCTTAATTACTCTGGTGATAAATGGGTTGGAAATGCTGAGCCTACTAATCGAACATGCAAGTAGGGGTACTAGGAGAAAATACGCTTGTAGTTATTAGCATGTTATTTTTGGAAGAACTAAAATAGAAGAGGAGTGCTTACACCTATAATTAAGTTCTTCTTTGCAAGATATAAAATTATCTGTCAAGCATGAAGTGCTAGTTCACTCCTAATCCAGAAAAAAACAAACAAACCCAGGTTAAAAATAATTATATTGTCCACCAGCAGAGATAGCACCAACCATGTCTCTGCCCTAATTAATCCCACAGGAACTCAGAACAGGTGGTTAGTGGGAAAACGCTTAGGAAATGCATTCAGGGTTGGTGTTCCAGAAGGAAGAAGTATTGTTAATATCGTTCATTTTTCATCTAAAGCCTGAAGGCATGCTTGTGAACAGCGTTTAACCTAAATGCCTAGCAGAACCTTTTGTGTCTTTAGGAAGCATGTTTTTAAGAGGCAACAAGTAAAGGAGGGAACAAATCTGTTGATGTCAGCACTGTGGATCTCTCATTTGGGACTCTATCCTCTCTCCACTTTATTGTCTAGATGCAAAGGCGGGTGAGAAGGTCAGCACCTAACTGTCTCAGTGCCAGAATGCATGGGGCCAAATTGCCTCACAGAAGAAAGGGGGCATTGAAGCTGGTGTAGCCACTCAAAGATGGCTCCTATTTCAGCTCCTAAGAGTCAAAACAGAGCTGGTTTTGCCTTTTGTGCAGCAACACGTCACACACAACTTCTTGCTTTCCCCAAGGCCACCTTCCTTGGCTCAAGGACTTAGCGCACTGACCTGGTTTTCTCAAGCAAGTGCAGTTACACATTTTATCTACCTGGCCATGGAAAGACAGGAAGGAGTGGAAGTGAATTAAATATCTACTGTGATGAATCCCAGTTAACACATTCATTCCCCTTCCACTTCTGTTTTTCTTCTGGTTAGTGCTCAAGTGCTAGTTAAAAAAACACTGAAAGTCAAGATATGAGTTTTGTCTGCCATTAATCGGGTCCACTTACCTGTAATAAGCATGCCATGACTGGCATCGTACACCATAGAATAAATCTGCATGTCTCCCGGACCTCCGTGGCTGTCATGGAACACTTGCAATAGTGAAAGGGTCTGTATATCCCACACCCTGAAGGCCTGGGAGAAGAAAGAACACAGTTCACCACTTTTACACCTTATGTTCCCCACTCAAAGCATTTTCAGAGTCTGCAGTACGCTCTTACGAACGTGCAGCAACTATGATTTATACGACGAGCACACACTTGCTAAACTCCAGTTTGGTTCTTGGTTCAATTACTCTTGGTTAACATCAAAGAAAAAGAGCAGCAGTGATTAAAAATTTGCTTAAAGGGACTGGATTTTTCTATCATTACAGAGAAATATAGTATTTATTATTCTTTAAGAATTTGGAGGACTGATCGTGACTTAACAGTTCAAATGAAGACACCTTTCTCCCTACACTATGGATTGGAAATTAGACAGAAGACATATTTTAAGTGGAGGGTTTCAAATTGCTCTTTTATGACTTAAAAGGATGGAACTTCGGGGCACCTGGGTGGTTCAATTGGCTGAGCGTCCGGCTCTTCATTTCGGCTCAGGTCTTGATCTCAGGGTCTGAGACCAAGCCCAGCATCAGACTGCACTCAGCGTGAAGCCTGCTTGAGATTCTCACTCTTCCTCTCCCTCTGTCCCTTCCCCAACTTGTGCTCTTTCTGTAAACCAATTAATCAATAAAATCTTTTTTAAAAAAAGAAAAGGATGGGACATCTTACTAAATGAGGTGTCTAAGAGTTTCCCCCTCCTCCTGTCCAGGGATGTAAGAATTACAGAAAGCAGTTTTTAGGGATGGGTTGGATACAGTAAGAGTGTGGGGAAATAGGTTATTTAAGCTCTCCTTTGAGAAAGGAAAGAACTATGTAATTACCTAAATAGAGCTTGGGTTGTTATAAGAGAATAGAAAGAAAAATAAAGTATAAATTCAGCAAAAGTAGGTCAAGTTTACCCTTTGTCACTTGAAATAACTGGTCCGTCTTAGTCTTCTTCATTATTCTGTTTTTGTAAGCAAGTTATAGTGTGATTGAGTTTCAGAAAGAAGCGTGATTTGATCAAGGTGATGTTTTCTATCATGCATCCTTGAATAATATTTTCACTTTATAACAGTCATTATTAACCTGTTAAATTGGAATATTTGCTGAGTAAATGAGTGATCACTGTAGAACAAGATATAAAACTTTAAGTAGTTTTGTTCACAGGGAGATAACTGACTTCTTATTTGAGACACTTGTAATTGAGTTAAATGAGTTCAAAACCTCACTGTTGCAAAGGCAGTTTGATTCTTTTATGTAGGAGCATAAGGATGTCTAAGTCATGTGAGTTAGGGAGCACTGGTAAGGAGTTTGGCCTCAAATGCAGATCCTTGGGGCGCCTGGGTGGCTCAGTCGTCAAGTGTCTGCTTTCGGCTCAGGGCATGATCCCGGAGTTCTGGGATTGAGCCCCATGTCAGGCTCTTTCACCGGGAGCCTGCTTTCCTCTCCCACTCCCCCTGCTTGTGTTCCCTCTTTCGCTGGCTGTCTCTCTCTGTCAAATAAATAAAATCTTAAAAAAAAAAAATGCAGACCCTCGGTAGGCCAGTATTACTCAGAACCCATACGGCTGGAAGTTACTTCCTTTGTTCTAGTAAAAATGCAAATTTGGGGTAGTTGCTAGAATATTGAACCTTTCAGTTTTCTGTATTGTAGGGTAGGCAAGTATAACGGACTCTTCATGAATTTAGGTTCAGAGTCCAGAATGAGAGACAAGTAGGAGAAGAACGTGACAGTAGAATGGAAACGTGCCAAAGAAACTTGTCCCGATTTAAATTGTTTCTGATTGTACCGCTTTGGCCGAGATGCATTCAGGGTTGGCAGGCTTTCTGCCATATGTATACGCTCTGAAGCACGGTTGCTGGAAAGAACAAGGGAAGGGGCAGAAGAGGATTTGGATTTCCGTTCAAGCACATCACGTAAACTCCTGGAGCCTCAGTTTTCTTGTTTCTAGAATGGACATACAACACCGGCACTCTGTTCTTCACTGAACTGATGTGAGCAGGTTTTAAAATCTGTAATGTCTTCTACAGAGCAGGGCTGTTTTCTTTGTTCATATTTCTCTCTTTTTCAGAGCTTGGTGCTTTAGGTGTTCTGTGTGATTTTAGGGACGGGGTGACTGTTGGGCTGGCAGATCCTGCCGCACCTGTCCTGGGGTTCCACGTGTCATCTCTGTCACTGTTACACCAAACTGCTCCCCATTTCCAAAACCCTCCTTCTCATTCTGGTCTCTGGGCACAGCACCTACTCTTCCTATCATCTGCAATTTCCTTTCAACATCCCTGCTGTATAGTTAACTGCTACTCTTTCCTCAATCTGTTATAAAGAGAATTAAGGAGTTACAGTTCCATACGTTCATGCCTTGATGTGCCATTTCTTCTCCAAACACAGAGAAATAGTAAAGAATATATAAAAAAAGAGAAAGCAAAAAGAAACAGCGCGTCTTCAAAGCAAGACGCATACATCTATAGATCCAAGCAAGACAGATGCACAGAGCGAAGGACGGGCTGCCCCAGGGACGCGTGCCCGGGATCGGACCGGGCAGGGGCAGCAGGAGAGCCGCCCCAGGCAGGTGGGACCAGAGGCACCGAGCGCTTCGTGGCAGAGCCTGGAGCAACTCTCTAGTCCGGAACGGGGAGACCGAGCCGCTTTTGTTCACTTTCACCTGGAGGTACAGGGTTTAGAAAGCTGTGAGACCAGGGAGCAAGGAGGAACGTGCCTTCGACCGGGAACTAAACCAAGACTACTTCTGGCTCAGGAACGAGACCTATTTCTACACTGCAGCCCAAGAGGCCAGGCTGGGGAAGTTACAGATATGGAAGACGGAGCCTAGAAACCTGTGTAGAAGAAACTATAATTTTTAGGAAAACTTAGAAGAGGATATCTTTACGAACTTGAGTTGAAAACGATTTCTTGAATAAGCACAAAAAGCACGAGCCATAAAAGATTGATTCTTTTAACTAAGTTACAATTAAAGCTCTCTGTTCAACCGAAGCCACAACCCCAAAGCCACAAAGGGTAGAAACAAGTCCAAAGTTCGTTGGCCAAGGTGATACATGTGTAATGCACATACAACAGAATCCTGTGCCCCAGTTAAAATAAATGAACTAGAGCTGTATGTAATAACATGGATAAATCTCAAAATACAGTGCTGAGGGGAAAAAAGGAAATTTCAGTAGGATTTATTCACAGAGAACATTGAAACAGGCAAAATAAGACTATTCACAGTTTCAGGACACCTATATATGTACTAATTGTATAAAAACATAGCACTTGTTGCAAGTTGAAAAATCCAAAAACTCACCCCCTTTGGACAACTCCCATTGGTCACCCTCCTAATTTAGATGTCCCACCTGTAGATGCCCATAATACCCGTCCACATGAATAGCAATGAGCAATTGTCATATCATGATTTGCTAAGGGTCCTTCTCTACTAAACCATAACTCGCTTGAGAGAGGAACTACATGCTATCTATTTCCCCAGTGTCTTATGCAGAACACATACTTAGTTAGCCTGGTTATTTGGCTGGGTTTGGGTCTGCTCTCTTGTTTATCCCCTGTCTTGGTCCAGGACCTTGTAGGAATTTACAGAAGTGCAGCAATGCAGAGACAGTCAGAACTCACAGTGTAACTAGATAAATCAATTAATAAATGGGACCGCATCAGCAAACATAATTCATCAACTCTGTTTGAAAACTCTACACGTCTATGTGCCAGGAGTGAGGACTGTTTTGATTCAACCAGGTTTCCTGGCTTTTCTTGCAAACTCAATACCAATCACTATTATCCAAATGCATTAATAAAGTGCTCTTTTGGGGGGGCGCTTAGTAGGTTAAGCATCTGCCTTTGGCTCAGGTCATGATCTTGGGGTCCTGGGATCAAGCCCTGCATCAGCCTCCCCGCATGGCGGGGAATCTGCTTCTCCATCTCCCTCTGCCCCCCACCGCTCCTGTACTCTCTCTAATAAATAAAATAAAACAAAACAAAATGAAATGAAATGAAATGAAATGAAATGAAATGAAATGAAATGAAATAAAATAAAGGATTCTTTTTTTTCCTTGCTGGGTATTTATTATAGAGTGACCAAGAGCAATATATCTGATGTGTAGGAGTTGGCCTGAAATACATAAAAAAGAATTATAAAAAGGTGCAAAACTAACATGACATGCACAATTCCTTATACAGCAAGTAACTCTGGAACTCCGAGCTAGGTGCTACAGAAGTGAACAATCAAGAGAAGCACTATTACAGCTGTTCTTGAACAGACTTTGATCTGGTCAGGAGAGTAGATACAACACAAGTAATTACCATGCACTGTAAGAGTTATTGAACAGATGCTTGAACTGTGCCATGTTCAAACTTGTATTGGCAGAAGTTTTTAGAATTGCAGTATCATTTAGATAGAGGGAAGGACCTGGGAATTCAGCATTTCTGATTTGTCAAGGGAAGCTGGGATTTTGCCAGCCCCCCTAATTTTACCCAACAACTACAAGATATTAATTAGATTTTAGACCCCCGATGAATCATATTAGGGCTACATGATTTTACATTGGAAGAGTCTGAAAATATCTGATATTATGACTCTTTTGAGGGTTGACATAGTATTATAGACGAATATTATATTTGAAAATAAATATGTATAAGAGTATAGTACAAACAGTAGGCATTCGATGTTACTTGTGTATGAATTCAATGCAAAGATGCATTTTTAAGCTCTTACAAATAACAAGAGGAAAAAAAATTTTTGCTATGTGAAACTAAAACTGTTAGTTTTGTTATCTGGTTCCTACATTTTTCCTGTGCGATAACTGGCAAACAGAAATGAAATGAAGCCAGCCAGCATGCCTTTGAAAAATTAACTTTTTAAGGACCAAGTTATTAGATGTGTCTACTAGAAAATTTCAAACTGTACAAACACCAAAGTCCCCTTTCCCACCTCCCCACTCCTTCTGGGCTCTCCAGTTCTACTTCTTAGGTTAATCACTGTTGGCAATATTGCTTCTGGAGACAGACAAACTCAGCTGAATCCTCCTTCACCACTTACTCGCTGTGTGACCTTGGGCAAATCACTAAACATCTCTGAGCCTTAGTTTTTACCTTTGTAAGGGAGATTATACCAGAACCTATCTCGTGCAGTTGTCACAAACATTAAATGAGGTCACATGTAGGAAGAGCTCACATCTATGTGAGGGCACACTAACTACTTAAATTTACTTCATTCTTTCTAACGGCTGCATAGTGTTCTGTTGTACAGATGCTCTATAATTTATTCTAATTAGTCCCCAGCTGATGGAGCTAGACTTTTTTCTTTTCTTTTCTTGTAGTAAAGTACTAGTGAACCCCCTGTATATGCAATTTTTGTATAGTAGTCTAGACATACCCGTTTGATAAATTCGTAGAGGTGGAATTTTTGTGTCAAAGGCTGTGAGCATTTTAAGTTTTGCTAGGTTGCCAGATCAACCTTGCCTTTTGAGATTACGATTTCATGACTTCTTGATTTCAAGTTGCAAAACCAGCTTTCATAATTGGCTCCACTTCTCTAGGAGAGCAGAACTGGATGTTTTTGTCATTACTAGGTTTTGCCATCAAAGATTTTTGGCAGTTTTGCCTTATTTACTCAACTAGATTTTTAACTCCTTTCGGGCAGAGATGACATCAAAAGATGTTTAGGCACCGGGCAGGATACAATATGAGGCACTTAGCAGGGGCTCCTATATTGACTGACTCATACTAACACAGTAGAAGTCAAGATTCCTAGTAGGATAGCTCTGAGATACAACCAGTTCACCTGCCAAAGAACCATGTCAGACGTTTTCAAGAATTATATTTACCAAGACATGAAAGTTAGTGTCAACAATATACTCAGATAGTTACTTTAGGTAGACTGTAGGGAATACGTATGTGTGTACATGCAAACGTGTGTGTGTGTGTGTGTGTGTGTGTGTGTAAGGGGTGGAGGTCCTGAAAGCTGATGGGAGTGGAGGGTGCGGCCAAGAGGAAGCAGTCCCACAGGGCAAAACTCAGGAACATCATGGCCCACCTCAAGCAACTGTGCAATGACAGCAAAGTGTCCCAGGTTATATAACTAGAGAGCGATAGCCACAAACAGAAGGAAACTTCATGTGGGGCTGGTTCCCCAATGTCTTTGTAGGCACATCAGCTCCCATGGCCCAGAGCCATCAGCAGGGTCCTCTTTTGAAGATGGTCAGTGAGCTGTCATGGGGTTACAGATTGAAGGAAAACAAAGCCTTTACATAAGCAAAAAGCTTACTTTCTTTGCTTCAGGCTCTTCGAGTTGAGTGTGAATCCCAAAACATGCGTCCTCACCTCCTTTCTCTTAGTTTGTACTTTTTCTTCACAATTGGTCACTTACATTTTTTTAGCTGAAGGTTCCTAACGTGTATTGATCTTCCCCAGAAAATTTTCTGACAGTCACTCTGAGGAAAGATCTGACACAAGTTAACTCTTACTCTTGAGGATGTTTCAAATCAGTTTACCCCAAATCGAATGTCCCAAGCAGTGAAGCAAGGACAGAAGGTGGCAAAATGCTGGGAGTAGTAAAATCAGGCTCTCGATCATGGATGCTTCCAGGCATCCAAAAAGCAAGAAAAAAAAAACCAAACACAACTGGAATTTACCTCATATACAATGATCCCATATGGAAAGAAAGCGTAAAGAGCTAAAGCCAGAAAACAGTTTTGATTTTTATAACTTAAAGGAAATATATTTTAAACGGTCAGCTTTTCTTCCTGTGCCTTGGTCTATCAAGTACCCACATTTCTTATTCACCAAAGACAGACAAGCTCTTGGTGAAGTCTTCACGGAGGACGTGATATTTCACTGAGATTTAAAGGGTGGCTAGACTAGCTGGGTATGGGACGAGAGTGACTGCAGACAAAGGCAGGAGAGAAGGAAGACTTTGGGGAAGAGTTGGGTGAGGTTTAGACTATCTGAAAACAAATAAGTAGCAACTAGAAAGGTATCTGGTCCTGACCATGGAGAGCCTTAAACACTAGAAAAGAGAATTTGAACTTTATTTATAAGGCAAGAGATGTCTTTGAAGATATGTAAGAAGGTACTGACAAGGTTGTAAGTGGGTAAGACGATGATTAACATAACAGTGTAACATTTGGGCGATGGGGAGATGGGAGAGACTTAAGTAGGAGGACCATGAGTGCCTTCTAATGTGTCTCCTTCACTGGGAGCCTGTCAGTAGGTTTGAACTAAGGTCACAGTGTGGGAACAAGAAGGAGGTGCCGGATATGAGAAACATTAAGAGACTTGGAGACTGGCCAGTGGATGGGGTTAGGGAAGCAGAAGGTTTAAAAGTGACTTTGAAGTTGGTCATGGTTCAGTGGGAAACAAATGATATCGTAACAGCTGGAGGAAGATCAGAAGTCAGGAAAAGATTTGAAGAGGAAAATCAATTCAGTTGTAGATAAGCAGAAATTTTGTAAAGAATAAATAAGAACCAAATGGCCCTTCAAGGAACCTTGAAGATAGAGACGTTGAGCATAACAAGAAGAGAGATGCTGGCTGATGAAAGAAGGTTCTGGATGGGGCAGTATTTGACTAGGAGAACGAGAGCAGGGATTTGATTCAGGAAGCAAGAGAAATGCTTGTTCTTGGGCAGGAGGAAAAGAAGAGAAAGCAGCAAAAAATACAGGAAAAATGGAAATATTTTGAGGTGGAAAAGACAGAAGTTAATGAAGCGACCTCGACATTCTCAGCCCAGCAGAAGACAAGGTAGCTTGTGGAGAGTGAGGAATGGGGTCAGGGGCTCAGGGAGAGTAGGGACTGTGTTTAACTGTCATGGAGACTTGACAGGTACTCAGCACAAGACGAATATAAATGACTGCCTGGCAAACTATAAGAGACTCTTAAAGACAGAGAACAAACAGGGCCATTGGAGGGGAGGTGGTTGGGGGGATGGGCTAAATGGGTGACGGGGATTAAGAAGGGCACTCTTTGTGAGGAGCACGGGCTGTTGCATGTAAATGATGAATCACTGAATTCTACTCCTGAGACCAATTCTACGCTATATGTTAGCTAACTTGAATTTAAATAAAAAAAAATATATAGAGACATATATATATAAATGAGTAGCATCGGAAGCACGATTTTTTGGAAAGCCTCCCCCTGTCCCATGCCACGGACCACACCCCCAATCCCCATAATCTGCACCTGTGTAGCCATAATGGCAGTTCAGCACCAATGCAGATAGATCAACCCAAGTCCCGTCCCCGCTATGGAGAGTGGAGAGCACCTGCCTTTCTGATAACTGCTGATGTTTATTGAGAACCGCTTACTAATCTCATTTCATCTTCACATCAACGCTATGAGGAAGGTACTCTGCTAGCCTCCTTGGCAGTCTCAAATAACTCATCCCAGGTCACTACCTGTACCTGTCAGAGTCAGACTTTGACTTAGGTTTGCCCAGTTTTCAAGGCCGTTCTCTTAGCCATGTTGCCTGGGGGCAAGACAGTAGCACCATCATCACTGAGGACAGTATCTTAGACACAGTCATCAATAGGACGGCGTCCAGCCAATTTGTAGGCCAGGCTGGCAACCCCTCTGGCTTGCTCTGATGTTATTCACCTGGCACCTGGTTTCAGGACACTGCTTCTCGCTCCAAGGCTCGCTCCCAACCTAGTGAACTGCGCCCTTTCTCGGGTTCCCTCATATCGCTTCCAGAGTGAAAATTTAAAAAAAAAAAAAGAAAAAAGAAAAGCAACTGCTAACCCATTTGTAATCTGTTAGACGTCATCACAGTATGTATATTTCTCTCCTCAGCAGAAAGAAGAAAAATAACCTTTGCTACCTAGAGTTGTGCTTGAGAAAGTTGCCAGCCATGGTCCCCTTGGTCTTGGGAAGGAGATGAAAGGAAGTCTGCGTCCCCCCGGCCTCTGTCAGCGCTGGTCAGCTCGTTGGGAGCTGCAGATGGGGCACGGTGGTGACACGCCTGAGCCCTGGGACTGGAAATACAGGGTTCGCGGTTGCAGAGGTGAAGGATATCTGGGTGGAAGGTCTGCAGAACCAGGAGGATGGATGAAATTTGCTTAAAGGGCTTCAGAAAAGGCATAGCCACCATGTGACTGGCTGACAATGTGGTAAAGCTTGATGTGATGAAAGCTAGTTTATGAAGAAATCTGAAGGACTGTTAGATGTGTAAAACACCTGCTCTTTCTGCTGTCATCAATGATACTACCCCTGCTACTGGCAATGACAGCTTCAGCCAAAACACGTATGTGCCTAGTTCGCCGCTCTCTCTGCCTCAGGTGCGCGTGTCTCGGATCTTTGTGTGGCTGGTGCCTCTGTCATTTGGGCGTCCCCTTTCACGTCCCCTCCTCAGAGGCGATGTGCAGGCAGCTCATGATGTGTCTTCTGCTCACTGTACTGCTTACCCTGCTGTCCTCCACTTTATTTGCTACCTTGTTTGTCTCGCTTCCCCGAGAACGGAAGCTTCCTGTGAAAAGAGCTTTACCTGCCTCATTCAGCGCTCCCTCTCTGGAACCCAGGAGCACCTAAGAGTGTCACATAATAGATGCTCAAGAAATACGTGATCTGACTAAGTCACGAATGAGCTCATTTAATCTTTCCAACAACCCTGTAGGCAAAGCTACATTTTACACATGAAGAAGCCGTGTGGAAAGATACTACGTGATTTGCCGACTGGAGCCGCTGGGATGCTTGAAGGAGCATCAGGTTAAGACGCTCGCTACCTTTACAAGACACTGGAAAGCTGATGTCTTGTGTCTGTTCACCTCTGGGCATGAGTGGCCTGAATGTTTGCTAGAAAGCTATCTTTGTTTCCTTGAATTTCTCTAGAGGGGACTCCAGGTCTCAATTCATAACGTGGTTTAATTTTAGTGCCTCAAAACCTTCACTGTTTTTCCAGTACCATTACAATTTCTTTGTGATTTAATTAAAATTAGAAATAGTTTCCTTATTATAAAAGCAATGCTTATTTACTATAAAAAATAGATAAGAGAAGAAAGAAAAGAAAAAAAACACAAAAAAGAAAAAAATATTTTAATTCATCTCCAATCTTGCACCCAGGCAATCACTAGCATCTTGTTAACCACCCTTGGTAATATAGGATAGCCAAAGATATATTTTAAAATGGGTTAATTTCAGGGCACTGAAGTGGCTCAGCCAGTTAAACATCCAAATCTTGATTTTTGGTTCAGGCATGATCTACAGATCGTGAGATCGAGCCCCACATTGGGCTCTGAGCTCAGTGAGGAGTCTGCTTGAGATTCTTTCCCTCGCCCTCTGCCCCTCCCCACCACTCTCTCAAATAAATAAATTCTTAAAAAAAATAAAGTGGCCTTAGTTTCTTACACACTGTTTCACTATATTTCAAATAATTTATTGTTTAGATATTTTCACATTATTGTTCATCTATATAATGTTGAAAGTCAGTATGATATTTCTATTATGTGAAAGGATACATTATAACTTACCGAATGGAGGGGAGGGGGAATTGGAGGAAGGGGGTCACAAGGTATAAACTTTCAGATACAAGATAAGTAAGCACTGGGGATGTCACATACAGCACGGTGACTGTAGCTGACACTGCTGTGTAGTGTGCAGGGAAGTTGTGGAGAGAGTAGATCTTAAGAGTTCTTATCACAAGGAGAAACTCTTTTCTTTCTTTCTTCCTTTCTTCTTTCTTTCTTTCTTTCTTTCTTTCCTTCCTCCCTCTTTTCTTTCTTTTTCTTCCTTCCTTTCTTCCTTTTCTCTTTTTTTCTTTTCTTTTCTTTTCTTTTCTTTTTTCTTTCTTTCCCTCCCTTCCTCCTTTCCTCCCCCTTCCCTTCCTCCCTTCCGTCCTTCCTCCCTCCCTCCCTTTCTTTTCTTTTTCTTTTCCTTTTTCTTTTCTTTCCTTTCTTTCTCTTTCTTTCTTTGAGATGATGGTTGCTATATTTAGCCATCAGGTAGCTATGTGACCTTGTGCAGGTTACCTAGGTCTCATTTGCCTTT
Organism: Ailuropoda melanoleuca; assembly: GCF_002007445.2. Lineage (NCBI taxonomy): Eukaryota > Metazoa > Chordata > Mammalia > Carnivora > Ursidae > Ailuropoda > Ailuropoda melanoleuca. The sequence goes on from NC_048225.1 coordinate 70,117,023, forward strand.
ACATTTGCAAAGCCGTGATAATTATTTTATAGGGTTGTTATCAACATCAGGTGAGTCTGAGTACGTAAAACATGGGCCATAGTGCCTGGCACTTGGTGAACATTTGATAAATGGTAATTATTTTTTAAAGATTTTTAAAATTTATTTTAGAGAGAGAAAGAGAGTGTGCATGTGTGTGCATGAGAGGAGGAAAGGGCAGAGGGGGAAAGTCCCAAGTCTGGGACTCTNGTGTGCATGAGAGGAGGAAAGGGCAGAGCAGAGCACGGGGATCCAGGACCCTGAGATCATAACCTGAGCTGAAACCAAGAGAAAGATGCTCAACCCACTGAGCCACCCAGGCGCCCCAATAAACATTAATTATTATTCTAATTCACAGAAAGTGCAAATGTTTATGTAGCCATATTTATTTTTCCTTTAGCCACAGGTGTCATGCTTAGGAGTTCCTCTAGGGATATATGAATATTCACCTGCATTTTCTTCTGGAAAATTCCAGAACTTCCATGTTTTTGTATTTAACATTTATGATCTTTAATATATATGGAATGTATTTTGCGGTTTATAATGAAGTAATCATCTGATTACATATTTTTTCCTTACATGGTTAATCACTTTTCCCAACATTTAATGACCAAACTATCATTGCTCACAGATTTGGAGAGCTACTTTGATCAGACACAAACTCTCATACACATGTGAACTCATTCTCCTCGTTTCTCTTTCCTCATGGATGCGTCCTGACTAGTTCTGCATCAACTACTGCTCTGTTTTATTTATTGCAGCGTTAGGACATGTGTTAGTATCTCGCAGGGAAAAAAATGCCAGCTTATAATGATATTTTCCAACGTTTCTAAGATATTCTTGAATGTCAGTATNTCTGCATCAACTACTGCTCTGTTTTATTTATTGCAGCGTTAGGACATGTGTTAGTATCTCGCAGGGAAAAAATGCCAGCTTATAATGATATTTTCCAACGTTTCTAAGATATTCTTGAATGTCAGTATTTTTTAGATTAACACTACTTGGCAAACTGACAGTTAAATAATCATGAATAGCATTAAAAAATAATAGCATTCGGGGCGCCTGGGTGGCACAGCGGTTAAGCGTTTGCCTTCGGCTCAGGGCGTGGTCCCGGCGTTCTGGGATCGAGCCCCACATCAGGCTCCTGTGCTATGAGCCTGCTTCTTCCTCTCCCACTCCCCCTGCTTGTGTTCCCTCTCTCACTGGTTGTCTCTATCTCTGTCAAGTAAATAAATAAAAAAAAATCTTTAAAAAAAAATAATAGCATTAAAGATAGCTTGTTTCGTGGAGAATACCTTTTACAGTACCATAGTCTCATTCAGAAACACAGTGTATCCCTCTGTCCATGGTCTTAAATAAAAGTACATCAGAAAAACGTCATAGCTTTCTTAATATAAATAGTGAATATTGCTTGTTAAGGTTATTTCTAGGTATGTCACATTTTTTGCCCTTGTGAGCGCTAGCTCTTTGACCAGTGTGGTTACTGCTCTTACATAGAAATTTATTTATTTTTTAGAAATCGCTATTGTCACAAGCCACCTTGCTAACTTATCTGCTCTTGAAATTTCAAGCTGATTTTGCATGTCAACAGTACTTCAATTTTAAAAATTTAAGCTGATTTTTTTGAAATTTTCAAGGAGACAATCACATTATTTGCAAATACAGTGATTCAGTCTCTTCATATCTAATATTCGTTAACTCATTTTTTCTTATTTGGGTACATTGGTTAGGACATTTAAGACACTGTTTAATGACAGCCCCTGTAACAGAAGCCCAAGCTTTCTGTCTTTGCCCAAAATGTGCTGTCCACAGTGGGGGGGCCGTGCGGCTCCTTCCCAGCGCTGCCTTCCTGCAGGCCTGTCTTCAAACATGAACTTCCACGCGCCCCCGTCAGCAGAAACCGAGCAGAACAGTGGCTCATTTCCTTCTCCCACTGACAATACTTTTCTCAGTAATACCGGCTATTTCCGCCAAAACTGTATGTGTTCTAGATTTTCTACTCAATCCAGTAGTTGGATTGAGGGGAACATGCGGCTGGTTTTACGCTGTTTTCTGTTACCTTTGCAGAGGAGAGGCTGATGACGTGTTGATCCTTCTCGTTCACGACGATCTCCGTGATGCTGAACATGTGCCCCACGAGTTTCCCCACCGGCTTGGTGCTGATGTTGGGGTGCCAGAGCCGGAGAACCTTGTCATCTCCTGGAAGTACGACACGGGATTGTTTTCTCAGGGATACAGCTGGTCCAAGTCCAAAGAGTCCCTCCCACTCAGTGATAGCCTTATCGTCCTTCTAGCACCAAATCACAGTCTGCTTCCTCCAGGACGCCCTCTAGGATTGACTTGCTAAGACGCTAGCCCTGCTTTGGAGCCCCTTCGTCCTGTCAAGGCTGCTTGGGAATAATTGAATTTACACACACAAATGTGAATTCTTATAAATATTTTATGAGTCCTTTTCTTGATTCAGTACGTTCCCACTCATTCATGCATTAATGTATTATTTGTACTTTATTTACTTCCCAAAGTATTTCAGACAGCTGTTCTTTTGTTTTCACATTCAGAGGAAGAGGAAAATTGCACATAATCTCTACCATTATAACAAATAAACTGTCTCCATCTTCCCTTCTAGCACATATCTGTAAGCATATATAATTTACATGCAGTTATTCCATAGCATACATACTATTTTTTTAATTGTTAAAATTATATGGGTACAGAGTAAAAGATTTAAACAATATGCAAGGGTATAATTTCTGTCAAAAAAGTCTTCTTTTCCCCCTCAGAATCCCTACTTCCACTCCCTATAGGTAATCACTGTTCACTTTTTCCCCCTCTTTCTTACAAATAAACTTTTTATTTTCAGAGTTAAGAAAAACACTTTCCCATTCATAAATACTTTGAATTATTTTCAGTAGGTATTTAGATGACCATTTCTCCACAACAAAAGATCACTATCACTTTTATCTTTGATATACCCATTAAAAATATATTATAAATGTTGCCAAAATACAAAAAAAAAAATCACTGCTTCTTAAAATGTATTTTTACCAAGAAATCACAGCATGCTATTTTGAGCAGAGAGGGAGAGACAAAATCAAAGTTTTGTAGAAGGGATTTGTTATTACACGTAGGGTTTGCAGGGCGAGTCACTTTCGGGTTTTTCCAGCTTCAATGTGATATAATTGATAGACAACACTGTGTGAGTTTAAGGTGTGCAACATGATTGTTTGATATGAGTACAGTGCTCGCTTTGGCGGCACATCTACTAAAACTGGAACGATACAGAGAAGATTAGCATGGCTCCCGCGCGGGGATGGAATAAGTCTATATTGCAAGGTGATTACTACAGTAAGGTTAGTTAACACGTGCATCACCTAAGGGTTACCTTTTTTCCTTATCATGAGAACTTTTAAGAATTTCTCTCTTCATAACTTTCAATTATAAATACAATACTGTTAACTGTAGTCTCCATGTGTATATTACATCCCCAGAACCTACTCATCTTCTAACTGGAAATTTGTCCCCTTTTTTAAAATACAAATTTTATATATCCAATATAATTAAAATAATAAAATATAATTCATATCCATCCCCATTTTTTTTTTTTGCATTTATGGAAGACCACAGGCCCACACCTTCACAATCAACATTTCGTTTGCAAGGTCAAAATGCCCCACCATTTGTCTGTCAATAAATGTTCCTGCTAATTCTAGTTTTTCACTTTATTCAACAACACTCCAATAAATAGTTATTCATGTGGGTTTTTTTTCTTCTTTTGGACATACACACTGAGGATAAATTCCCGTATTGTTAAGTTGCTTTCCAAAATGGTTGTACCAAATGCCAAGGCCATCAACTATATAGGATTATAACAGTTTCATCAGAGTCTGGCCAGCACATAGATAGTATCATGATTTAAAATCTTTGATATTTTAATGTCTAAAATGACACTTTGTTTTTATTTAATTTTTATGACAGCTGATGCTGCTGAGTGTTTTCTCCCATGTATATCTGCTAATTGTATCTCCTCCTGTGAATTGTTTGATCATATCCTTTACCCACGGTCTATTAGAATTCTGGTGATAGTAGAAATTAAAATTTAATAAAACTTTATTATCATATGCACGCACACACACACACACACACACACACACAGTTTCATGGTAAAGACTGGCTAGTTCACCACACCCTTATTGTCTCTTACTGGGTGCACAGCTAGATGACATTTCCCAGACTCCCTTGCAGTTAGATGTGGTCAGATTACTGACTTTTATCCGGTAAACTAAGGGAACTGATTTTAGTTTTTACATGACTAAAGAAATACATTTCCATCTGGTTTGAGTCATTACACATTTTGGGGTTTATTTGTTACAGCAGCTAGCATTACCTGAACTAATGCATAGTTATAGTCTAATTGATTTTTTTTTAAGTAACTTAAACCTAAATTTAAAAAAAAATTTATTAATTTATTTAGAGAAGAGAGCATACAGGTGAGCTGGTATGGGGCAGAGAGAGGGAGACAGAGAATCTCAAGCAGACTCCCCACTGAGTGAGGAGCCTGATGCGGGACTTGATCCTAGGACCCCGAGATCGTGACCCAAGCTGAAATCAAGAGTTGGAGGCTCAACCAACTAAGCCACCTAGGCATCCCTATGATTAAGTGATTTTTAATTAAATGATTTAATTTAAATCACCCAGCCTATGCTATTTTGTTATGGCAACCTAAGCTGACCAAGACAGCACCCAAGGTATTTTAAGGACTATTGTCAGTGGGTAAGTGGGATATTTTCTTTCTTTGTTTCCTTGTTTGTTTCTTTCTTTCCTTCAAGTGGGGTATTTTCTTAAATTTAAAACTTCCATGTTATCCTTATTAACAAGAAGAAAAATGTCTTGAGAAATTACTATACACTTGGCATTTTGTTAGATGTTGAAGATACAAAAAAGTCTACATACTGACACTACTGAAAGTCTTTTCTTTTTTTCAGAAGACCAAAACTTGTGCCTTTTAGGACTTAGTTCCAGTATTTCCTCCCTAATGCTGCCCCTGATCACTGTCCCCAGCTCAGAGGGAGTTGAGGCTTCTTCTTCTTGTTCTGAGGGTGTTTTCTTCAGATTTTATTTATGGCATGAAGTCTATTCAATTATAGCTGTTTGTGTAAATATCTGCTCACCTGTCATCTGGTGAGCCTCATAATTCTCATTGATAAAGTGTTTCACAAACAGCTAGTGTAAGATACACGTTTATCAAGAAAATTAGTTGGCAAATAGAGCGACTCATGAAGTGCTTAAAAAATACTTATTTGGGGAAAGTCTACCTTGACTTGAGACCTTGCTCTATCACTCACTAGTCTTACAGCTTTAAGTAGTGACCTTTCCTCTCTGTGTCTGGGTTTCCTTGTCTGTACACACGTTGGGAATGACCAGAATTTATGTCATAACCTTATTGTGAGACTAAATGGGGTCATCTGTGGGTAATCTGAGCAGTTCCTGGAGTATGAGCTGACTATTGCTACTCTGTTCTTCTAAGTCCCTGTCATTTGCAACACATTTTATAAAATGTTTGGGGGATAGAGAGAGGAACTGATACATAGATGTATGAAACATGGGCCCTGCTCTGGAGAATTTGTAATCTGGTGGTAGCAGAAAGACAAGCATGAAAGATATAGAGGGAAAGTAAGTATTCACAGAAAATAATTCAAATCTGAAGGTAGGACTTAATACTAAATGATATATTATGGTTAATTAGGGGTTAATTCTTTTTCCTTCGTCATTTTCTATTTATTTTAGTTTCTTTCTTCCTTTTTGTTAACAAGGATTCAGATAAAGCCACATATAAAGATAAAATTTTCCTTCTTTAGCAAGCTCTTATCTCAGCTGGTGAGTCAGTGGATCCAAATGCCTCACTCTTGATGAGATGAGCTGGCTCAGTGCAGAGAGAAAAGCAGGGGAGGGAGACACCGTGTGAACCAGATTACTGCGGTCCCGGTGGTCCAGGGGGAGGAACAGGGGCTGGGGGCAAAGAGAACAGAATGGAGCCCAGTTCTCCCAGCTGACTAGTCACATGATGAGTTGAGGCAAATCATTCTTTCCTGGGGCTTCAATTTCCTTATCTGTAGAATTTTGATCTCCCAAGATTCCTTCCCAGTCTAGTTTTATGACTATGTGCTGGGGAGGGAGAAGTTACTACAGTGAGAAAAGAGAGCAATCTGGAATTGTAAAGGTCATGAGAAAAACTCCAGGTTATCAGTTACATGATTCATACTGAATAATTCCGATAATGCAGTAGCTTGCTTGCATTTGGTTTTCACTGGCAATGGCTGAGAAGTCTTAAACTTACTCCAGTACGTTCAGAACCTGAGCCTTGGGCCTCCAGGTGGTTGGCTGGGCTGCCCCATGAAATGCACTTTATCACTCCTGGAAGATGAGGTCAGGCTCTCCCCAGAAGAAATCTGTGACTGCGTGCCATAGGAAGAAGGATACAATAGAAGATTGTCACGTGAGCGATGTGGCAAAGACCTTTGTCCAGTGTGCATTTTGAGGGAAATCCCATCTTACAGAGGGCTCCTCTGGTCTGCTACCAGACGTCCTCCAGCTCTGCTTGCTTTCCGACGATAGCAATGGAATCCTCATGTAGTCTGCGTGGTGGCTCTTTGGAGCCAGCCTGATCAGAAAGGGACAGGATACTAAGCTCCCAATGCCTACAGTGTTGAATCTGTATTGTTATGATCATGATTATGAATCTGTTGACTCATGCTCCATGCTGTCTTACATGTGTATTAACATGTCCTATTTGTACCATTAAATTTTGAATTCTTGGAGGTTAAAATACAACCTGATCTCTATGATTCATAAGGCCTAGTCTGTAACAGTTGTGCAAGAAATATTTGTTGAATGAAACATTAACAGATGCATGCAGAGCCCCCAAATTATCTTGGGTGGCAGGGGTCCGGTTGTATACACTGGACTTTCCGAAGAGGAGTTCGACTCTTAAAATGGCCAAGAGAGAGAGCGATGAGCTAAAAACAAATGCTCAGGAAGTCTGCAATTTTATTTTGTTTTGTTTTTCTTTTGTAAGTACCTTGTCCTGGTTTGGCTTTTTTTACCCCCCTGCAGGAGCTTCTGTCTTCAAGCTCATCAAATGTCCCTGCATATTTCACACATTCAACTACGCCTAACAAAGTTGCTTTCATAGTATATTTTGAGTCATCAGCTGGTACATACAGTGCATTTAGCAACGTGCTCAGCTGAGTCACTAATCAACGAGAGTATTCTCCTGAGGAAACGTGCTTCTAGTCACTGAGGAACTGCGATTTCCACAATTGAGGCTCCATAACTGTGACAATTTAATAATTTTTGCATGGTGAAGAGTATTAGTTGCTTGTCAGTCATACTGCTAAATGTTTTGTTTTGTAAGGGAGCTAGAAAAATAAGATTGCAAAGCTGTAGCTGGCCGTTTTACAATATAATGACGGTTGAGGTTAATGAGGGTCAAATATCTTAATCTGTAAACACTGAAGTGATTTGAGTGCCAGAATTTAACCAAATACATATTTTTTTCTCAGAAATGATTAAAATACTTAAGATGACAAGATATATGAAAACTGGTCAATTCTTAGGTTTTGAAGTATTCTGTGTGAGAACAAAGGGCTGTTCAAAGGAGTTGGTTAAGATTAATGTGACAGCTTGTCTTTTCAGAATAATCAGATTTTAGAAATCGGATCTCACTTTAACTGTGCTGTTTTGTTTTCTCAGAGGGTTTCCTGTGGAGGGTTTGAGCTGAAGGAGGATGGAAGGCCAGGATTTTCAGGGAACTGAAGACCTGCCCCGCTGGGGGCAGCACCCATGGGAATTCAATTCTGGGGCAGTTTTGCTGCTTCCTGTCTCAGGACCACTGTGCTCTGTCTCTCATCCCTGGAGCACTCCCATGTCCTCCTGACAAGTGGTCCAAGCCATTTCCCTCATACGGAAGAACCCAAGACAGTCATCAACTCAGCAAAGGGCAACAAGGATCAAGAAATTGTAATACAAGCATACCACTTCTTTTTTTGAAAACATGTAATTTTAGTATTTGTTCCCTGTGTTCTAGACTTCAGTACGGAGCTCTTTAAAGGATAACCTCAGTTAGCACAGCTTAAAGACTTGGATCCCTGTTCGTTCTTCGAATCACCACTACCAGGCACCAGAAAACTAGCTCCCAGTCCAAGCCACAACTCCCACGTACTACTCGGCAGACTTCTTACCCATATGCTCTGCTTTCTTTCCTTGACGTCCTTACTTGAAATTTAGAAGTCTCTGGCCCATTAATGCCTCATTTTTCTGAGTACACAAAGCTCTGACTGTATACTGAGTCACACCTAATTGGCAAACGAGGTTCCAATTTTTCCAAAGGACATTTCAGTCTATCTCCCTATGAACAGGAATTTCTTTAAACAACAGAACCAGGATTCCTTCAGCTCAAGGGGATCCTGGAGTTTATGTAGTCCAGCTTCCTCATTTTACCAGATACAGAAAGTGAGCAACGGGAAGTTACGTGATAGTTGAAAATTATACAGTTGGTTAGTGGCCAGGCTATGACTAAAGCCACCTCTTCTAACTTCTAGCGCATTGTTTTTACTTGTGCTTTCACAGATTACTACGTAATTTTTTAAAAATAATACTCGAACCATAAGCTAGTTCTAAGGAGTGTTGTCAAAGGCCCAAAGCTGAGCACCAATTTCAATATGAACTTCAAACGCACAGTAAGCTGAAAAGCATTTCAGCTTTATGTCCTCAGGGAGATCACCCAGGTGTGAAGCGAGAGTGTAGCTATCTTTACACAGCTGATCCTTGCACAGCACCGGTTTGAACCGCGTAGACCCACATACGCAGATTTTTTTTGATAAGGACACTGCAGAACTGTAAATGTATATTTTTCTCTCTTAACACTTTTCTTAACAGCATTTTCTTCTCTCTAGCTTACTTTATTGTCAGAATACAGTGTGTAGTACATAGAACATACGGTATATGTTTTAATCCAAAGTCTATGTTACCTGTAAGGTTCCAGTCAACGGTAGGCTATTAGTAGTGAAGTTTTGTGGGAGTTCAAGGTTATACGTGGGTTTTCTCCTGTTGGTGGTGGTAAGGAGGGTGGGTGGTGCCCTTGACCACTATGCTGTTCAAGGGCCAACTGTACTTATCAATATTGGCATTTCAGGGCTAAGGCAGGATACTCTTGATGAAAACCAAACGTTGACGCTGTGTGTGTTCTGGGGGAAGGAATTTGAAGAAATCTCACATGGAAGGGGCCAGTAGCACTTACTCATTGAACATTATGCTCTTTTAATAAATATTTTTGCCCAGAGCATTTCCCAAATGGTACATGTGCTGATCTTTTGGATGACAGAGCTTTCTTCTTAAAAATCTTGTTTGCTCTTTCCCTTTCTAAAGTTCAGATCTCCAGTATAGGCCATTTCCTTGATGTTTGAGCTTCTATTTCACTCACTCACGTCTTACGAGTCTACCCGCTCCTTGTTGAAGGTGACTCTGACCTTGAGGTGCCCCTGGGAGTTCTTCTCACTCGTGCAGTCAGCCTGGGGGCCCTTGCATCCCCTAGATCTAACTAGGTCTTTTTTCATCACCAAAAGGAGCATCCTCTGAGGCGTCTGATCACACTTAACACTTAAATTCAAACTTGAGGTGTGTTTGTTCTCTTCCCACAGGAGCACCATCTTCCCGATCTCTGGTAACAATACAGCTGCTACTCTTCCATTTTTCCTACTTTTCAAACTCGGAGCTGGTTGACCCCTCTTATTAATCCCAATGTCATTCTGACTTCAGGTTTTATAACTGATTTCTTTCCCATGGGATTGGCTCTTCCCTTTCTTTTTCCATTTCACCTACAATAACGCAGATCCTTACCACCTCCCTTGTGACTTCTGGAACAGTCTCTTGACTGGAACCTCCGATTTCACTTTATTCCAACAAAACCTCCACACATTTGTCAACATGGCTTTGCCTATGTGTTGTAATGGATTGAATTAATATTCATGACTTTGCCTATGTGTTGTAATGGATTGAATTAATATTCATGGCTTTGCCTATGTGTTGTAATGGATTGAATTAATATTCATGGCTTTGCCTATGTGTTGTAATGGATTGATTAATAATCATGACTTTGCCTATGTGTTGTAATTGATTGAATTAATATTCATGACTTTGCCTATGTGTTGTAATGGATTGAATCCACTATGTGCCAGGCATACATTATCTCAATTAATCTTAAGCACCACTATATGAAGTACGTGTGTTTTTGTTATTGGTAGTAGTATTATTGGCAAATTTGTATTGAGCACTTATTATGTGCTAAGTACTTTATTCAAATTTGCTTAATTCTTATAATAATCTTATGAGTAGGTATTATTATCAGTCCCACTTTAGAGTAGATTGAAGCTCAAAAGGATTAAATGACCTGCCCAAGGCCACATAACTTGTTAGAAAGGCAACCAGGATTTGTACCCAGACGGTCTGACTCCAGAGCCCAGGCTCAGAGCCATCCTGCTGTATTAACACCCCAGGATTATAGGTGACAAGTGAGAGGCTTGAGGAATATTTCTGTCCTCCACCCTCCCCTTCAAGCTTCTTACATCATACTCTCCACAGATGACCTTGTGTCCTATGTTCCACCCTCCTTAACCCTTAAATGCTAGTAGGCTCCAAGGCTCTCTCCTTGGCCTCTTCTCTGCTAACTCTACAATATTGACCCTTGACCTTTTTGGAGATGGACCCCATTGAGGATGTGATAACATTTTGGACTATCTCTGTAGAAAAATGCGCGTAGACACACAAGTGTCGATAGGCCATAGGAGCCTCCAGGACTCCTCTAAAGCCCACCCAGGGGCCCCAGGCTGGGATCTCATGCTCGCACATGTTGAAATAACTTCTAGAGAGATTAAAGATCTAAAGGTAAAATATAAAGCAATAAAAAAGTTATAATAAATACAGAAGAGTTTATAACACCTATTATGGTGCCAGGGAAAAACTTTCTAAGTGTGCTATCAAATCCAGAGGCACAAAGAGAAAGACCGACAGATTTAACTTTAGGTGAATTTTTTAAGTCTCTAAAAGGTTTTCCCTAGTAGGAAAGCTCTGTAACTTTATGAAAACCACTCTATCCCTATATTAATCAAGGAGAGCCCCGTTGGCAAGGTAGAGAATCTCCGTACCACATGCACTGACCCCTTACCTCCAGTGACAATCACGTTTGCTTTCATACAGTAACAGAAGGTGTTGGCTCCTCTTGGCACGGAGAATTCTCTGACAGGCCTGGGAAACACAAGTCAGTTGTAAAGGTTCTACATTTCTCTTCATACAACGAATTCGAACTTTTACATAGGTTATGTTCAATAGGCTCCTTTCTAAGCTGATTGTAAATCTATTTATCCACAGCAAATATTATAAGTAATGATGAACATCCNACAGTAACAGAAGGTGTTGGCTCCTCTTGGCACGGAGAATTCTCTGACAGGCCTGGGAAACACAAGTCAGTTGTAAAGGTTCTACATTTCTCTTTACACAACGAATTCGAACTTTTACATAGGTTATGTTCAATAGGCTCCTTTCTAAGCTGATTGTAAATCTATTTATCCACAGCAAATATTATAAGTAATGATGACGTCCTCGNCCATAACGCCGGGATCACGCCCTGAGCCAAAGGCAGACGCTTAACCGCTGTGCCACCCAGGCGCCCCAATGATGACATCCTCATGGACTGACAAGAGTCTACTTGTTCCATAATGTGGTGACACTAGCATAGCACTTTGTACTGTTTCTGCTTAACAGGAAATCCAGTCCACCCCCCGGGGTGTGATCGGCCGGAGACCGATCCTTCTTAATCCAGAAAGGATATTGGATGGCTAACTGAGTGCGTTTGGTATACACAATGCCAGGAATGCCTTTGGACACGTCCTCCTCTCCCACCACCCACATTCTACCTGCTGTCCAGTCCTGTTGCTTTGACCTCTAAAATATACCTGAAATCTGACCACTTCTTCCCATTCCCATTACAGTGTCTAGATTCAAGCCTCTGTCCCCTCCCACCAGACCTTCTGCAATAAAGTGCTAACTTCTCAGATTCCACCATTGTCTATTCATTTGTCCACATTCCCACCTCAAATCCCGCTGTCATGCTACAACCAGGGTGATCTTCATAAAGCCTGAGTTAGAGCACGCCACTTCTCTCCAGGGGCTTCCCGACGCTCCAAGAGGGGCCGAACTCCTTCGTCTGGCCCACCTGGCCCACCTGGCCCACCTGGCCCTGGGCAGCCCCTGCCACCTTTCCAGGCTCACCCCCTGCCTTCCTCTTTCCCCTTATGCTGTGCTCCAGCCGTGCTGCTCTAGTCAGCCTCCCTGCTGGCTGCACTGAGCTCTCTCCCTCTTCAGGGGATTCTGCACAGGCCCAATGTGCGGGCCCCAGATCTCAGCCCCTCTAGCAGCATCCTCCTGTGAGTGTCAGCTCAGATGCTACCTGTCCACAAAGGCCTTGTCTCAACTCCACCCTCCCGCCCTGACTAACGAGGTAATGTCTTTTGTGTTAGTCTCTCTCCTGGGACCATGTTATTTTCCCTACATTTGGCATCTACCCTATAATTTTAGTATATAGGTTTTGAGTGTTGATTTAATATCTGTGAGTAGTATTGTGCTGGACTTAAAACAGCCCAAGCTTAAGTGAAAATGTGTAGACTTGAATCCTGGCTTCATCACTGTGCCTCAGTGTCCTAATTTATTAAATGGGATAATAATAATACTGCCCTCAGACACTAGCAGTAGTTGAGAGCTGTTACTGCATCTGACCAGATGGGGTAAAGGAGGGGACGTGTTGCTATGAAAGGGGACACCCAGAAGGAGCCCTAGACCAGGAGTAAGCAGGCCCTGAAGCTAGGAGGGGAAGGAAGGAAAGCAGCTGGCCTTCATCTCCACTTGTCTTGGATGCCCGTGTGTTCTTGTGTTCTTTCCTTTCCTTTTAAATACACATGGCAATGTGTATCATTCTGGTTCTTGTTTTTCCACTTAATATTGTATCTTGAAGATCTTTCCAAATTAGTACCTAAAATACTTCCTCATGCTTTCCTTTTTCAAAGCTCATGAAAAGAAGCCTCAATGTAGTAACATAAATCTAAAGTTAGAATTTAGAATTGTGAAAATGTTTAAATGTCCTGGAGAAGAAGTAGAAAGTTCTGAGTGGGGACTCATTTCGAGTTTTGCCAATGATACACCTTGTAACTATAGCTGGTTCGTTTTCTTCTACCTTTGTCTCCAAACATGGCCTCTTCCTGTGTGCTCTTGCACCAACAGTGCGGCCTCTCGGGCCAGCTCCCATTAGCACAGCTTCTGTTAAGATACCTCCTGTGTCTCACAGGACACAGTTCACACAGGCTCGCCAGACGGAACAGTGTCGGGGTGAATGCAGCCCCTTCCCACTGTTGTGGGTCCCTCCAGCAAGGGAGGAATGTGTCCCTTAGGCACAGAAGGCATAGTGCCTCGGGCTCACGGTACTTTCAGGGTCCTACAACAATGTTCTAATTGTTCTTAAAATTAGAAGGAAAAAAATTTAAATTTGAGGTCATGAGAAATGTTCTAATTTTTTCTCACATCAGAAAAAATTAAAATTTTCAGAAACCATGAAAATCTATTGACTTTTTTCTGAAACAGAAAATAACTTGAAGTATTTAAAATTATATCAAAAATAATATGTCATATTGATAGTATTATGGTGGGAGGGACCCATGGAGGTAAAGTGCCCAGGGCCACATAAGTCACAATGTGGCCCTCCGTGTGGCCTTCAGAATTCTCCATGGGCAAGCAGGTGGTGGTCATCATGTGCATGTTTTCTCCCTTTAGGCTCTTCTGGAGCAGGTTTTCCTGGAGCGGGTTCTCCCAAGTGGGAGCTGTCCTCACTTGGCTTGGGGCAGGGGTAGTTCTCTCTCCAACCTCCACCTCCCACCTGCAGAAGGCAGATGAAGCACCCTAACATTCCCCATTGGTCCCACAGCTGTGTTCCTTGATCCTTCTTTTCAATCATTTTAGAATTGCTAGTTGTCCCCTCTTTGCTGGGGACGGATGATGGCAGAAGGGTCATGGGACTGTTCTGACTACCTTGTAGTAATTCTGAGGATGTTTCAGTATACTTCTCTTGAAATGGGGCAGTAGTTGAAATCCCAAGACAGCAGGAAAAGAACTATTTGGCATCCTATTAGTTGATTGTGCAAAAAAATCTATTATTTTCTCAACTTCTCAGCATGTGAAATGGGACTTATACAGATTTAGCATTTAAATTTTTTGTTGTTGTTGTTGATTTTAAATACCTGCCCAATAGAATTATACTCTTTATTTTTCTGGCCGACATAATGAGATGGATTACAAATGAATGAACTGAAACTTTAAATAAAACTATTTTAACTATTAAAGCTATAATTGATGTCAATTGATTAAAAAAACCTTGAAAAATAGTATTTTATATACATATTCAACTGCATACTTTTGGATAGACTGCTTTTTTATTCTGTTACTGGGTGTATCTTACCCTAACTGGAACATACCAGTGTTCTAAGAAATCAAACTCTTTGTGAGAAATCGGTTATGATAATATCAGCTGGTATTTAGCTAGCATTTTATGGTTACAATGCAGGGAAGTATTTGGTTTGGTGTTTGGACTTGAGTCCAGGTCCTCCACACCATGCTCCCTCCTCAAGGATGGGGTAGTGGGTGAGAGGGGGTGGGAGGGCTGCCCCCTTGGTCAGGATACCTCAGCGAGCCCCGTAAACACCACCCATAGCAGGAGGGCACCAGGCTCAGTCTCATGTACAAGGTAGGCCCACGTGGTCCGTCCCATAGAAAATAAAATGTAGATACCATGGTACTTTGAGCACAGAAGGCTCCCAATAAGTATTTGTTTGACTATCTTTAAGAAATGAATACCTGGTTGACAACACCCCTTTCCAGAGTCACAGAGAACAGAAATGTACTGATTCTGGGAAGTTCCCTCTGAAGTTTTCCCTGGTCCACTTGAGATAATAGCACTTTTGAGAGGGAAACATTTCCTGACAATTTCTTTCAAAAAAATAAAAACCCACTCTGCTATCAAAAGGTCCACACTGGAGGAGATAATGCTAAGTGAAATAAGTCAAGCAGAGAAAAGACAATTATCATATGGTTTCTCTCATCTATGGAACATAAGAACTAGGAACTAGGAAGATCGGTAGGGGAAGAAAGGGATAAAGAAAAGGGGGGTAATCAGAAGGGGGAATGAAACATGAGAGACTATGGACTCTGAGAAACAAACTGAGGGCTTCAGAGGGGAGGGGGTGGGGGAATGGGATAGACTGGTGATGGGTAGTAAGGAGGGCACGTACTGCACGTACTGCATGGTGCACTGGGTATTGTACTCATGTTTACATCAGAAACCAGGGATGTACTGTATGGTGACTAACATAATATAATAAAAAACATTAAAACAAAAGGCCTATGCTGAATGAGAGCGTCCTTCACAACCGCTTCCCTGCTGTTGTCACACAAATGCAAGCCTGGGAGGGAAGAGGTTAGTCAGAGGGAACTTGAAGGGGTCACTGGGGGTGGGGTGCACGTTACAGAAGGGGTGCTGTTTACTGAATGTAAGATGGTGCGCAGACACCAAGGCCCTCGGGGAGATCCTGTGATTGATAAAGGAGGGCCATGGGGCAAGTATCTTTTCTCCCCTTGGAGGTGGGGGTAGTGGGTGGGAATGAAGGCAGGGAGTGAGGAAGAAGGCATATTTATTTTCTCCTTCAAGATGTGAAGTAAGAAATTTCAGAGTGCCTCACATCAAGGTATGTTTTTTTAAGTGGTGCACACTCTGCATTGTAACCTGCCATTGATCCATATGGTGCCCATTCCCAGGGGACAAGGGAGAGTCCAACGGAAGATTCTAGAGCAGGAGTTGGCAAACTCTTTCTTTAAGGCACCAAATAACAAATATTCTAGACTTTGCCATACTGGCCCTGTGGTCACAACCACTCAACTCTGCCACTGTCGCGTGAAAACAGCCATAAATAATGCACAAATGAGCAAGCGTGGCTGTGTTCCCATACAACTTTACGAGCAAAGAAATTTGAATTTCATATAATTTTCATGGGTCATGAAATATTATTATTCTTTTGACTTGTTCAACCATTTGGAAATGTAAAAATCACTGTTTACATCATTTTGCAGATGTCACAAAAACAGGGTGCCTGCTGGATTTGGCCCACGGGGTTTTGTGAGCTCTTCGTGAGATGCAGGACCAGGAAGTCCAAACCAGCACAGCTCTACAATCAGTCCACCTGTTCTCCGTATTCAAATTCATTTTTTGATGCATTTCAGTGTCTTTAGGAAGGGAACAAAGTAAGGTACTTATATCTTTTGAGTATAACTATGTGCCAGGCATTAACAGGCACTTTACACCAGTTAACACAGGTACTTTTCATAAGACTACGAGGTAGGTATGTTCATTCCCATCTAAAGACAGGAAAACAGAAGAAGAGGAGCTAATGGTATCGTGTGCATGGTGTTCAGTGGTCACAAAGCTAGTGAGCGCCGGGACAGAAACCAGTTGTGTCTGGCTCCACAGCAACCTGACTGAGGGTTACTATACACCTTCCAATATAATGACCTGTCACCGAACTGGGTAACTGAAGAAGTAATGCTGAATAGTTAGGTGCTCATGTCTGGGAAGCTGTCAAGCTATCGAAGGGTTAAAGGTTCAACGGATGTCTTGCAACAGGCCAACCTGCTTTACATGCATAATTAATTGCAGATGTTCATTTTCTTGCTGGTACAAAACTCCGTTTGTGAAATTACCATACAAAATTATAACCAAAATGGTAATCATCTTTGAAATGGAAATTTTTTCGAGAGGAGTGTTTTCCTGCCTTTTTGGGAGCTGTGCTGGCTCCCATTTTAACAGCTGGCCAATTATGTATTAGTATAATTGCAGTTTCATCGGGCTCAACTTAAGACTCATTATAGGAAATTGCAGAAATAGGAACATGGTGAATCTAGGCATGAAGTGGGCCCGGCTCTCCTTCTACTGAGATGAGTCCCCAGCGGCACCGGCGGTCAAGGAAACATTGTTATACTACATAACTGAGAAGTCTCTTCGGTTTCTAGATTTAGGAGAGTGGCCCAAGGACACAGTTGAAAACTCAGGCAGAATCCGACTGAATAGATTGATGACCACCGTTTGCTGAGGCTTTCTGCGTATTTTTACCTCCATCTCCTGACTCCTTCAGGCTGAATGTATCATCAACCACGTTCCAGGCGTTATGGTAAATACCAGGAAGTTCAGAATTGGGCTCAGAGACAAACTCCCGACTCTTGCAAAATAGACACTTTTCAGAGCAAAGACCAGAAAGTACTGGCTCGTTTGAAAAATAAAACCTACATAATCTAAGTGTTTACAACCACCAAATCTGTGGAACACGGTGCAGAGTAGGAATTTAAATTCCCTATAATACCTTTACATAAATTAAAAATACATAAAAATATATATTTTTAAGGAAATGTATAAACAAAAAGATACATGAAACCCAAGAGAACGGTTGCCTCTGTGTGTGTGTGTGTGTGTGTGTGTGTGTGTGTGTGTGTGTGTGCACGCACAGGAAAATGGATTGGGATACAGCATAAAAAGGAATAAAATGAGAGCGAGAATGTGAACAAGTAAGTCCTGCTCTTGAGGTTACTCCACTGGGGTGAAAAAAGGGAATTAGATTTGCCTAGAATCCTGCTAGTTGAAGGACATATTTTCCCTCCCAAAAAGAAGGTATACAATCTAAATGAGATTAAAAAAGATTACTATCTTATTTAAAACCTAACACAAGAATCACCACTTGATTGACAGATCTTAATGCTTGGAAAAAGGGAATATGGGCTCCATCATAACTTGGTCCCCAAGGAAAAGATTAGTGGCTTTCTTTTCCCTCAGTATTGTCATTATTATGGATTTTCACAGGACACAGAAATCAAAGTGTTCTTTAAAAATGAAATCTTTGTGAAAAAGCATAAACATCTATAAGCAAATAATAAACCTTTTAATTGTTACAGTATTTTACAGTTTTCAAGGGACCTTCACTCATCTCAGCTTATTTGAGCAGCACAAAAGTCCTGGGAGATAAGAAAGTATTATCTCCGTTCAGTAATGAGGTTACTGAGGCTCAGACAAGTAACACACCCAGGACCGCTCGGCCAGCAAGTAAGTGGCGGAAGTGACATAACAACTCGTTTGCTTCCTTGTAAACTTATTCCTTTACTCACATTCCCTCTTAGTAAATAGCACAGCCATGCAAACTGTCCTGCCAGCCAGAAGCCCAGCAGCCTTCTGCTGCTCTAAGAGTTCTTCCGGATCCTAAATGATTGGCTCTTCACCTCATGCAGCTCTTGGTTCAAATGGGAGCTCCCCAGAGCAGTCTCTCCTGACTATCCTACCAAACATACTGCCTCTGGTCACTTTATCCTATAACCCCACTTCACTTCCTAAATTTGTATCATTTATTAGGG
>NC_048225.1:70135680-70229068 GCF_002007445.2 Ailuropoda melanoleuca
GGCTGAGCCACCCAGGCGCCCCTCCATTCTTACTTCTACTGGTTAAGTTCAAGCTCTCATCAGTTCCTTTCTGAACTATAACCCTATCTTCCCAGTCATCTCCTCCTTTCCAACCTGCCCCCTCCTTCCCCAACCCATTCTTCTTCTTGCTGCTGGGGCAGTCTGTCAAATACACCTCGTTGACCATTCTCCTGGCCAAAGCATTCAATAGCTCATATGGCTTTCAGGTTACTATTCTAGCTCTTCAGTCTGATATTCAGGCCTTTTCATGTTTGCCTTGTCCCTCCTTCTCTTTCCCAACCCAACCTCATCTTTCTAGAACTCACTACATTCTTTTTCACTTCCATACCTTTGTAAAGGCCAGTTATTTAATGTGGCTATTTATCCACTCTCATGTAATCGCTTTGCCTGGCTAACTCTTAATGGGTCTTCAAAACTCAGCCTGCAGGACACCTTCTTCAGGAAGCCTTCTCCAATTTTTCTCCCTTCAAAATCTTATGTAAGATGTACTAAGAACTCTCTTCTGCTCCTCTCTACACTTCTCTAATATCTATATCATGACATTTGTCATCCTCTGTAGGACTCTCTTTGCTTTCTCCCTCATTAGACACAAGTTCAAGGACCTAGTCTTATTCATCTTTAAATTCCCAACACATAGAACAGTCCTTCAAACAGAGTAACTCATCAGTAAGTATTTTCTTTACAAATGAAGGTTCAGACTCTAAAGTTTTGTCTGGAGTCATCAAATTGCTCAAGTTATAGGACAAGTAGTTAGACAATGTTGGGTATATTAATAACTCTCAACAAGCTTGGTGTATGGTAAAGATACACACTTAAACATAATTAAAAGACAATAAAAAAAAAAAAGACTGAGGCATAAAAAGGATGCCTAACCCAGTTGGGAAAAGAGGTACCGGGAGAGGGTTGGGAAAATTTCCTTGAGTTGGTATCACCTGATCCTTGAAGGATTATGGGGCAATTATACCTCAATAAAATTGGAAAAAAATTAAAAACAAAATATTTTCCTCTTTTGCAAAATAGAAAAAAGATTATAGAGGTTAAAGGAAGAGATGGAGAGGATGAGTGGGAAGAGTGTTTCAGGCACCAAATATGTACAAAATCCCAGCATGGGGTCCAGGTGGAAAGAGAGAGAAGGAAGTCAAGGAGGGAGCTGATGAAATTGGAGCTAATGGGGGAGACGAAGGATCAGAGACCTCAGTGAGGTCATTGAGAAGGCACAGAGGGAGTCAGAGTCCTCAAGAGCCAAAAATGCAAGACACAGTGGCCAGAGAGGGGTATTGCGGTTTCTGAAGACAAAACTTCTAGATGCTTGTCAATATTGCTCTGTTTTGCAATGTGAGATTTCCAAAACACAGTTAAACACACCAATGTAAAGATACTCTTTAAGAAGAAATAAGCTACTTAATTCATTCAGAAGCCAACTTGGCATGCTTATTATTAGCTGCCATAACCTTTCTTGCTTAATAAAATCGCTGTCAAATATATCTTCATAGTCCTCTATAGAAGACTTGTTCTTATCCCTAGGGCTTGCTAGAATACCATCATTTATTGTTCCTTTTTCTGAGCTCCTATGATGCCTATAACCATAAATCATTCAACTGAAATTTCACATGCTCTGCTTTGCAATATGAATTAATAGTAGGATACTATGAATTATCCTACACAGTTGTGTGCTGTTGTTTAATATTCAGCAAGTGTAGGGAAGTGGGGGTGGGGGAGGGCGTTGTTTTATAACATTTGCTGTTTTCCATGGTATAAATATTCCTATGGTGGCTGATTTCAAACTAGCAATGTGACATCTCTGAACTTGGGGTTGGGAAAAGATACACGGTTGCATGCCATTATATAATATTCCTATGTCCTGAAGGACATAAAATCCTCGAGAATATACATAATAGTAAAATGTAGTAAAATAAAAACTGATGAGTTTTGAGTATTTATTGCTTTTGTTTTTAATATGCTGGAATTGTGAGCTTATATAATTAAATTGTAAATGATGGTAGTGTTCAACAAGTTTGTCGAATTCCTGAAATCTTACCAATCAGCTCTCATTAGGTGATATAAGCTGACTCCAGCATGCCACTGGGTTTATGGCTGTATTTCTTGTCTTCCCGCTTAGATTTCCATTTAGAGGCAGGGGTCGCCTTAAACCTATTTGTATCGTCCGTGGTGCTTAACACATAGTGACTCAGTAAATATTTGTTGAATCACTGGCACACTTCTAGATTAAATGCTGAACTACAAGACCTACGTATAGCTTTCTGGTTACCGTATTGAATGTTAGAATTACCCTGGTAATTCTATTTCTGTGGGTAAAATCATGTCTGTAGATTTGTGTATCTTGGAGATGAAAATTCTTTCTCTGGATGTTGAAATAGAAAATACGTATCTTTCATAGGGCCACAGAGCATATTATATTTCATATGGTTTCACAAAAGCTTCTTTATGGATATGAATATATTATGAATTGCAAACATAATACAAAATCAATTAGAAATTAAGTTGCATCTATTTCTTAATTAAATGTTTCAGAAATGCACTCCTTTAAAATGCCAGAGTGTAATCACTAGTAGTTAATTATGTTACAGAAACTAAATGAAAATTAATTATGCCATAGAAATGATATTTGTGGAATCAGATCTGGTGTTAAGAAATGAAACTGTTTTTAATGTGCTTAAAAAAGTTTTTAATTCATTTCTCAGTGCAGTATGTTACACGTCAAGATAAACATTTTTATCTTTTTCTAAATGAGGGGAAAATATGTATCTTTCACAAAGACTATAACTTTCAAGAAAATGTAGGTAGTCAGTTATTTTAGAGATGTGATATTCTTTTCTTTCATAAAATTTCTAATTTTGTTAGTCTATTTCTCAATTTGAAAATCTTGGAATTTAAAGAAATTCTAGCTCTGTATGTGCAGAGGCTATCTTTTCCTCTCACATTTTGTGAATTTCATTAAAAAACTCAATAGAGGGGCACCCGGGTGTCTCAGTTGGTTGAGCCACTGACTCTTGGTCTTGGCTCAGCGTATGATCTCAGGGTTGTGAGATCAAGCCCCATGGGCTCTGCACTGGGTGTGGAGCCTGCTTGCTGCTTGGGATTCTCTCTCTTCCCCTCTCTCTCCCCACAGCTCATGCACTCTCTTTCTCTCTCTCTCAAAAAAATAAAAATAAAAAAATAAAGAACTCGATAGGAAGGACCTAGAAGTTATCATTTGTGTTTTGTTAGTGGGACAAACAGACTATTCACCATTTTCCCTAGCTGTCTTTTAGTTAAATCCAAGTCCTCCAGCTATGATTCAATGTCATTGCAACTCACCAACTCTTTGGATAGAAAAGCTGAAATCCATAAAAAAATTATTACAATCAAGAAAATGAGTGTTAAGGAATGGAATTAAATCATCAAGGAGGGGTTTTATAGTTTTAAAGTTTGACCCTTAATGTTTTCTTTTTTATTTTATCTTTTCGTTTTTTTTGGGATCTGATATATGAATACATTGTGAAAGGATCCCCCCCACCATCGAGTTAATTAACGTATCCATTATCCCACGTATTTAACTTTTTCTTTCTTTCTTCCTCTCTTTCTCTCTTTTTTTATTTTGAGAGAGAGAGAGAGCGGGGGAGAGGTAGGGGGAGAGAAAGAATCACAAGCATGACCCTGAGATCATGACCTGAGCCAAAATCAAGAGTCTGACATTTAACTGGCTGAGCCACCCAGATGTCCCTCCCTCACTCTTCCTTCCTTCCTTCCTTCCTTCCTTCCTTCCTTCCTTCCATCCTTCCATCCTTCCTTCCTTGCTTCCTTCCTTCCCCTTCTCTTTTCTTTCCTTTCCTTCCATTCCTTTCCTTCCTTCCTTTTCCTTCCTTTCTTTTTTTTCTTTTCTTTCTTGCTTTCTCTCTTGCTTTCTTCTGAGAACATTTAAGTTCTACTCTCTTAGCTAATTTCAGTTTCACAATATAATGTTATCTACTATAGCCACCGTGTTATACATTAGATCCTCAGGTCTTATTCATTTATAACTGAAAGTTTATACATTTTCCAACTGTTCCCTATCCCCCCAACACCCAAGCCCATGTCATCCACTCTTTTACTCCTAGTTTCTATGAGCTTGACCTTTGTTTTGTTTTTGTTTTTGTTTTTGATCCCTCATGTAAGTGATACCATGCAGTATTTGTCTCTCTGTGTCTGGCTTATTTCACTTGATATAACCCTCCAGATTCATCCATGTTGTCACAAATGGCAAGATTTTATTCTTTTTTATGGCTGAATAATATTCCATTGTACATACATACCAATTTTCTTTATCCATTCATCCATCAATAGATGCTTTGTTTCCATATTTAGGCTATTGTAAATAATACTATAATAAACTTGGGGATGCATATATCTTTTTGAATTCATGTTTTATATGCTTCAGATAAATGTCCAGAAATGGAATTACTATATCATATGGTAGTTCTATTTTTTGATTTTTTGAGGAACTTCTGTACTGTTTCCTATAGTGGCCGCACCAAATTACATTCCCACCAACAATACACCAGGGTTCCCTTTTCTCCACATCATCACCAACACTTGGTGTTTCTTTTCCTTTTTTTTTTTTTTTAGTTTCAGAGGTAAAATTTAGTGATTCATCAGTCGCATGTAACACCCAGTGCTCATTACATCAAGTGCCCTCCTTAATGCCCATCACCGAATTACCCCTTCTGCCAACCCACCTCTCCTCCAGCAACCCTCAGTTTGTTTCCTAAAGTTTAGTGTCTCTTATGGTTTGTCTCCCTTTCAATTTTCGTCTTGTTTTATTTTTCCTTCCCTTCCCCTATGTTCACCTGTTCGGTTTCTTAAATTCCACATATAAGTGAAATCATAGAGTATTTATCTTTTTCTCATTGACTTATTTTGCTTAGATAATACCCTCTAGTTCCATCCATGTCATTTCAAGGTTTCATTCTTTTGATGGCTGAGTAATATTCCATTGTATATATATACCACCTCTTCTTTATCCATTCATCTGTCGATGGACATCTGGACTCTTTCCATAG
This sequence comes from Ailuropoda melanoleuca, assembly GCF_002007445.2. NCBI lineage: Eukaryota > Metazoa > Chordata > Mammalia > Carnivora > Ursidae > Ailuropoda > Ailuropoda melanoleuca. The sequence goes on from NC_048225.1 coordinate 70,140,741, forward strand.
TTTGGCTATTGTGGACATTGCTGCTATAAACATTGGGGTGCATGTGCCCCTTTGAATCACTATGTTTGTATTCTTTGGATAAATACCTAGTAGTGCAATTGCTGGGTCGTAGGGTAGCTCTAATTTCAACTTTTTGAGGAACCACCATACTGTTTTCCAAAGTGGCTGCAACAGTTTGCATTCCCACCAACAGTGTAGGAGAGTTCTCCTTTCTAAGCATCCTCGCCAACATTTGTTGTTCCTGCCTTGTTAATTTTAGCCATCCTGACCAGTGTGACATGTTATCTCATTGTGGTTTTGATTTGTATTTCCCTGATGCTGAGCGATGTTGAGCATTTTTTCATGTGTCCACTAGCCATCTGGATGTCTTCTTTGAAAAAAATGTTTGTTCATGTCTTCTGCCCATTTCTTGACTGGATTTTCTGTTTTATGGGTGTTGAGTTTGATAAGTTCTTTATAGACTTTGGATACTAGCCTTTTATCTGGTAAGACATTTGCAAATATCTTCTCCCATTCTGTGGGTTGCCTTTTAGTTTTGTTGACTGTTTTCTTTGCTGTACAGAGGCTTTTTATCTTGATGAAGCCCCAACAGTACATTTTTGCTTTTGTCTCCCTTGTCTTCGGAGACATGTGTAGCAAGAAGTTGCCGTGGCCAAGGTAGAGGAGGTTGCTGCCTGTGTTCTCCCCTAGGATTTTGATGGATTCCTGTCTCACATTTAGGTCTTTCATACATTTTGAGTTTATTTTTGTGTATGGTGTAAGAAAATGGTCCAGGTTCATTCTGCATATGGCTGTCCAATTTTCCCAACACCAGTTTTTGAAGAGACTGTCTTTTTTCCATTGGATATTCTTTCCCGCTTTGTCAAAGATTAGTTGACCATAGAATTGAGGGTCCATTTTTGGGTTCTCTATTTTGTTCCATTGGTCTATGCATCTGTTTTTGTGCCAGTACCATGCTGTCTTGATGATTACAGTTTTGCAATAACGCTTGAATCTGAAATTGTGATGCCTCCAGCTTTGGTTTTCTTTTTCAACATTCCTTTGGCTACTTGGGGTCTTTTCTGGTTCTATACACATTTTAGGATTATATGTTCCAGCTCCATGAAAAATTTTGGTGGTATTTTGATAGGGATTGCATTGAAGGTTTGATTTTGGCCAATTCCAACAGGTGTGAGGCGATGTCTCATTGTGGTTTTGATGTGTATTTCCCTGATGCTGAGTGATGTGGAGCTCCTTTTCATGTGTCTGTTGGCCGTCTGTGTGTTTCCTTTGAAAAAAAAATTCCATTCAGATCTTCTGCCCATTTTTTAATTTGATTTTTTTGCTTTTCAGTAGTATGAGCTACACACACTCACACACACACACACACACACACTTGAATATTAGCCCCTTATCAGATATATGATTTGCAAACATTTTCTCCCATTCAGTAGGTGGCCCTTTCATTTTGCTGACGGTTTCTTTTGCGACACAGAAGATTTTGGTATAGTCTCACCTGTTTACTTTTACTTTTGTTGCTTTTGCTTTTCGTGCCAGATTCAAAACATCACAGCCAAGATCAATGTCAAGGATCTTCCCACTTACATTTTACACTAGGAATTTTATGCTTTAGCTCTTACATTCAAGTCTTTAATCCATTTTGAGTTAATTTTTGTGTATGATGTGATATAGGGGTCCAGTTTTATTCTCTTGCATGTGGCTATCCAGTTTTCCCAACACCATTTATTGAAGACACTGTCCTTTCCCCATAGTGTATTCTTGGCTTCTTTGTCATAATTAATTGATCATATATGTGTGAGTTTATTTCTGGGCTTTCTAGTCTGTTCCATTGATCTATGTGTCTGTTTTTAGACCTATGCCATACCATTTTGATTACTGTAGCTTTGCAATACAGTTTGAAATCAGGGAACATAATGCCAACAGCTTTGTTACTCTTTCTCAAGACTGCTTTGCCTATTTGGGGCCATTTGTGGTTCCATTCAAATTTTAGACTTGTTTGTTCTATTTCTGGGAAAAACTACCATTGGAATTTTGATAGGGATTGCATTGGGCCTGTGCATTGCTTTGGGTAGTATGAACATTGCGACAATATTAATTCTTGCAAGCCATGAGAATGGAATATCCTTTCATTTATATGTATCTTCTTCAATTTCTTTCATTAATGTCTTAGAGTATTCAGTCTTTCATCTTCTTGGTGAAATTCATTCGTAGCGTATTGTTTTTGACGCAATTGTAAATGGGATTATTTTAACTTCTCTTTCCAATAGCTCATTATTATTGTGTAGAAACACAAATGATTTTTGTATATTTGTATATATTTTGTGTATTTGTATATTTGATTTTGTGTCCTGCAGTTTATTGAATTAATTTATTAGTTTTAACAGCTTTTTGTTGGAGTCTTTACGGCTTTCTATATATAATATCATATCATCTGGAAATAGTGACAGTCTTACTTCTTTCTCTCCAATTTGAATAACTTTTATTTCTTTTTCTTCTTATTTGCTCTGGCTAGGACTTCAAATACTACGTCAAATAAAAGTGGCAAAAGTGGACATCTTTGTCTTGCTCCTGATCCTAGAGGAAAAGCTTTTACCTTTTACTGAGTATAGTGCTAGCTATGGGTTTGCCATATTCCTTGTGGCTTCAATTTGCATTTTTCTAACGACATTTGATGTAAAATATCTTTTCATGTGCTTATTGCCATTTGTTTACCTTCTTTGGTGAGGTGTCTCTTTAGATCTTTTAACCTGTTTTTAAAATTAGGTTGTTTGCTTTCTTATTGTTGAGTTTTAAGACTTCTTGGTACATTTTGGATAAAAGTCCTTTATCAGATATGCCTTTTACAAATATTTTCTCCCAGCCTGTGGCTTTTGTTGTTGTTGTTTTCTTGACAATGTCTTTTGCAGAGTATAGTTTTTAATTTTAAGAAGTCCAGCTTATCAACAATTCCTTTCATGGATTAGGCCTTTGGTGTTATATCTATAAAGTCATTGCCAAACCCAAGATTATTTAGATTTTATTCTAGGAGTTTTATAGTTACATCTATGATCCACTTTGAGGTGTGTGTGTGTGTGTGAGAGAGAGAAAAATATAAGGTTGGTGTCTTGATTTAGAATTTTTATCATGAATAGATCGATTTTGTCAAACGCTTTTTTGCATCTATTGATGTGATCATGTGGTTTTTCTTCTTAGCCTGTTGATATGATGGATTACATTAAATAATTTTCAAATGTTGAGCGAGCCTCGCATACCTGTTCTGGAGTTTTTAACTCTCGGACTTTTCTATGTTGAGCCCCCAGCGATTTGTCAATCACATTTTAGGCCTATTTTTCTATCAGAGAATATTGGTTTCTCAGAGGTATCTGCTTGTGGATTTCTGCTCTGGTAAGTTGTGATTCTTAGTATATGCCTGTCTGTCTCTCCAAATTTGGGGGCAGCAGTTTGATCTGTGACTTCACTTGTTTGATGGATTTAAGAAGAGTTGATTTTTTAGTTTGTTTCATCTTTCACCTATTGTTAGAGCTGAGTGATGACTTCCAAACTCCACATGCCAGACTGGAAACTAGAAGTTTCTATACATTTTTTAACACAATTTTGTTGAGGTATAACTTATATAATGTAGAATTCACTCATTTGTAAGTGTAAAATTCAATTATTTTTAGTAAATTTATACAGTTGTATAACAATCACCTCAATAAGTTTTGGAACATTTTCAATATCTCAAAAAGTTCCCTTATGCCCACTTGAGATCCCCGCTCTCACCACCACCTCCTGGCTGGCATCCACTGATCTACTTTCTATCTCTATAAATTTGCCTTTTCTGGACATTTGATATAAATGGGATCATTCAATGTGCAGTCTTTTGTGTCTGGCTTCTGTCACTTAGCATAATGTTTGAGGTCTATCCATGTTATAGCATATAACTTAATGCATTTTTAAAACTGGAACTTAAAATATAGCATCTGTTTAATAGTTTTATAGTTACCATATATTAATATAATTAACACATAGGCACTACATAGTTATGGTTATGTTATATAATTATTACATATTAATAGTTATTAATAAACATTTAACCAGATAAAAAATATGACTACAGACTCTTCAAATTCACATGTCTATAAGAAAGCCATTTCATGTATTTATTATACATGGAACATGATGTTTGTGCTACAGACACTCACAGGCTGGCCAACTGACCTGTGAGAAAGACTTTCAAAGTATAGAGTTTTACCCACAGATCTATATTTGGAAAATATAGTTACAGATACACCTGTAGTGATTTATTTCAATAGACTGTAGCAATAAACCACAGACGAGCAATATTGCTGCTAGGAGGACGCATCATATTCGGATTTGCATGAGTTAGCTTCAATTTCCTCCTAAAAATCTAATTAATTGTGTCAAATACATGGCATCATTAACATCTGATATTCCTAAAAACTAGTTTGAAAGCTCCAAGGCTGCTATGGGCTTATTAGTTGTAGAAAGTCTGAGAGTCACAGAATGTTCATGGATACGAACTATTGTACTCACAGGTTATCCTCGAGTCTCTTCAAGGATTCCAGAACCACTGAATGAACACTGTCTAAGGAGCAGGATCCAAAGCAACTCAGGGGCGTAATATACCTGATTTTCATAACCCAGTCATTATGCAGCTTCCTTTTAACACTGGGGATTTAAAGAAAAGGAGGGGTCAGCTTACACACACAGGCTTGCATGTGTAATACCATCCTATGCATTACACCACTTTCAACTGTTTAAATATTTATCATCTAGCACATTTAAAATGGAAAAATAAAAACGCATCATCACATATTGATCTGTAGATTCAGAATTAAAGAAATACCCTAGAAGAACCCCTCTGCAATCTGAGCACTACCATCCTCACGTTACTGAAAAATTCCGGTCCAGGACTGTGCTTTGTATTGTTTTAGATGAGTCCCTTCATTTTCATATTTCCCAGGAATACTTTCAGAACTAGAACACTGGGAAGTTCGTCGTCCCAGGTCGCTGGTGAGGCTGAGTCTGGGACGGTTGTTGTATTCCTCACCGAAGGCTTGCTCATCAGTCCACAGGACGTTTTGGGGAGAGGCTAACTTTTATGGTAAAATTCTTGTCGTAACCTGGAGGAAGCCATCTTCATGTTGGCATATGTACTCACATTTTACAGTGTATTTGTTCCCTCATTCACAAACACTTATTGAGTACCTACTGTATGCCAGGCAAAAGGACATAGGGATGACTAAGGTAAAATTCTTGTTCCCAAGTTCCTTAGACTTGAGTGAAGGAACTGAGGTGTTTATAAGGAATGTTCGACAATATGGGATTAAACACGGTAGAGGATTTCTTTTTCCATGACAGACTGTGTTTAATTTTGGACTCTGGGTGCTGGCTACTTCTTTCTTTATTTTGCACAGCATTTTGCATACCAGTATTTCCTACCGACACCCATTTAATATGAATGACTTATGGGAATATCAACTGCAGGAAAACATTAACGATGGCTCCAGAGTTTAATTACCCCTTTGGCCTTAAGACTTTTCATTCTGTTAGGTTTGAGAGTCTGTCGGTGCACTCAGCCCATTTAAATCACGTACACGATGACCGATGACCACCTACCTGACTAATTCATCTACATGTAAATAACCACCCCAAAGAGCCAGTGCAAATTAGCCTATTCACTTAGCTCTACAACTTCCTCAGATCCCCAATCCCATTTCAAACACATCCTGCTAACGGAAACGGGGATGGAAAAGAGGCCATGGAATTTTCCGATGCGTGACACAAATCTCAGAAAGAAAATTCATGTCTCAGCTTCTATTCCAAGAGCCTATAGTAATAGGAATGAAGTGCTTGATAGTGCATATGAGGTACATAGAAAAATTAAATTTTTTTAAAAGATTTTATTTATTGACAGAGAGATAGACAGCCAGCGAGAGAAGGAACACAAGCAGGGGGAGTGGGAGAGGAAGAAGCAGGCTCCCAGCGGAGGAGCCTGATGAGGGGCTCGATCCCAGAACCCCGGGATCACACCCTGAGCTGAAGGCAGATGCTTAACGACTGAACCACCCAGGCGCCCCAAAAATTAAATTTTTTACTTAATATTATATCATGAACATTTTCCATGTTATTAAATGTATTTCAAAACATTATTAAATGGGAGTGCATGGCATTCCCTAATATGGTTATACTATGATTTACTGAATGCCCTTGGTACTTGAAAACATTTCTTTTTAAATTTATTTGACAGAGAGAGAGGAGAGCACACAAGCAGGGGGAGTGTCAGGCAGAGGGAGAGGGAGAAGCAGGCTCCCCACTGACAGGGAGCCCAATGTGGGGCTCGATCCCAGGACCCTGGGATCATGACCTGAGCCAAAGGCAGACACTTAACCAAATGAGCCACCCAGGGGCCCCTGCCCTTGGTACTTTAAATACCCAACAAAAAAAGGTGTCTGACAAAAAATATGTTTTACATATAAATATATTGTGTTTGTATGGACATATTTACAAAATATGTAAACATATTTGTCAAAACTATATTACATTTTATTATACATTTATACAATATCTGAATTATTTATTTAAATGGTTAATCATTTAAATTAGACATTCCTCCATTGTTGGACACTAGAGATTTTACTATTAGAGATAATGCTGTGATAACCACACTTATATTTTTAACTGCATGGGGGTCCTGGGTCCCAATGTAGAAAGGTTTATTAAAACACTGGATAAATCTCCCAGACCGCTCCCCTGAAAGGGATCGAACTCACACCTCCATCACTGACAGTTTGTGACAATGTCCATTTACAGACTCTACCGTACTTTCAATCTCCTCCAATGTAGAAATGCAAAATTGTATCTGATTTTAAGTTGTACTTCTTTAAGAGGATATATTTAATACAAAATTTGTTTCTCTGCTAATAAAAGTAATATATACTTACTGTAAAAACTTCAAAGACAGTACAATTATAAAGACAATAAAAATTACCTATAATCTCATCATTTGGAGATAATTGTTAGCATTTCCTGATGATCACTTTGAAATGGTTATTGACTATTTGTACTATGTGTGCTTGGGCATAAATTATCTGTTCACAGTCTTTGCCCATTTTTCTTGGGGAATTATTATTTTTTAATTGAACTGCCAAAACTATTAAAGAGTATTAACCCATTGTTTGCCATATTTAGTATATATTTATATAAATTCAGTTCAGTTTACTTACTTTTATTTTTTAAGATTTATTTATTTTAGAGAGAGAAAGAGAGTGTGTGTGAGTGGGGGGAGGGGCAGAGGGAGAGAGAGAATCCTTAGGCAGATGCCTTGCTGAGCATGGAGCCTTATGTGGGGCTCGATACCAGGACCGTGAGATCATCACCTGAGCCAAAATTAAGAGTCAGACGCTTAACGGACTGAGCCACCCAGACACCCCTCCAGTTTGTTACTTACTTTTAAAATGTTATCTTTTGATGTCCAGAAGTTTTGATTTTGTCAAATCTATCCAATTTTTTCTTTGAATTCTGCATTCATTGCTCTTTTTGTGATTTAATTTTTTCATTTAATTTGCACAGTTTAATTCATTCAAGTACTTATAGATTTGAATTGTCAATAGCACTTACAATTGGAATTTCAATGGCTAATGTTCCCATCTCTCTTCCCAATTACACTGGAAGTTCCTTAAGGTAAGAACTGTTTCTTGCTCGGCTTTGTATTTCAGATCTCTACCATAAATTCACTACATAAATACCTGAACGCTGTCCATATTAGAAAAATTGAACTGCCCATATAATACCCTTACCTTTTGAAGTTCTTTGAGTCTAAGACTTGGCTTTGTAATTTTTTTTTGGATTTTGCCTGCTTTAGCCCAAAGTCATCACTGTTTACTGTGAATTTGTTCACAAAACCACCATCATCCCCCAAGAGGATGTCATCCCTGCAGAGCTGGTCGGGCAGAGACACTACACACACACAAAGAAGGCAGTGATCCATTGGCTTTATGACAAAATAGTTTTCCTAGAAACAGAAGAATGCCTTTAGTAAGTTATGACACTGTTCTAAATATCTAATATTAAATATTGCCCTACTATTTGATAAAAGTTTTACTTTCTGATATTTTTAATTTTAGATATTCCCACCGTGTTAAAGAAACTTGAAAAAAAAAAGTTAACCAAGTAAAAGTTAATGAACATTCACTGTGAGCCCAACATTGTGCTTTTGGGTCCTTTGTGGGGAAAAAGGTGAGGGACCTCTCAGAAAAATGAGATTTTCTGTTGTGTTACTATGCATGTCCTTCTCTTGGATTTGTAAGGCAATATTAATGGAAAGCATAAAAAGGTTCAGGCATTATAAGACCATTGACATAAAACTGTATGGTAAACAGGAAAATCAAGTATTAACACCGCAATTATGTCACAAGAAGTTATCAGGAAAAACATATCCTAACATCCAAGTTGATCCAGAAATATTCCACAAGCATTTGTCAAGCTGACTCTGGGCTATTGGGCTGGGTTCACTAAGCTATATAGCCAGTACTCTCTCAGAACTCAGTCGCTACCTAAGATAGAAGGAAAAAATATTTAAAAAAATTTTTTTTTGTTCCGTTTCCTTTAGAGTGAGTGAGACTTGAACATATTTAGAGCTTCATTCATTCAACCAATATTTATTGAGCACTTATGATGTGCCATGAACGACTCTAGGCATGGGCCATATGGTGATGAAGAAGGCTAGTTTCTGACTTTGTGAAACTAGCATTCCAGTGCAGGAACACAGGTATAAAAAAAAAGCAGACCATTGCAGATCATGGGAAGGGGACTGAGGAAACCAACAAGGGTGCTATGATAAAGAGTAACTGGAGAGGTCACTGTAAGTCTCAGGGGCTGGGAAGGTGACCTTTGATCTGGCACAGGAACTGGTCCTCAGAAAGATTCAGAGGCAGTTGAAACGAGGAGCCCAGAAGGAGTGATAAATGTCAACAAGATACAAAGGGAAGAGCCTTGTTCTGCACGAGGCACGCGGGAATGGGAGTGTCGGATGCAAGGATATTTTGCCTCCAGAGAGAGGAAGGAAGTAGGGTGTCCTCACTGAAGTTGTAGGTGGGAGAGCTGGCCTTTGGAAGAGGACAAGCTTCATAAAATCAAATTTCTCAGGAAAATAGGGACAAGTCCATCTGCTGAGAGGGAGTGAGCCTGAGGACAATAATGGCCTTTTGGAATATTGCCAGGGATGGGAAAGCGATTTGGCAGGGACAAGGGAGAGGTTGACGGAAGCCAGTGAATCCTCAGACCAGTCTGCGGACCCTGACTCTTTAGCGATACTGAACAGTGGTGGCTTCGTGTTCTCTCCAGGAGGGCTGGACCACCGTGAAGGTCAGAGACAGGCTGTCACATCTCACCAGGACTCGAATTTCGAAGGATTTAAGAGAATGGAGGGTGGGGTGGCTTCAGCCCAGAGGACCGGCCTGGCGGTGCAGGCAGGAAGGCAAAGAGGGGAGAGGAAGGGGACAGAGAGGGGAAGAGGATGTTCTCAAGGAACTGGAGGCTTCCGTGGGACTGAAAAGAGTGAAAACTGGAGAGAGCTGGACAGGGAAGATGTTGCAATCAAACTGCAGATGGTGAGACAGTAACACATCACATAATAAAGGACGTGAGGCAACAATCCACTCTCTTGGAAGTCATCCTGGCATCACTAGCTGGTTACAACAATGAGGACAGGAATGAGAAGTTTGGTTTCTCACTGAACCTGGGGACAAGTAGGGCGAGGAGGAAGGCTAATTAGATCTTAATCCTCCTCCTCCTTCAAAGTCAGCCACTTCCTGAGGGCATTTTTACAATCGTGCCTCTCCCTGAACTTCTATTGCCCTGGTTTTCCGTTTTTTACTGTACAGTTTGCTGTACCATTATATTACATATTATGTTTTATCATGAGATCCTTCAAGACTAAGTTTTGTTTGAGTGCAGGGAACGTGTTCATTACTTCTATATGTCTGCAAATGCTCAATAAATATTGTGAATTACTTAAGTGGTAACATCTCAGCCACTGAAGGAGTAACATTGGCATCTGCCCCATTAGATATTTGGCCAGGGTTAGTCATCTGATTTTTAGTAATTTTCTTACCAAATGAAGCTGAACTGGAGAGAAAGGCTTTGAACTTGATAACATGAGCATAATCAAAAAGCTAATACTTGGATTCAGAGAAGGGAATGAAAGTAGGAAGGAATTATCTTCTCTCTCTCTCAAAAACAAAACAAAACAAGTATCAACAAATTAAATACATACTAAATGGAAAGAATGTTCCTTTTTAATTAGACTCACAGAATATTAATGCTGAACTTGTTTAATGAACTTGATTCATTAAAGCCCCTCATTTTATATATGAGGAACTGACATTCAGTAGAGGAAGTGGATTGCTCTCATCCTACCAGGACGGAAAAGACAACCTCAGTACTTGGAGTATTTCTCTTGGTACAGTACCTGGCCACTGCCTTGAGCTTTATAATCCCAGACAATGATGGTCCTTTCTGTAGTGGCAACAATTCTTTTCAGCTGTGAGAGGTAATCACATCCTGTGATCCAGGAGGTGTCCTGAGGGAAAAATACAGAATTGGGAGAGGGGGGAGTAACATGTTTTGGTCTATCCCATGGTGATGGTTACTAAAGAGTAGATCAGTTACATTAAAAGACTCACTTTGCACCCTCCCCCCCCCACCCAATTTGCAGGGGAGCCTTGCAATGTCTCTTCTTTGATGCCTGGAGGACAGGCTCTCATCTTTCAGTCTTTGACTCTTAGCTTGAGTTTCTCAGCATCGCTGGCTGGAGAATGATGAGCTCATGCCTGAGGCAGCTCCCTGGAATCTCAGAGCCACCAGCAGAGCGGGCATCTACCTGCACTCTTCGGTTTCGTGAGAACATCTCTTCATGGGGACGTGGCGAGGCTAGATTAAGTCAGTTCTTTGGACCGGTCCCCCATACATCAAAGTTTTAGCTAGAAAAGACCTTACCAATCATCTGGTCAATAACCAAATTGAGCCGAATGAGTTTGTTGCGTTTCCTGAAGTCATCAAGTTGGCATGGGTAGGGTCTGTCACACCAACGACACCCGACAAAGAAGAGCAGTTCCCATTTAGGAGTGCCCACTGCACCAGGCACACCTCTGCACGCATTTCAGACTATGTTAGGAATTTTAACGTTTGTTTCAGCCTTAGAAGCAAAGGCTTGGAGGCTTAGAGAGAAGGCAGACTCCTCTGCCAGGTGGCCTGGTGCCCTCCTGCGTGGTTCAAGGCATTCAGTGCCTGTAAGCAGGTGAAAACGTAAGCATGTCCCCATCTCTCACAAAGCCACAGTGGAGCTCCGGAAGCAACTCATCATAGTTCCACGGCTGCAAGCTCGCTTCTCCAATCAGCGATACACATTTAATAATTTACAAAATCGGACTCAAATATTTTATGCAATTTTCAAGTTTACAGTAAAATGTTTTCAACTTATTTCCCTTGGCCACTTCCTTGTTGTTTTCACACCTTGAATTGTGTCCACCTCAATAGTGGGCGCTCAGGAAAACTTCAGTGAGACTTTTAAATGGAAGCTTCCAGGGAGTAACGTCTCCAAGCAGCTCTCTGAAATAAATTTAACGTCAGCAAGCAAGGTGAGGGTCCTCCGCTGTTGCTCAAGGTATGGTTTTGATCTTAGTCAGTAGACTTATAATATGAAAACATCTTATTCTTCGAGCCTAGTCGACACTGCACTGAGACTGTGACTAGTGAGGGAGGAACCATCACCAGAGTCCCAAATCGGATGTCACTAAGAGTTTGTGAAATGTACTTACCATAACATTGGTGCTGGTCTGGACTCTCATCTACAGACAAAGGAAGAGAGTAATGAAAGCCAGTTGGCATGACAATTAAAATTGAGGTTGGCTCTAAAAAGAACACATTATCTCCATGGTTTAATCTCACTTGTCGTTTCTACCTTTCGTGAGTTTTCTCTGTTTCTCCTTTCCCTCAAAAACCTGGCTCTGTGGAATGATTCATTGCTGGCTTTGGATACCGTGGGTGCGTCTCTGGCCAGTGGGTAAGCCTGGTGACTGCGCCCTTAGAGTTTACACCCTACGCATGATTCTCCCCTGTTTGCAAACTGCCTCGCATTCTTTAACTACTCAGAGCAACAGAGGATATCAAAAAGTGGGAATGCAAAATAATACTAACAGCAATGGCAAGAATAGTCCAAAAGGATGCTAACTAGGTCAACATGAACACAGCTTGATGTGGGGGGAAAAAGTAGTTTCATTTGAAAGTTCTCTCTCAGGTTCCTGAGAGGCGTGGGAACGCTGCCTCCAGTGAGCTCCGTCTCTTACTGGCTAAGTATCTCCGGCATGAATCTCACGTGGGTAGTGTGCTGGTTAAGAGGCATAGATTTACTCCACGCAGAGCTGTCAGGACCCGAGCAGCCTATTCTCCCCTAAGGGCATATGCTAATTGCTTCCAAGGTCAAGGTAAGTATTTGAGGTCTATTAATGACCTGGTTTCTTTTGCATGGTCATGTGATCTTGGGAGAAGTACAGAAAATGGCTGCCTAGAAGGAATATATTATGTGAAAAGAGGGAAAAGTAAATTAGATCACTACAACTGTTAGTAATGGTCGTCTCAGACTGTCCTTCATCCGAAGAGTTCAAAGACGCCTTTCCAACCAGGGACTTTTCTCCAGATGGAAAATATTCAGTGCCCTCAGGAAGCTGGTGAGCAGAGAACAAAACTCCTGTGGTTTTCCTCTCCTATTTCTCTACTTCCATCCTTAGTGGAAAGCACATGTTTAAATTTCTTTTATCATCTTTAAAAGTGACATAATCCTTATGGATATCTTCTGAATTTTGAAAATCTAGCCTTCTTTTGCAAGAATTTTTATTAATGACATTTACAGTCTCTATCACCAAGCCCTCTTGAGAGCACCGTGAAAATCCTTAACTGTGTTTATTCTGCTTTACATAGAGCCTAAATTATGGATTAACCAATTATAAGATATTTTGTGTTGTTAGTGACTACGTTTTAATAAATTTTTCCTGTGACCCACCTTACTGATTATTTTTTCACAAGAACGTGTCATCCTAGTTGTAAGACACACACCATTCAAAATGCTATTTGTTCCTGGTGAATCAAATCTTCAAATAATTTTCAAGCCATTTCTTCTCTCCAATTGCATGGTTTTTGTAAGAAACAGATGTGTTTGTGTATTTGTGAGCATACGCGTGTGCTTACATCTAAGCACGTGTGAATGAGTGTGTGTGTGTGTGAGAGAGATGTCTCTGGAAATATGAAAAAGCCACCTCACTTATTGCACATAATCCTGAACTATTCCGTTATGAAGATCATTATTTTTCTTCTCATGTTCTTCTTTACGTTCCATCCTAGTTCTATTTTTGAGGAAATAAAGGTAAGAAAATTAGAAGGGAAACGAAGCACCAAGGAGAAAAGAGGATGAGGAAAGTTTTCATGTCTCTATGAGGCGATCCAGTTTTGTTTTCACACCATTTGTCCCTAATTGCAACTACCGACGTTTCCTGAGTACTTACTGTGATGCGAACTAAGCACTTTGTGCGTGTTTACTCAAACAGCACGACTGCCTCCGTTCTGAATGAGAGGAGCCAGGGCACGGAGAGGAATAGGTAACACGCACCGCTGGCACGTGTCCGAGCTGGGCAGGGATGCCAGGCTCCATGTCCACATCAGGAACCTTCCACTGCCCTCCTCGGGGCACAGGCCGCTTGCTCCTCTGACAGAACCCAGCTGCTCTGATCCCTGAAGGGCTGAACATTACTATTGACATTTTAATCATGTGATGATTGTTTTAAACAGCGTTTACTTGCATAAAGCTTGTCTCTAGCTGGAAATGAATTAGTAACTGGAATTTTTTGCTTTGACATTCACTTTTATTTTCACAGCGAAGTACTGTGTGGTCTATATCATACATTCCAATAAAACCGCTCATCGTTTGGAAGTGGAAGCCCAAAACTTACAGATTTAGAACGAAGGGACAATAAGAGTAACGCCCCACGTGTACATGGGAATTTATGGTTCATTTGGTACTTCTACGTTCATTGGGTCGTTGACCTTCACTACAGCCCTCAGAGGGACAGAGGACCAGTTCTGGTGTCCTCATTCCAAGAATGTGAAAGGAGGCATGACAACACGTAAGCTGGCTCACTGAGCTCCCCACTTAACAGCACAGCTAGTAAAACAGAGGAGCCGGAATGTGAACCGCCCTTACACTCCAAGTCCAAGGTTCTTGGTGGGACCGTCTATACTTGTTAGGATTATGACAGAATCACTTGGCTTGTGAGTCTTTCTGATTTTATCTGAGAAGTTATCCAGGATCATCCTTTAATTATGCTGATGCCACACGGCTCAGTAAGACTCACTGAGGGCAACTCAGTCGGTCAAGCTTCCAACTCTTGGTTTCAGCTCAGGACTTGATCTCAGGGTCATAGGATCGAGCCCTGTGTCGGGCTCTGTGCTGAGCATGGAGTCTGTTTGAGATTCTCTCTCCCTCTCCCTCCGCCCCTCCCACTCATACTCTGTCACTCTCTAAAACAAATAAATAAATCTAAAAAAAAAAAAAAAAGACTCCTGAGGAACACTGCCAAACGCAGTTACCAAAATCTCAAAAATCGCTCCAGGACTCAGCAATCCTTTCATTTTAGCAACTTCTGCTTTATTTTTTGGAATAACTCTGAAATATGTTTATGTTTTCTATTGCACCTGCTAAATATGCATAATCCATAGGCCAAAGAGAAGAAGGAAGAACGAGAGAACCAACGAGCAGTTGGATGAAAGGAAGAAGGGAGGAGGGAAAAGGGAGGAATCCAAGCTGTCAAATTACCTGGCTATTAAAGACTGTTATTAATCCTTTCTGAGAAGCTGTTATTAGTAAATCCAACTGAGGGATCTTGACGATGCATTTAATCACATCCCGTCTTCTACTCCCTGTCAACAACATAATATTCATTTCAATTCCCAGCAGTAAAGATCGTAAAACTCATCTGTTAGGTTTGTTTTTAAAAGAAAAGAGTAAGCAAACAACTTTTGTACTTTTTTGCTTAAAAAGTAGAGTAGAATAAAACCATAAAAACCCGCAACTGTTGCTTTTTTTAGCAATAATTTTTTATTTAAATTCAACTAGCCGGGGCGCCAGGGTGGCTCAGTCATTAAGCGTCTGCCTTCGGCTCAGGGCATGATCCCGGCGTTCTGGGATCGAGCCCCACGTCAGGCTCCTCCGCTATGAGCCTGCTTCTTCCTCTCCCACTCCCCCTGCTTGTGTTCCCTCTCTCGCTGGCTGTCTCTATCTCTGTCAAATAAATAAATAAAACCTTTAAAAAAAATAAAAAATAAATAAATTCAACTAGCCAGCATACAGCACATCATTAGTTTCAGATTATTCTTCAGTTGCATATAACACCCAGTACTCATCACATCATGTGCCCCCCTTAACACCCATCACTCAGTTACCCCACCCCTTCACCCCCTTTCCTTCCAGCAACCCTCAGTTTGTTTCCTAGAGTTAAGAGTCTCTCATGGCTTGTCTCCCTCTTTGAGTTTTTTCCACTCTGTTTTCTCTCCTTCCCCCATGATCCTCTGTGCTATTTCTTATATTCCACGTATG
Organism: Ailuropoda melanoleuca; assembly: GCF_002007445.2. Lineage (NCBI taxonomy): Eukaryota > Metazoa > Chordata > Mammalia > Carnivora > Ursidae > Ailuropoda > Ailuropoda melanoleuca. The sequence continues at coordinate 70,156,390 of NC_048225.1, forward strand.
CGTGAAACCATATGGTAATTATATTTCTCTGACTGACTTATTTCACTCAGCATAATTCCCTCCAGTTCCATCCATGTCAATGTAAATAGTAAGCATTCATCCTTTCTGATGGCTGAGTCATATTGCATTGTATATATAAATCACATCTCTTTATTGAGTCATCTGTCGATGGACATCTCATCGCTTTTTAATTATCCCCAGAGATAGTAATCTGAATCTATGACACTTTCCAACTCAATGTGGTGCATGAATTCCTAGAGAAAATGTATATCCACTCATGCTCCTGCCACGTAATTTTGCAGAGAACGTGTCCTCCAAACGTCTTTTAGAATCATTTCATTCTGAGATTTCCTTTCTTCACACTGTCACCATCATGATTTACACAGAATAAAAGCCTCATATGATCTCAGACTTTCAGGCAAAAAAGAATAAAATGACCTTAATACTGTTATTAAGGATTTGCTTTTGTTCTTTCTTTGTGCGTTTTGAAAAAACCGTTAGACACCTTCATGTTTTTTTGCCTATGTCCTGAATTGATAAAACCACATCTATGGGATCTCTTTCCAGCACGATTAGTTTTTATAATTATAAACTCTTAGGAAAAGCAAGTGAATGGATCTCATACTCCAGTGCTATCAGCCTAATCCATGCATTCTCAACAGACAAAATATGGTCCTCAAGGGGGTGCAGATTGGTTCTTGGGGGGATATAAATGAGTCTTTCTCTTTTTCTGTATTAAGTACAGATACACAAACTTACATAAACAGATACATAGCATATCTGACATATTAAAATATCACGGAGTGGGGGAGGGGTAAAGAGTAAAGGGGGCATGCAATTAGGTAAAAAATGTCTAAAAGGCTCCTTAGGGACCCCTATAATGAAAAAAATATGAAAATAATATAATGAGGGGGGCCTGGGTGGCACAGCGGTTAAGCGTCTGCCTTCGGCTCAGGGCGTGATCCCGGCGTTCTGGGATCGGAGCCCCACATCAGGCTCCTCTGCTGTGAGCCTGCTTCTTCCTCTCCCACTCCCCCTGTGTTCCCTCTCTCGCTGGCTGTCTCTATCTCTGTCGAATAAATAAATAAAATCTTTACAAAAAAAAAAAGAAAATAATATAATGAAAAACTAATGAAAAGAAGGTCAAATACACTATCCTGTTCCACACTACCGCCATTCTCTCGTTTGTGCTCCCCCAACCTTGGGCTGTTTTCAACACGGTAGCGGTAATGAACATTCAAAGTATAGCTCAGATCATACCTCCCCTCTGTGTAGGTTTCTTGCCCTCTTCGTTTCCCCCACCCCCAGGCCCACACACCTGACCCCACACCTGCCTTCTCTTCCTGGGCTACCCCACCCCATCACCGCCTCCATCCAGGTGTCTCAGCCCCTGCTCAGGGTAGTCTCCCCCACAACCCTCTTCAAATTCCAACACCATGCTCCCATCTCCAAACCAACTTCTCCCCACACTCCTGCTTTACTCTTCTCCACAACCTCCTTACTTCATTCTCTCTCTATAGCACTATTACCATCTGGCACTTTATATATTTTACTTTGATTTTTTATGTCCATCTCTCCCCATCAGAATGTAAATTCCAGGAGGTCAGAGATTTATGATCTTTTGTTCATTGTTGTGTCCCAGCACTTAGAAAGGTACCTGTCCCACATAGCAGAACTTCGCAAATACTGGTTGAGTGAATAATGAACTACAGAACCCAACTGTCATTGCAAGAAATGCTTTCAAAGTTCTAACTTAGGAAGCCAGCAACAGGTCTCCCTTGCCCACTGGCCCTCACCTCCCCAGGTAAGGGGTGGTGGCAGCAGGGACAGCCCCCTAACTTCTATTCTTTCATGATCATTTCCATGGCTTGAGGATGGGCTCTGGTGAGGTCTAATGGTTGGTCTGAGGACCGGTGGAAGACAAGGGTGGGCTTGGTTCACAAATGACTGAAGTAAGTTTAGGTGCTTTTTTAAGGAACACCAGATCCTATCTGCACTACATGCTTCATCTCAGAATCTGGGATGAAATGGAGGACAAGGGCAGATTCTGGGGTTCGCCTTTCCTCCTTCTGGACTTCTTCCTTGGAGGGAAGAAAGGAAAGAAAACCAGAAGTATCAACAGTGGAAAGAGATGGGTCCCAGGCTCAAATCTAAAAAAAAAAACAAAAAAACCCAAAAAACCTGCCGTATGTTCTTGAGACTTCGTGAACTGAGATGACCCCCCCACCTCTGTGATTGGCCCAAGTTCACAGTTTTAGAGATATAGGGATAAACTTCCACATGATAATCAAGGGAAGAGTGTGAAGGAGTTCCAATTACTAAAACCTTGAAAATTTCATTTTAAGAAAATTTTAAAAGAAATGTGATTCCATTTGGTGCTTGGATATGCAGTATTGAGATGACGTTGTACAGAGCTGTAACTCAAGACCTGAACTTTCTCAGAAAAATGTGAATTTTTTCCCCCTCGTAATCCTTATATAGTGTCCTTCAGAGCAATGATTACATTTCAAACTCAGCTGCAGGTATAATTTCTGTTTTAGTCTCCCAATTTTTTTTGAGAAAATGTTAAAGCCCATATTAATTTGGAAAGAATTAAAAATATCACCTGAAATTACAACTCGCTGTTTTCTGGAAACAAGGAAAACCAAATTTTCTTCATCCATGTGCGAAGCAGGAGACTCTTCAGAGGACAGGTATCCAAAGATCTGAAATGCCAAACAGCACACGCATAAACATTTGCAATATCTCAGAACTGATTGTAAAGTAACAGATTTGATGTTGGTTGAATTTCTAGTTTAATTTGGATGAATGGTCAACACCTTGCTTTCTAAATGCCAGGGCATTGCCCATAGCAAGAGAGGGCAGTTAGTTTAATTTGGATGAATGGTCAACACCTTGCTTTCTAAATGCCAGGGCATTGCCCATAGCAAGAGACGGCAGTTAGTTTAATTTGGATGAATGGTCAACACCTTGCTTTCTAAATGCCAGGGCATTGCCCATAGCAAGAGAGGGCAGTTAGTTTAATTTGGATGAATGGTCAACACCTTGCTTTCTAAATGCCAGGGCATTGCCCATAGCAAGAGACGGCAGTTAGTTTAATTTGGATGAATGGTCAACACCTTGCTTTCTAAATGCCAGGGCATTGCCCATAGCAAGAGAGGGCAGTTAGTTTAATTTGGATGAATGGTCAACACCTTGCTTTCTAAATGCCAGGGCATTGCCCATAGCAAGAGACGGCAGTTAGTTTAATTTGGATGAATGGTCAACACCTTGCTTTCTAAATGCCAGGGCATTGCCCATAGCAAGAGAGGGCAGTTAGTTTAATTTGGATGAATGGTCAACACCTTGCTTTCTAAATGCCAGGGCATTGCCCATAGCAAGAGACGGCAGTTAGTTTAATTTGGATGAATGGTCAACACCTTGCTTTCTAAATGCCAGCATTGCCCATAGCAAGAGAGGGCAGTTAGTTTAATTTGGATGAATGGTCAACACCTTGCTTTCTAAATGCCAGGGCATTGCCCATAGCAAGAGAGGGCAATTAGTTTAATTTGGATGAATGGTCAACACATTGCTTTCTGAATGCCAGGGCATTGCCCATAGCAAGAGAGGGCAGTTAGTTTAATTTGGATGAATGGTCAACACATTGCTTTCTGAATGCCAGGGCATTGCCCATAGCGAGAGAGGGCAGTTAGTTCAACATATCATATGCTCATGGTGCAGGACTGTTGCAGTTGTTGATTCTTCTTTCTGATGGATGACTTGGTGCACCAGGCTGGTGTCTTTGCTCAGACGGATAGTTATTGTAGGAGCTACATGTGTTTAGAAATCAAATCAGCCTTCATCAGACAGGGTCCCCACTGAGAACCTTGACACTGAATTTGGCCACTCTCAGATGGCCATTCCTACCCATTTTCCATAAATCTTCTTGGACAGGTTTTTTCATGCCTACTAAGGGGAGTTTTGGCATTTAACTGTTCTAAATGCTACTCTCCAGGCATTGCATGAAAATAAATTACTATGAAAGACTCCCAAGGAGGAAAAGTATTCTTCATTTGTAGATAAACTGTCAAATTCTGTAACTCCAAGGAATTTGAAAAACAAGATAGCTGTTCTTCAATTGCCTTATGAATAAGCAGGAGTAAAATTCTCATAAATTAATGACACAATTATTTCTCATCCAGTTGAGACGAGTTAGTGCTTGTCGGTAAATGAATGAACGAACTGTGGAGAATGTCTGAGACATTAATGTATGTACAAACCACTGGGAATCCTTTTAAAGTGCAGATTCTGATTTAGTTGGTCTGGGGTGGGGCCAGAAAGCCTGTGTTTCTAATAAGCTCCCCATGAGGGACCACACTTTCGGTATAAAAGACCTAGAGACTGAGCCCATTAAAATTAATCAAAACCAGCCATATATTAGCAACAACATGTGTTTATTTTGATGCTAGATGACGGTTTAGCATCTTATGTTAACATATGTCCCTTCGTCAGCTGCTTCACAAATGGTGTGACTTCCACCTTTACTTTCCCCCACCTCTAGACCTCCCAACACACAATGACTGCCCTAATCCTTTCCTACAATGAGGCACATTTCACTGTGAGAAGATCAAGATCATCTAGACATCCTCTCTTGTTTTCCCTTCTTCCCACCAGCAAAATCAGCATCCAGTAAGAGCTCAAATAATTTCTTTATCTTTTCAGAAATCACTGCTCATTTTCCATGTGTACAAAACCTGTGGATCTAGCATCTAGTGCCCTGGGAAGGATTGAGAAAAGAGAAGGAAGATGGCTTTCAGGGGACCTATGTTGCAATGGACAGGAATCTTATGTCACTGTGGTTTCCTCATCCGCACGTATTGGTGTAATAGCCAGTTAACAGTCATGTATTGATCTGCAACTTAATTTTTTTTTTTTTAAGTAGGCTCTCTGGAGATCAACATGGGGCTCAAACTCACGACCCTGAGATCAAGACCTGAGCTGAGATCAAGAGTCGGACACTAAACCGGCTGAGCCCCCCACCTAAGCTCATTCAGGTTGCTGGCCTGAGGTCCCCGTTTCCTGCTGGCTGTGCCCTGGGGCTGCACTTAGCCCCCAAAGGCCTCCCTTCAGTCCCAGGACAGGACCCTCTGTCTCACACTAGCAACGGCCCTTCAAATATCACACTGGCCCCACGCAGATAATTCAGGATCATCTCCCTATTTTAATTCAACTGATTAGTAACATTAACTGCATCTGCAAAATCCCTTTGTAGCAGTACTAAATTAGTGTGTGATTGAATCATCAGGGCACGGGAGTCTGGGAGGGGGGCACCTTGAGAACTCTGCTTATCATATCCTCATTTTTCAAATGCAGTTCAGTATGATTTACATTACTCGTGCAAAATACAACAAAAACGTGGCAAACACTTGCAACCAATTTAACTCCAGACAATAGGGAGAGATAATAATGTGAAATGATGATTTTAATGATGATTAGCTCTGTGCTAATGAATTCCAGTGTTTCTCAGGGTTGGAGAACTGCACACCATATGTGTTGTCACCGAATTTGAAATAACATTCTAGATGTTTATAATACCTATATTTTAAAAGCAGTTTACAGACAGTTATTCAATTCAATTTGCAATTTTGGGGGTAATTCTTACAGACACAGTGACAGCATAACTGTTAAATGTCTGAGAACAGATGTGGGAGGCTGTCCCTTGAGAGGACTTTGGTGCTTTGGACTAGCGCTTGGGTCCAAAGCCAGGTTCTACGCCTACTAGTCATGTGGACCTCAGGCCCATTCTTTAATTTCTCTGTGCTTGGGTTTTCCCATCTGTAAAAAATAATTACCCCAACCTTATGCCTTGGTGTTAGAATCAAATGAGGAGATCATGATTAGATTACTTAGTATAGGAAGATGAGAAGTACCTAGATGGCACCAAGTGCCAGGTAGGAACTCAATGGACACCAACATCTGAGTAAACACAATTCTCAGTCTTACGAGCAACAGTACAGAAGCAGAGCTCAGACGTCCTCTTCGAGGACACTGGGCTGTCCACTGGGCACCCCTGCTTCCCACCAGGCAGCGCATCGTCCGTGCACTCTGTCCTACATGTGCTTTATGGTCACGTCTACAGGTCCGTGCCATCCTGTAGGACATCTGCTCTTACGGAAATGACAAATTTTGCTACTCTGATTTGTACTAACACAGTATTACACTGCTTCCTTTGGAAAATACTTTCCAAAGGAGGCTAAAAACTACAATTTCCCAAGGAAAAATTTGAGAGCCTTTATAGCAGATAAACTCCTGCAGAAGAGACAGCTACAGCTTAACATTTCGAAAGGAAATGTTTCAATCAAGCAACGTTTCTAAAGAGCAGAAAACATCTTTCCTGTGAGGAATGATAGCCTCAAGGATCTCAAATTTCTCTTTCAACAATTTAAATTTCAGATGAGCCACTGTGCATGTGACATGCCTGGAGTACTTTATAGCTAGTATTAATAATGCATTAGAGTATTAATTTTCTTTTAACTATGTTATTTAAAGGACTTGCTCCACGCTTTAAGTGATTCATTTATTTAACTACACTTTTTTCCCCTGATTACATAAGGAACATGTAGGACATTTGAAGAAAATAAAAAGCAGATAGAAGAAAATAGAAACCTGTATCCTACCTATTTTTTAAACCACCCTGGAGCATTTTAAAAATATTTTGGGGGGCACCTGGGTGGCTCAGGTGGGAAGCGTCTGCCTTTGGCTCAGGTCATGATTTCCAGGTCTTGGGATCGAGCCCTGCACTGGGCTCCCTGCTCAGTGAGGAGTCTGTTTCTCCCTCTCCCTCTGCCTCTCCCCCTGCTCATGTGCGCGCTCTCTCTCTGTCTCTGTCTCAAATGAATAAATAAAATCTTTTTAAAAAATATTTTTGAAGTTAGCAGATACAGTTTTAGATTTATAATAATTCACTTAAAATCACTTTGGGGAGAACACAGTTACAGGCATCCCATATGGTGTTGTATGACTCTTTTAAAAATTAATTTGAGTATGCTCCTAGAAAAAAGTGTGTTTATGCACTGCCCACTGGAAATGGAGACTAACACTGCAGCGTAGGAAAAGTGGGTTGTATCTGTATCAGAATTACCACTGACTCGTTTTATAAATTTAACACCATCACATTTCCTTGGATCTCTTTATATCTAATTTTTTCTCCTTATAAATTAAAAAGACAGGTCTAGGTGATGTTTTAGTTGAGTTATAAGGTTTCATTATTCTATAAATGCCCGTCCATTTTTCCAAGTGCATTTGAATCTGAAACCTAGAAAAAGAAAATGAACCTTTTTATGGCATTGCTACAACAGACATTTATATTCAGTATCAGCTTTGGGACGCCTGGGTGGTTCAGTCAGTTAAGCATCCGGGTTCAGCTCAGGTCATGATCCTGGCTTTCTGGGATGGAAGCCCGCATGGGGGTTCCTTGCTCAGCAGAGAGCCTACTCCTCCCTCTCCCTTTGCCCCTCCCCCGCTTATGTTTTTTGTCTCTCTCCCTCAAATAAATAAATAAAATCTTTTAAAAAAGCGAATCACTTTTGTACATTCATGTCTGACTTTAAAAGAACACACCCAGTTCTTCTCACCTGATAAGATTAACATTGGTTGATTAAAAAAAAAAAAAGGCAATCCCAGTAAAACAAAGTTAGTCTCCCAGCACTGAATTTCCATGTTACAGATGACAGATCTGAAGGCTAGAAAGGTCAAGTCACACCGCTTGGGACAGAAGCGCCTCTTAGGCGCACTGGCACAGCTTATGAGGAAAATGACGCAACAACAGAAGGAGAAGCTTCCGGCAATAGCTTCTCAAACCTCGTTTTCCATCATGTACGTACAGTGCGTGGAGGCTGCTCACGAGTGTTTCCACTAGACTGGCGTGTGGTTTATGAGGAACTCCAGTGATATCACAGAACGATGTCTCATGAAATTACTGCAGAGAACGAGAAAGTCTCAGCTCCAGGACCAAAACCAATTTTCTCTGTGGCTTTCGGTACGTTGATTAACCTTTCTGTGTTTCCTTTCCCTCATCTTTGTTATTGCAAAACATTCCCCACCACAAGCTACATGGGGAGGGAGGCTGTCGTGGAGATGAGGTGAGAACACAGGAAGTGTCTGAAAACAACAAATGTAAGATGATGATGACATTCTAACTGGAAAGGGAAGGAGAAGGGGAGTCGATGCAGAAAAGAACGGGCCTCTAGGTCCTCACCCACACAATGAGACAATCGGGATCTTATTTACTCGTCCCTTCATCCATTAAGTTCAAAGACAAAGAAGTGTTCTGTTGACTCACAACAAAACATTTGTAACATGACTGTGTCTTCAAAACAGAGAACGCTATAAAATACACAGGGGCTAAGTTCTTGGTTAATGGAGCAGACCGGCAGGTAAGGAGATTGGCCGTGTCTCTTTTGTTGGCACCATGGGACGTTTTTAGAGCGTTGGTTTTCACCAAGTGTGTAATGTAATACCACCAGACTTCTGTTATTTCTTGAAATGCATAAATTATTTGGTGTTGACATGAATCACTTGTTATACACTCATTTTCATATTTTTAGTGATCCAAAAATATTGCATTAGAAATTCAAGCACATGAACCGTTGAGCGTGTGAGAAATATTCATTAAAAAATTGAGAACAGTGAAGATACAGGATTCTCAAAATTATTGCTACTCCAAGTTCAGTGGCAGAGAACTCAAGTTATCAGTAGATGGGACAACATCCAAAGGATTTACACAGTGTAACTGAGCCCAGATTCTTGAAAAAACATGTTCATTTTGTACACCTACAAAATTTAGGAAAAAGATAACCATTCCTGTATTCCTACAAAATTACTGACTGTATTGTTGTTCATTTGATTTCTTAAACTCTTCTAATCTTTGGATGGTTAAGGGCTTTTGTGGATATATATGTCATATATAGTTGTCTTCTATGTTATCGAATCAGTGGGTTAAGAAAGACAAAACAGCCACGTTGCACTTCCAGTCCCGCGTTGAGACCCACGCCCTGGGACCTACGCTTGTACAGCAGCACCTCCAGTTGGACTGCCTGTAGAGACGAGTATCTTCTATACCCCGCTCTGTGCAACACGATCGCCACTAGCCTCACGGGATACGGAACCTTGGAAATGCAGTCCGATTTGAGTTGAGGAGTTGAACTGCAGGATTTGACTTGTTCAAATTTTATTTAGGATTTCAGCACCTATATTCATGAGTAATACTGGCCTATAGTTCCCTGGTAGTTTATCTTTGTTCAGTTCATATTATTTCAGCCTCATAAATGAGTTGGATAGCTTTCCACCTTTTCCTAAGTTGTACAAAAATGTATATAATGCAGGAATTACATATTCTTTAAAGGCTTAATAGGTTTTTTGTTTACAATTTTTTCCAAAATTAATTATTTCTTTTATTTGGTTGGGTCTCAGGTGATTTGGGCTTCTATTATTGATTTCTAATCTTATTATATTGGAATTTATTGAAATGTCCTTTTTAAGGTTTATACATGCACAGCTTTTTGATGGCCCTATATATACTTGAGAAGATGTGTCTTTCCAATATCTCAGGTTCAAAGTTCTATTTATACATATCTACCAGCTTGTTAAAAGTGATAGTCAAATTCTTTAAATCTTTGCTTTTCCTTTTATCTACTATATCTACTGATTTTTGGGGAGCTGGGGGGCAGAGAGGCAGAGGGAGAGGGAGAATCTCAAGCAGGCTCCAGGCCAGTGCAGAGCCTGACATGGGGTTCGATCTCACAACCCCGAAATCATGACCTGAGCCGAAATCAAGAATCAGACACTAACTGACTGAGCTACCCAGGTGCCCCTCTATCTACTGATTTTTGAGAAAGAGCCTGATAATTTTTAATATTGCTTCAATCGCTTTATATGCATTTTTGTGATTTTTAAATTGTAAGTTACCTCAAATCCTTTTAGAATAGGAAGAATCTGGTTAATAAACAAACCTACAGTGTCATCTTCTGTGAGTTTAAACAAAGATCAGAGGCATTTCTTTCTCCTTTTCCATAGTCCACAGATCACTTAACCAAACATGCTCCTCTATGTTCATCCAAGAACACCAGACAATGGTGGAAGGGACACAAAACTGCACAGACAAGGAAGTGACTCGGGAAATGGCAGAGGAGGTCAACCATGGTCTTTTTCTTCTATGATATTTGTATACATTAAAACTACTGAAAAGGAATATCACATGGAGAATGTAATGAAGGTACTTAACATCCTGCTTGTTGTTAATGCATGTATAGTCCTTCCATTTGGCAGGTCGGTCTAAAAGTACAAGCATTACCCACTAATAATATACAGTTAAATCTCTGTCTCACTCACGTGCAGTTAGGGGCGGTGGCCACGTCTTTATATTCCTACATACCACGTACACACTGTGGGCTTAACCCCTGTGGGAACTACACTTCGATTAAATTATGTATTCTGAACGAGGAGAAATAATACCTGGATTTCTTACGATAAACATGAAAAGCGACTACCTCACACCAGTCTGTAGATGCATCGGGATTGTTGCAGAGTTTCCTGTAAAAGCATTTCACATCTTGATTCTTCACTTCTGGACCAAACAGTTCCCGCACGGCCGCATAAAACTTGTCATAATCGATCACATCTGCATCGTAACAAAGTGCAAGGACATTGTGACCAAACTCCAACGTCTCTGTTGTGTGCTCAGCTCCTTTTCCTATCTTCTAACCTATTTCCTTATTTCAACCTATTAAAACCAGATTATGCTGCATTTTAAGGTTCTTTAAATTAGAAGGATAACTAGGCCCCTGACTAAAACATTACTTAGAAGAAAATATTTTACTTTGGTCTTTAGTTCTTCTTCCACAGCTTACGCTTCAACTGTTTTAGGAGTTTTGTTCAGGAATACAAACATAAGAAAGTGGATTACTTCTTTCCTATTGTGAAAGGTTTTACCAATCAGGAGTGTCTGCTAGAGCTCATCTCAGGTGGAAGAGAGGGGAGCAAAGAGCAATTCTCGATCAGTTCTTCGACAGGACGCGAACACGTACACACACGCCACCTTGAATATCGATTTTGCCAAATTTGGGGATTCACTTGGGAGCTACTACTGAGTCTAAAGACAAGAAGGAGTTAGACACAAAAATGCACTGTGGATTTGTTATGTGTGAGAACCGAGCTAGACACTGGGCTTAGGACTAAATAAACAAGTTCCCTCCCTCAGGGAGTTTACGTTCTAGTGGGAGAAACATAAAGTCAACATGGAAACAAACAAAATATTTACAGACTGTGACATGCAAGACTAATTACTGGAGATAGACATTGGATGAGTGGTTATCTGTGTATAAAGGGACTCCCTGGGGTGCTAGAAATGTCCTTTATCTGGGTCTGGCTGGTGGCTGCAGATATGTTTACACTGTCCACGTTTATCACGCTATACACTTAAGCTTAGCGTGTTCTCGAGGCTCTCCTGCATGTCATAACTCAGTAGCAAAGTCAACGTATAAAAGTATAAAGTACAAAGGTATGGAGTGAACCTAAGTACTAGGAGGAAACCAATAGGGCGCTGTGATAGCATTATCTATCTATCTATCAACGGTGTTGGGCAGCGACAGACTGCAGGAAAGCCTCTCTAAGGACATGGGTAAAAAAATTAAGCTAAGACCTGATAAGCAAAAACGATTCAGCCATGTGTAAAGCTAGACAAGAGCATTTTAGGCAGACGCCAGCAGACACAAAGACTCAGGCTGGACAGACTTTGGCATGTTTTAGGAGGGTCAGTGGGTATGGAATATAGTGAGGTCAGGGAAAGAGCTGTCAGGTGAGATTATCAAGAAGGAGGGTAAGGCTGCAGTCAGCAGTTTGCATTTTATTCTCAGCATGCGGGTAAGGTATTGCCTTAACTTTTTCTCAAAGCACACTGTCTGCTGGGAGGAGGTAAAGAGTGACAGCTATGAACTCAGCAAAAGTGCCTTAGTCCGGGTTTCAGATAGTGGGGGCTTGGCCAGAGCAATGCAGCCGACGTTCTCCACTTAGTTATTAATAACAACCCCTTTCGTTCTTGAAAATGTCCTCGGTTGGATGACATGGGATATAGGCACTGAGAGGTAGCACTGGACACGGCGAGATACGGTTGGAAGGAGAACGGCAAAGACTTGTCATGGATTGGAAGCTGTGGGGGGCGGGGGGGTGAGTGAACGACAGGCAGGATCCCAGAGCAGTGGTTCTCCTCCAGGGGAGGTTTTGCCCTCCGCCTCCCACAGGGACATTGGCAACGTCGTCTACAGACGATTTGGATCGTTAGAATTCGGGATGGGATGCTGCAGCATCTAGTACTTAGAGGACGGAGACGACCCCGACCATCCTACGAGGCACCCCCGCCCCACGTTCACACACACGGGAGAGATCATCCGGCCCTGAATGCCAGTAGTGCCCAAGCTGAGAAATCCTGTTCTAGATTAACACTCAGGTTTCTGGTTTCAAAACTCAGCACATCCTGGTGCCATTACCCAAAACAGGGGCAACTGAGGAAGGACCACGATTTCTGGGGAAAATAAAGGCATTCCCTCTTGGTCATATTAAATTTAAAATCCCTATGAGATATCCAAATGGATTAGCGGCTCTAAATTCACACCATTGTGAGTATAATGTGTCTCCATGTAAATGTGTCTTGTTGTAAATGCGGCTAGATGAGGATGACGAAACTTTTCTTTCCTGGGGTGATTTTAATTCTATCAGGTCTTGACAAGAAAATTAAAGAGGAATATTGCTCAGATGAATTCCTTGGATGAATTCCTTGACATCACTTTTGAGGTAGGCACTGTTACATTAAAGACATTCTCTCTAGTTCTTAGCTTCTTGTCTATAGTGAGAAATAGACCCTATTTTCTAGTATTTATGAATGAGTATGAATGTATACCAGTATTAAGTCTGATGAAAGTTAAGATTGTATTTCTCCCTCTCAGTCTTTCGGATCAGTCCCTCTGTCATAGAAGGAAACTTGGCAGTAATTAGTTCTTATCAAATCTATACTCTATATATAATAGATATATCTACTATACATTATGCTGTAATATAATACTCTATAAAATATCTATTACTATATATCTATTAAAATATACTCTTTCTGCATCAATACATACATACACATATATACTATGGAGGAAGGATGTTTTTCAATGTGGCTTTGTGACTGCAAGCTCTAAGTGAAGCAAGATTAATCTATTTGCCTAGGACACTTTTTTTTTTTTTGAAATAGGCTTCATGCCCATTGAACTCATGACCCTGAGATCAAGACCTGAGCTGAGATCAAGAGTTGGCTGCTTAACCGACTGAGCCACCCAGGCGCCCCTGCCAAGCGCACATTTCAGGAGGACTTCCTGGACATAAGACTGGGCTAGCCCTAGGGTTACAAAGCCTTCAAAGCACTCACAATGCAAGTGCTATGGAGAGAAGGGGCAGGAACACACACACATATGTTGGTTTCAGCAGGTCAAGGGAAATTCTCAAGATGGTCAGAAAGTGCATTAATGGTGCTAAGAATGGCTTTGCTTGGAGAAAGTTTTTACAAAAAGGTGACATTTGATTTGGTCTTAAAGGATGAGCAGTTTACAGGGACAAAAAAAGAGAGGAAAGGCACTCTACATTGGGGGAACAATACATGCAAAATCTGAGTTATTAGCAGTATGAGGTGCTCGGCAATGCTGAAAAGTTCCTAGTAGGGTAGAAAGTTCATGGAGGGAAGTTCCAGGAGCTGCGACTGGAAAGGCAGATTGAGGCATGGTTAGGAATAGCCCCAAATGCCAAGTTCACCTACATGGACTTTCAGCCAGGGATGTGGTAGTTCAGAAAAAATGTTTAAGGAATAACTCCTGGCAAGAAGGTGATTATATTGAATAGCTGTTGTAATAACCCAAGAGTAAGATTCCATGAAATAGTCAAAGGTTATAGCAAGGTATGTAGTTTAGGAGACTAGGTGGGTGGCATTTGTGCTTTAAGACTGAGAGAGAACACAGGCAGAGCTCAAAAAAAAAAAAAAGAGGCAAAGAAAGAATGAGAAAGGGGAAAACTAAGAGGAGAGGTGTGATGAGAGACACAGGAGGAGACAGTTTCTGGAAGCAGAGAAGCGAGCTAATGCAGTGAAAGAGCCCAGCAAGCTGGAGATGAAAACACCTGATTGAGTTTGGCAGCTGTATTGGGTGCTGGGTTACCTCGTAGGAGCATTTTCAGCAAAGCGATGAGAGAAGTCAGACTTGAGTAGATTGAAAATTAAGCGGTGACGCTGTGGGGAAATTTAGTGGAGAAGCAAAGAAAAGCATACAGTGGCAGCTTACAGGGAAGAGAAAGTCAAGGTTAGGACGTTTGGGTATATTTTTAGTTTGAGAGGACAAAGCCGATGGAGAGGAGATTTTGAAGTTGCTGCAGCAAAGTGATAGCCTTGGACAGAAGGACGGATGGATGAAATGACAGGTGCTGCTATGGGGAAACTCAGAAGTGGACGAAAGGGAGTTTGAGGGAATTCTTGTCTTTTGGTCTTGCGTTATCTTATGATGCTGGAAACCTGGCTGAGAGATGCTGAGATCCAGACAGTATTCAACAAAAGTGGTAAGGGTTTGGAAAATCAATTGGTGAACAGGCTGACTGAGGCAAAATAAAAGTTCTGTCTAGTGGTTTAGGAAGCTCAGCCAGGTTCACACTCATCTGAAAAGTCCACCTCAAAGCTCTGAGTATTAGCTCTCACACACAGAGGTTGAGTAACTGGGGCAGATGATTCTTCTCTTCCTGCCATCCTTTAACAAATAAGATGGGTAATAGCAATAATAGTAACATTTGTCTATTAGAATTGCCAAGAGAATCAATTAAATTATATTAAGGTGATTTCCAAATTCTTTTTTTCAAAGGTGATTTATAAATTCTTAACCACTATTCAAATAATACCAGCTTGTGTCTGACCACCCAAAGTCAACAACTGCACTCATTTGTGGCTGTACAGCCTGGCACGTTGAGAGGCTGGCTATGCCAACCCCTTCGCGGTTATATGGGCTCTACCTTTTTCTTTGTGACAATAGGCTTTGTTCCATTAGTCTTTTACTCTGCTGGTAAGCCTTATTTGTCACTGCTGTCCTCAGTGTCATCCACAATGCCCTGAAGCTGTCCCCTGGAGCCCTGACCATGGTGGTGTACTTCCCATTCTGTGTCAGTTTTTCTGCTATTAATATTCATGGCAGAGCACTGCCTATCTCATTCTCCTTACCTTGGCATGCTTGAAATCATTCCAGCCTAGAGACATGAGGAGACGCCGAGACAGTGAAGCAAAGTTGCAGAAAAAGCACTTTGCCCTGCTTATGAAAATCTTTATGGTCTCACCATACCCTTAAGTAAAGAGAGGGCAGGGTGGTTTCCATGGCTTGCTAATGATCACTGTGTACTACTGAGAGTCCCAGGTCACCAGCAAGCCATCGGACGTAGATCGCACAGAACAGCCCTTAGAGGTCACTTCATCCAAACTCTTAATTTTACATTTGAGATAATCACGGTTGAGAGATGTGAACAAAGCTTCCCCAGGACCACTTAGCTCTTTAGAGGCAGAGTCAGCACTCAGGTCCCCCATTTGATGTCTTTGCTATTAAGCTAACATTTCACAGTTCTAATCAACAAACCCAACTCAACTGCCCTTAATCATTGGTCTTACCTTCTTTTTGGATAAACAAGCCCGCCCTTTCGTCTCTTTTCTGGGCCGCTACATGTTCAACCAATTTTTCAAACCCCTTCAAGGCTGTCCTGAAATTGCTAATCTGAAGTGCAATGCTTAAACGCTTTTCCTTCCCGATATCCATAGGGACATAGGGAATCTCTTACTTCTGTGCAGAAAGAAATAGCACAAATTTGCCAACTTGAAAAATCTTCCAGTTGTTACAGTGCCTCCCTGCCGTCTCAATCTTTGTCCCAGGTTGCATTCCTTTGATCTTAAAATCTCATATCGTGGGTAGGAGTCAGAGTCGCCACTAGGACATTAGCAGAGAGGAACCCTGGCTTAGTCTAATGCATTTCATATAGGCAAGCATTTCAGTAAAAATCCTGACCTCATAATGTTACCAGTGTCTTTCATATGGTCCTCATTGCATCATAATATCTCTGTAACCGCCCTTTCCTTCATAAGGAGGGCGCTGATCTTTCTTTCCCCACAAACTGTGTGAGTGTATGTGTGAGTGTGTGTGTGCATTCCCTGGGAGGGAAGTAGAATGGGTGAAGGCCAGGGAAGGAAACTGGGCATTACTTTCTCTCCTCTGCATCTCCTCCAACCTCAAACCATTCGCCTTCCTCAAGATGCAGTGGAAAGTCAAGTTGACATTCACTCCAAAAACACTTCTAAAGATGAAAGTGTATTTCAGCATTTGTCATTTCTGTTCCCAAGAGGATATTTTTAGAGGTTGTAGGGAATAAAAAAGTTTCTTCTTCCTTTATACGCTGACCTTCCAATTAAAATAATAAAGTGAGGCGGGGATGGGAAAGGGGTAGTTTTTGATTGAGAAGAAAGTTCTTCAAAACGTCATTAGTTGAATACAGCACATAGTATGAATTTAGTCAATAATGTAATGATGTAGGATGGTGACAGATGGCCCTACACTTATCCTGGTGAACACCGAGTAAAGTACAGAATTGTCCAGTCACCATGATGTGCATCTGAAACTAGCACAACAGTGTATGTCAACTGTCCTTCAACAACAACAACAGCAACAACAACCACCCTGACCAGTACTGCTCAAGCTATCAAGGTCATGAGAAATAAGGAATGTCTGAGAAACCATCACAGCCAAGAGAAGCCGAAGGAGATTTGATTACTCAGTGTAATGTCGTATCCTGGTTGGGATCCTGGAACAGAGAAGGACATTAGGTAAAAACGAAGGCAATCTGATTAACCTGGGGTTTAAATTAATAGCAAAGTATCAATATTGGTTCATGAATTACAACAAATAAACCAAACTCACGTACGATGTTAAGAAGAGAAACTGGATGAGAAGGTATTATATGGGAACTGTCTGCACTATATTCTGTTTTCCTGTCAATCTAAAGCTGTTCTAATGGGGTGCCTTGATGGCTCAGTTGGAAGAGCACGTGACTCTTGATCTCCAGGTCATGAGTTTGAGCCCCGTATCTGATGTACAGATTATTAAAAAATAAAAAAATAAACGTAAAAAAATAAAATCTATTAAAAAAATAGGTGAAATGGTTTCCCTGAGCTAGTATAAAAAGATGATACAAAAGAAGGCATCCTAAAATCACTCCTGTCTCTTGGGTCTCGTTCCTGCAGCCTGGACTAATGCCATCTGTGTATCAGGGCCCAGCCGTCATACTGTTTTCCCCCTTTGCCATCATTTTGGGAATTCCCCTATCCTAGCTTTTATATCCTATGCCTTTCTTTCCAAAGGGTGAGTCCCTCATTTTGGTGGCTTATGTCCAGAAATAGTGCCTGGAAGATAAATTTTGATAGACCCTGCATGTTTGAAAGTATTCTTAATCTTCTCTTGCATTTGATTGCTCTTTGGGTGGGTTCAGAATTCTAGGTCGGAAATCACTTTTGTTTAATATTTTGAAGATATTACCCCATTGTCTTTTTGCTTCTCGTGTTGTTGTTATAAGAAATCTTTTTGAATCAGCTTCTGCTGCTAATCGTAAGCTGTCCTACCCCTGATCCTTTGCACCTAACCTGTTTTTAATCCCCCCCCCACACACACACACTCAGAAAGCTTATAAAGATCCGTTCTGTCCCAAGTGTATAAAACCACTACAACGAGTATTGGTGTGCATATCTATAGATATCTATATGTCTATAGAGGTCATTTAGACATATATATATAAAGAGAGAGACATGTCAATATGTCTATATATAGATACCTCTCTTTCTCTCTCGATATATATATATATGAGAGCAGATCTGCTCTCACATCATCTTTGTATCCTGAAAATGCCTGGGTAAGCATGGCCCAGATTCTTCGCAGCACCTGGTGAGCTGGTGCCGTGCCCCTGTGTGCCCTGCCACATGCACCAGCTGAGAATGCTCATTTCACCCCAGAGAAGTGGTACCTTCACTGATTAATTCTGACTTATCCTGATTATAAATAAATCATAACTTCACTAACCAGTTCTTTTAAGAAATTGAGTGTCCGCTCTTTCCGAACTCCCTGGTCACTCACACTCTGCTTTTAAGAGCAAGGTGGGAAAAGAGATTTTATTTTTAAACAAGTGTCTGCATTTTGGGGAAAGGGAGTGTGGACAAGTACACAGTTTCTACATTAAGCTGATTCCTACCATCCGAGGAGCTTTACGCACTAGGAGAATTGATGTTCAGAACCAAAAACATGCCAGATTCTCTCTTCCTCTTTTTTAAACAATGACGTTCTCTAAATGATGTTTCATAAGGCAGGATGCGGGTGCAGATGTTTTTGGCAAGATTTTTCTGAAAGGGCTTCCCACCAGGGACCAAGGTTAGAGAGCGCGGGGAAGCATGCATCCCAGTCCTTGGAAATTCACTCAGTTGAGTAAGGGTCCAAGTTCCCTCTCAGGTGACATGTGCCTGATGCAGGAGGCTGGGGGTTTTCAGTGATCCCATGCAAGAATGACAGATAAAACCTGTCTCCATTCCCCCTCACAGTCCCCTTGTACTTTATAAAGGGCTTGCTTGGAATACAGGGACAGGATGATTTAATACTCCAGCGTAGGAGGATATTAAAAGGGATCCCTTGATGCCTTGGGAGGGGCCCCACAATACAGCTGAAGAACTCTCCCAGTCTAAAGGACAGGGCTCTACAGCCCCTCCTGGAGGACGTGCAGAGATGCAGGAAAACCGGTTCTGCAGGTAGTGGTTCATTCTCAACTTCAAACTACTGAAGAGAAGGCAATTTCTTAGGAGACTGAGGAGAGCATTAGTCAGCACCTCCTTGGGATTTCAGAGTAGTCAAGGGGCCGTGACTTTTCTCAACTTCTTTCTACCCAGTGGGCACGAGAGGGGAGAGACTGGGGCTGGCAGCGCTTAAAATCTGCTATAATCAGAGGGCACCAACATCAGGAGACAACTTTACCAATCAGGGAAGATTTTTTGCTTGAAATCCCAGAAGGGTCCAGAGCAGCATGTAAAGGTATTAGATTTAGGGAATGGGAGAAGCTAAATTTGTTGTCCCCTCCACACCTTCCCCCTGAAGTTCTCCAGGCCTGAGTGGGCTCTGGTTTGGAGGGTGGACAACTGAGTTTTCCAGGAGTGTCAACACCTCAGTGTTACAACTTTCAGGACTTTATATTAATTGAAAGCGACCAGAAAGGCTCTCAGACCTGAGAAAATGCCATCCAAAGGTAGTTAAAGAACAGATGCAGAGAAGACATCTGAAATAACAGAAGAGAGAGTAAAGTTACTTTCTGCTTATACATGCAGTCTGCCTTGCTCAATAAACTGGTTACAACTGTTTGATTTTCCTACTCTGTTAGATGCAGACACAACTTGCATATACCTCTATATTGTGGTAAGATATACGTAACAAAAAAGCGTACAATTCCATGGCATTAAGTCACATTCACAATGTTATGCAACCATCCCCACTGTCCATCTCCAGAACTTTTGCGTCATCTCAGACCGAAGCTCTGTGGTCCTAACCACTAACTCCCAGTTCCTCCTGCCTCAGCCCCTGGCAGCCACAATTCTGTCTTCATGAATTTGCCTATGCTACGACCCTCATATGAGTGGAATCACACAATATTTGTCCTTTTGTGTCTGGCTTATCTCACTTAGCATCATGGTTTCAAGGTTTATCCATGTTATAACATACGAGAATTGCATTCCTTTCTATGACTGAATAATATTCCATTGCATGCCACATTTTGTTTATCTGTTTATCTGATGATGGACATTTGGGTTATTCCCACCTACTGGCTGCTATAAACATTGGTGTGCAAATATCCATTCAAGTTCCTGCTTTCAACTCTTTTGGAGATATATATACAGATATAGATATATATACATTGTATATACAATGTCCTATACGAGTGGAATCACTGGATCACATGATAATTCTACATTAACTTTTTGAGGAGCTGCCATACTGTTTCCATGGTGGCTGCACCATCTTGCGTTCTCAGCAGCAGAAGCATACCAGGCTTATCATTTCCCTACATCCTTGCCAACACTTATTATTTTCCATTTTTTGTTTTAGAGCTTAGTTTTTTGAGAATAGCCATCCTAGCAGGTGTGAAGTGATATTTCATTGTGGCTTTGATTTGCATTTCCCTAATGACAAATGAGGTTGAGTATCTTTTCAAGTGTTTATTGGCCATTTGTATATCTTTGTAGAAATGTCTATTCAAGTCCTTTGCCCATTTTTGAATTGGGTCCTTGGGGGGATTTTTTGTTATTACTATTGAGTTGTAGGAGTTCTTTTTATATTCTGGATATTAATCCTTTACAGATCTATGATTTGCAAATATTTTATGAGTTGTCTTGAGGCACAACTATGTGCTCTTGAGGCACAAAAATTTTAAATTTTATTGGAGTTCAATTCATCTATTTTTTCTTTTGTTACCCATGCCTTTGGTGCCACATCCCAGAAATTATTGCCAAATCCAATGCAATGAGGACTTTTTTCCCTATGTTTTCTTCTAAGAGTTCTATGGGTTAGTGCTTAAGTTTAGCTTTGATCCTTTCTGTGTTAATTTTTCTATACTGTATAAGAGAAGGGTCCAACTTCATTTTTTGCAGGTGGACATCCAGGCTTCTTAGCACCATTTGTTGGAAAGAGTTCCCTTTCCCCATTGAATGACCTTGGCATCTTTGTCAAAAATCAACTGACCATATGCATGAAAGTTTCTATCTTGACTATGCTGTTTCGTTGGTCTATATGTCTGTCCTGATGTCAGTACCGCACTTACCTTTTAAGTTGTAGTATTTTGCGATCATCTTCCATAACATAATTCTGAGAATACAAAAAATATATATATCATTATTGACAATTTAAATCATATTTGTGGTAACAGTGCCCATTTCTCTCAAGAATTCTTACACATTTGCCAAAAGCCTCTTACTCGTCTTTTTCCTTCCCTGCTGTTATTCCTCTCCCATAGACGTTGCCCTGGACTTCACTCTGAGAGAGTAAAAGCCAAAGTCCTTTTATTAAAATGACCACGGCCTTGCATGATCTGCCCAGTCACGGCTCACCCACCTTTCTGCCCTCATTTCTTAATTCCCCTTCTGCTGCAGCCACATTGTTTCCCTTGTTTTTTTTCTCTAACATGCTAAGCATAGTCCCAACCCAGCACATGCTCCCTGGGCCTGCAGAGCTCAGCACGGCTATCCATAACCACCTGTACAAAATAACCCTTTCCCTCTCTCCCCCAGACCCTTTCTCTGCCTTATTTTTCTTTATGGCACATATCAGCACTTTGACACACTGCTTATGTACTCGATTCTTGTCTGCTGTCCCCGCACAACCAGAACGTAAGCTTTGTGAAGGCAGGGTGTCCACACCAATGAAAAGAATAAATGAATGAATGATACTTAGAGAAAATATAATGAGTCCTTATTTATTCATTCAAAGCATAAGTGCGATGAAAACACAGTGAACATTAAACATACAGACCTTGTTAAATGGTTCTGTACATCTAAAATATAAAATTAAATGAATTTTTTAAAGGTGCGGTTGGGTTAAATTGTCTCATAGATGACAAATCCAGATTGGAATCTGTAAAGACGAATCGAGGTTTTCAGGGCAGATCACACTGGCCCTCAGCTATTGCTCCGCGCACCAGCGTGGAGAGACCACCCGCCCTACTAGCTTCTACACGCCCAGGGAGTTCAGAATGGGGGTTCGGTGAAGCTAGTCATTGTCTCCTGGTAAACACCCGCGTAGACGACAGTTCCTTCGCCTTGCACACCTGTTAGTCACCAGTTCCAGAGCCCGCTTCGGGTCTGGCCGGACTGCGGTCCTCCTCCGGGACCTCGTCAGGGGCTGTGCGGGGACAGCGGCGCCGCCCTTGCAGACTGATCACGTTCACAACCTATATTTGAATTGTACTCTATTTTCATCGCTACTGGGGAAAAGGCCGAGTGGAAAAATGTGTGCTGTTCTAAACATAGCACCTGCCTCCGTCTACCTGCGAGATGTAGGCTGGAGCATNCTTGCAGACTGATCACGTTCACAACCTATATTTGAATTGTACTCTATTTTCATCGCTACTGGGGAAAAGGCCAAGTGGAAAAATGTGTGCTGTTCTAAATATAGCACCTGCCTCCGTCTACCTGCGAGATGTAGGCTGGAGCGTCGAGGGCGCAGGGGACCGTCACCGCCAGGAAGGGCTCTGGCTCGCCTCGGGAAGGGAACCGACTGCCCCTACCTGGCGCAGGCCGCGGGGCCAGCCCGGGGCTCACCGCCCGGCGGGAGACGAGCGTGGCGGCGTGCGCTCGCGGGGCTCACTACAGCGCCCGGGAAGGTGGGAAACCCAAGACGGAGGGCCTCACCCACCTTCCTCCCGGCACGTGTAGGGCGCAGGAGCTCACAAGTGCTTCTAACGCGCGAGTGCACTAGCGAGGGGGTGAACGGCTGCACCGGCGGGAAGCTTTCAAGCGGGACGCAGGGAGACGGGGTGCGAGGAGCCACGCGCCCCACGGACTTCTCCCCGCCGGCCCGACGCGCGTGCACGCGAGCGCGCACACGCCGGGGCAGGAGCGCGAGGGCCTGCAGAGTCCGGGGCCCAAGGAGCGGGAAAAACCGAGCACGCGCCGGAGGGGAGCGGCGGTAAAGCCATCGGGGAACGGGGCGGGGCTCATGAGGGGCGCGGGGGCGCGGGGAGCGGCGGGAGCGCGGCGCGCGGGGTAGAGGGCGGGGCCACGGGGCGCGCCCAGGGTGAGGGGCGGGGCTACGAGGGGAAGCGAGAAGCGGCGGGAGCGCTACGAGCCGAGGTAGGGGGCGGAGCTAAGAGGCGTGTCGGGAGCGCGGCGCGCGGGAGGGGGCGGGGCTACGGGGGCGCGCCGGGCGGAAGGGGCGGGGGAGAGCGGTCCCGGGCGACGCGTCGCGGTCCTGGCGCGCACAATGGCCCGAGCAGGCGGCGGAGTCGGAGCCGCACCCAGTGCGGACCGCGCCCTGGGCCGCGCCGGAGGCTGAGCGCCTCGTCCGTGGAGCGCGCCGGCGCCGGGCCATGTACTCGGGGAACCGGAGCGGCGGCCAGGGCCACTGGGAGGGCGGCGGGGCCGCGGGCGCTGAGGGGCCGGGACCCGCGGGCACGCTCAGCCCCGCGCCGCTCTTCAGCCCCGGCACCTACGAGCGCCTGGCGCTGCTGCTCGGCTCCATCGGGCTGCTGGGCGTCGGCAACAACCTGCTGGTGCTCGTCCTCTACTACAAGTTCCAGCGGCTGCGCACCCCCACCCACCTCCTGCTGGTCAACATCAGCCTCAGCGACCTGCTGGTGTCCCTCTTCGGGGTCACCTTTACCTTCGTGTCCTGCCTGAGGAACGGCTGGGTCTGGGACACCGTGGGCTGCGTGTGGGACGGGTTTAGCAGCAGCCTCTTCGGTGAGTCGGGCTGGGAGGAGAGAGCCTTCTCCCCTCCGCACGCTTGCGCTCCCTGCCTCGCCACCACCTCTGCGCGTCCCCTTGCCGCCCAGCCCGCTCGCGGCTCCTCCCCACGCGGCCTCAGCCCCAGCCCGCCCTGCAGCGCAGCGCCCGCGCCGCTCTCGCCGCTCGGCGACCCCGGGCTGCATGGCTTTCCTTCCCCTTTCCTTCCCCTCCTCTCGCCCCGCGGCGGCCTCGGCTCCGGCCCTGTGGCCGCTCCTGTCCCCGCCGCCGGCCCTCAACCCCGGCCCGGCTCTGCCCCCGGCTCCTCCCTGACCCCTCCGTCCGCTGTCCAGTTCATCTCATTTCTGTTCTCACCCCCGATACAACTCAACAGGGCACGAAACAGCGGCTTTACACTTTGAGGAAAGACGAGGGGCCGTAGAGTCAACAGATTCAAGAAAAAGAGTAACTCGTGAAAGCTGGAGGGGTGACGGGAAGAGATTTAATGCAGTGCTGTTTGTAGTGGACTGGCAGTGTATCATTTTTTTCTTTAATTTTGCCGTTAGCAGATGTAAACCTTTGAGTGCTTCCTAGGAAGTGACAGAGCTTCGTTCAGGTCCTCAGAATGCAAATCGGCATGTGGCCTCTATGTTTTCCTCCTTAGTGATTCCAGCACACCGAAATCTAAGGAGAGGCTACAGCTGGCTCAGAGAATCCCACCCTAGACGGACAAATAATTAGCTTGCAGCCGGTGGATTTCATTAAAGTAGAACTGGGTTGGTAACTGAAGGCTGCTTTCAACATCACTGCTCATCCTGTGGAAGATTCAAGTCTCACTGAGACGTGACCCACCCAATATATCATTGCAGATGTGATTTTCTAGGCCGGGGAGTTATCTTTCTGTGTGTGCTCCTGGAATTTCACTTGCACAAGACGTGAAATAGGAATGTGTGTTTCTCGGGTCTTACAGTTCCTTGAAAATATATTGATAATTTATTACTGCTTTTATCTTGGCAGATTTTTGAGAACAATATCTTTGTAGCATTATCAGAAATTGTCCTATTCACCAACCTCCTATGTTGTGGCAAACCCAAATATTTGATATTTGTTATAATTCACTTTTTGGTATTTTGAAGGAAATCATGATTTCATTTACTTGGTTGACTCAGTGATTCTAATATTCTATTCTAATATTCTGTTCTGCTTCCCCCTCCTCAATAAGCAATCTGAGAATTTTATTTATACAAAGATTTGAAACTTGGGAGAGGGCTCTAAGTGTATGTAGGTGGTGATATAGATGGCTACGTGCTTATACTCTTTGTATTAGTTTAAAATACCTGCTAGGCATCTTTTAGGCAGGGCTAAGCTTTCAGTTAAGGAGGGTGATTGAAGCTTAAACCTAGAGCGTTATCAGTAATGCTTCCTGGGCTGGGCAACAGGTGTTTGATCGTAGGCATGAAAGTTCGCATTTCCAAGAAATGCTTTCTCTGTGCCGGGCATTTCTGTTCCTGTTTGGACTCTGGGCCTGGGGGTTTAAAGACAAGGGCACATTGAGTTCTTTATTGACACCAGAATTCACGCTCTTGCTCGCCTCTTGCCCCTGTGACCTCATTCTGCTGCTCCGTCTCCTTCCATTGCTTTTTCCTTCTTCATTCCTCCCTGCTCGGGTCCCATCCTAGTCAAAAGGGATTTTCTAAGACTGCCGGAAACGTTCACCACACACACTGTTTCGCCTGACGACTGCTCTGTTTCTCTGGGCCTGTAGTTACTGCTTTCAACCATGACTTTATCCCTGTTTTTAAATTAGAGGTGGAAACTCCGGGGTGAGAGATTCAAATACTGTTTAAACCCTGGGAGACAAGTCGGGAGTGGGGTTATGATGGAACTGAAAAAGTTCTTAACCCAGATTAAGTATTTGCCTGAAGTAAATTCCAAGGATGGTGCTTCTAGATAAGGGTTAAAGTCAAGAAAGGGAGGGTGCTTCCCGGGTTGTTGTCCCCGAACAAGAACTAACCACGGAGTGTTCAAGAGGGAGGACATTTAAACATGCCGGGAGGGGCTGCTTGCACTAGAGGTCCCTGGAGAGGCCACCTTAGCAAGTGGAGAACCCAGCGGCCTGATGACACGAGAGTGGGTACTGCTCCGCTGCCCGGCCAACCCGTTGTGTGCACTTTGCCATCACTGAATCTCTCCTGCAGTCGGTTTTGTTCTCTCTCTTCTGGGGGAGTGAGCCAAATGTTCTTGAAGATTGTTCTGTCCTGTGTGCTTGGTATTTTGAGAGCTCTTTTGAGATCTGTGGGTTAGAAGGTGCCTGGTTCTAGCACTTACGGCTTGTTTCCTCTGCTCTATCCCCTGAGCCAAGAATGAGCAGATGCTGTGGTCACACTTGTCTGTGTACCTTCCCGGGTTCTGTCTTCCTGCACACACCTGCTACGAGAAGCCAGGATGAGTCGTGCAGACATACTTACATACATGCATGAGTAGGGGACCCAACTGCCTCATCAGGGCGCAATTCCCGGTGTTGCAGGGAATGCTGAAAACTAGTAGGACCTCTCATATTCCTGGGGCAGAGGTTTGACTGGACAGGACGGGTAGGATTGCCATTTCACTTAAACTGACCAGTCGGTGTGTTCAGTGAACTAGGCATTTTAACCCAGCTTTCGGTTGAATGGCTTGTTTTACAAATGTCCAAGCTAATTCGTCATCTTAGCCTAGGCAGGCCCAGTTCGTACTGATGTAGATTTCAGTAAGAGTAATGATAGGGAAAATTAGCGCTCCCAGAGCTCTTCCTCTAACTGCACAATGAGACTGCTTTCTAGGCCCCCTTCGCGTGGCATGTGTAGTGTGTTAGTCTAAAGACTTCCAGGTGAGTATGCCGTTCATCCCCATGGCTCTTGCACCTCTAGCCACACGTGGCGCCACACAAACGTTCTATGTGTGGCATATCACCAGTATTATGCCAGAAGCAGTGGGAGAGCCTTTCTTCACTGCTACCTCCTACCCTTCAAAAACAGCAAACAACAGGTTAATCATAGCAGAGGATGTTTAGATGGGCCTTTATCTTGGGATACAGAGATTCAGGGTCATAGAGCCAGAGTCTGGCAAAATGCAAGTCACCTTATGTTCACTTGGATTTTAGAAGGAAGGAGGTATTATTTATGTTAAGATATTTTAACTTACAAAGGTAGGAATTTTCCTTTTTAACTTACACCTAAAAAAGCATATGTGCATACATATAAAGATTTGTTAAAAATGCATGTTCCCTTCGGTAGAACTTTTTGGTACCTAAATCTCTCAAAAGGCTAGTTGTTTTACTGAAATAATCCTTTTGCAGTAATCCGACTGGTTAATTCAGTTGAAATAGTCTCACGATGCTACCACGAGATCCTAAGGATGTTTGTGGCATGGAAATGTCTTTCATTCAGCTGTTCGAAAATCACCCACAGACTAAACTGGCCACAGAAATATTCCTTATCATGACAATGTGCACATAGTATGTAGTCTGTTTCCATAAACACAGTGGAACCACACATTTCTTACAGATTAAGCTCAGTTTGATGTAGTTTTATTCAGATACTAATTTTATTAAAAGCAAAAGTTACAGAATTGTATTATGAAAATTCTTTGTTTTTATGGGACATCATGATGTCCCTTCCTCATTATTGAGTGTTTTGGGGGGGGTGTAAATCTCTATTGTTCATTTTTGAGAAAATAGGCAATATGTAAGAAAGCATTTAATGAATTGCTTTCCTAGAGGCTTATGTCCTGGTAACAAGTCAGACTCCAGTGGAGTAATTGTAATTGCTGTTGCATGAAATTACTTTTCTCTTAATATTGTTTACAGTTGTATTCTTTCTTGAATTTTCTTCTTTCAGAGAAGAGTTCCAGTCACAAATGCATGTGTGATGCATTTTGACATTTACTGCTAAGATGAAATGCAGGAATGAAAACCACACATCCGTTTTAGTGTTCTCAGATGTGATTAGATATACTTTATCATATTTTTGTGCTACTGACCTATAAGGAAAACAATATTAAGAAAGGGTAACTGTTAAACAGCTAGGATCTGCACCTCAGTACTTCTGGGATGAACTGGAATATCACAAGGAGAGATTTCATGACAGCATATTCTCATCTCAGCTGAGCCCTCCGCCTAGACTCACACACATTTCCTTTATCGGCAGTTGTCTCCCAGAATGGCGGACAGTCTTCCCACAGAATTCGATGTGGTCATAATAGGGACAGGGCTGCCTGAATCCATCCTTGCAGCTGCGTGTTCAAGAAGTGGCCAGAGGGTTCTGCATCTTGATTCCAGAAGTTACTATGGAGGAAACTGGGCAAGTTTCAGCTTTTCGGGATTGCTCTCCTGGTTGAAGGAGTGTCAGCAAGACAGTGACGTTGTGGAAGAAAGCACTGGCTCATGGCAAGACCTGATCCATGACACGGAGGAAGCTATCACTCTTCGCACGAAGGACGGAAGCATTCGACACACAGAAGTTTTTTGTTATGCCGGTCAGGATACAGATGACAATACGGAAGAGGTTGATGCTGTGCAGAAAAACCCTTCCTCAGTAACATCTAGTACCTCCACTGACCCTCTGGGTTCTGCATGCTTGTCTGAAGAAACACACTCGTCTGCTACTAGCCATGAGATGCCTGCCAAAGACACTCCAAAAAGTGACGGAGAAGTTTCACTAGAAGTAACTGATGCCGAGGACACCTTGGCAAAAGAAAAACATTGTGGAGACGAAACTTGGACACACACAGTTTCAGAGGGAGTTAAAGATGAAAACAAGCCTGTAGAGGAAGACAACACTGACCAACCAAAGAGAAATAGAGTTACTTACTCTCAAATAGTTAAAGAAGGCAGGAGGTTTAATATTGATTTGGTATCAAAACTGCTGTATTCTCAAGGATTGCTAATTGATCTCTTAATCAAATCAAATGTTAGTCGTTACGCAGAATTTAAAAACGTCACTAGGATTCTTGCATTTCGTGAAGGAAAAGTAGAACAGGTGCCTTGTTCCAGAGCAGATGTCTTTAATAGCAAGGAACTCACTATGGTTGAAAAGAGGATACTGATGAAATTTCTTACGTTTTGTTTAGACTACGAACAACATCCTGATCAATACCAAGCTTTTGTGCAGTGCTCATTTTCGGAGTACTTACAGACTAAAAAATTAACCCCCAATCTCCAACATTTTGTGCTGCACTCAATTGCGATGACAGAGTCATCTTGCAGTACAATAGATGGCCTTAAAGCAACTAAAAACTTCCTTCGGTGTCTTGGACGATTTGGCAACACTCCCTTTTTATTTCCCTTGTATGGGCAAGGAGAAATTCCCCAGTGTT
The DNA here is from genome assembly GCF_002007445.2 of Ailuropoda melanoleuca. Classification (NCBI taxonomy): domain Eukaryota; kingdom Metazoa; phylum Chordata; class Mammalia; order Carnivora; family Ursidae; genus Ailuropoda; species Ailuropoda melanoleuca. Next base: position 70,185,284 of record NC_048225.1, read on the forward strand.
TCTGCAGGATGTGTGCAGTTTTTGGTGGAATCTATTGTCTTCGTCATAAAGTTCAATGCCTTGTAGTTGACAAAGAATCTGGAAGATGTAAAGCAATTATAGATCACTTAGGTCAAAGAATAAGTGCTAAATATTTTATTGTGGAAGATAGTTACCTTTCTGAGGAAACATGCTCAAATGTGCAGTATAAGCAGATCTCCAGGGCAGTGCTCATTACAGATCAGTCTATACTAAAGGCAGATTCAGATCAGCAAATTTCCATCTTGGTGGTGCCTCCAGTGGAATCGGGAACGTGTGCTGTTCGTGTCACTGAATTATGTTCTTCAACCATGACGTGCATGAAAGACACTTACCTGGTACACCTGACTTGTTCATCTTCGAAAACAGCCAGAGAAGACTTGGAGTCAGTCGTGAAGAAATTATTCACCCCATATACTGAAACTGAAATAGACAAGGAAGAACTTACAAAGCCCAGACTCTTGTGGGCTCTTTATTTTAATATGAGAGATTCCTCGGAAATCAGCCGAAGCTCCTACAATGGCTTGCCTTCCAATGTCTATGTCTGCTCCGGGCCTGACTGCGGACTGGGAAGTGAGCATGCTGTCAAGCAAGCCGAAACGCTGTTCCAGGAGATCTTTCCCAATGAAGAGTTCTGCCCCCCACCTCCAAATCCAGAAGACATTATCTTTGATGGTGATGATAAGCAGCCAGAGGCTCCTGGAACCAATAATATAATCATGGCCAAAGTAGACTCCTCTGAGGGAAGGAGAAACCTAGAAAGCCCGGGGAAGCACCTTCAAAACTAGAAAAAAGCAAACGGTAAATGCTACCTGGGCCTTCATCCTGGCATCAGAGTATTTTCATTTAAAGGACCGTTTCCTGTATGATTCCTTAGAACTGGTTATACAGTGAATTCTATGCAGATGTTGTCTTTAATTCTGTTTGAGACATTCAGTCATTGGATGTCATTGTTAACCTATCAGTAACTGATTGATTATTGGACAAGGTTAGTTTTATTTTAGTATTGGGTGTATCAGTGAGGGTTCCATATTAGCAACTGTGTTTAAAGGGACGTAATATGTGTCTGCTAATGATCTTCAGATTTTATTAGTCCATAGTAACAATAATATCTAAGGAATATTTCAGTTACTTTTGCAGTTATTTTAGTTGCTACCACCTCTGAATAGTTAAACACACACAGTAAAATTTGTGGGTCTTTTGTATCTAATAAAAATGTACAGACCTGGTAGCAATAGCAACTTATGCAAGTGCCAACTGTTAAAAGATTAACTTTGCATGATCCTGTATTCGTGAAGGTCTAGTGTTTACAGCACATTGTGCGGTTCAGTTCCCCTGCTCGACCCTTGTCACGGGCGAGGGGGCGACACCACCACCATCTTCTGTGTTACAGAAAGTGGTGGTCCGTTCATCTAGTCATGGAAGTTTGTCCCAAAGGAAATCTAGGGGTCAGATTAGTTCTGGTTTAATACTTCAGAAAATTTCTGCAGAGCCCTGTGCTGACGCCTAAAGGAAAAGAACTTCCAACTAACTCGGGCCAAAAGAGAAAAATACATCGCTCCAGGAAAAGGTACTTCAGATTGGCGGTTTTGAAATTCCTAAGAAGAAATGGAGTGAGGCATTTCTAACCTGGGATACCGATGGTTTTTCAAAGCCATCCGTAGGTTTCCCGAGGTTTCTTAGTGAGGGTGAGATATACCACCTTGTTGGCACTGCCGCTCTCCTTAGCAGCACTGACTGTGATGGATAGGAGTGGATGGAAGGAGGGTTTCACCATGTCTCCTCCCTGTGTCCCACCTCACAGTTAGTGAGGCGAACGCCTCCGTGATCACTTTGGCCTCTCCACTTATCCAGAGAACAGAAAACATGTGTTCTAGAGCCATCAGAAGTCAAAACTGCCGTACTCCAGGGGTGAAGACCTGTGGAGTTGTCAGAAGACGTAAACTGCATCCCCCTTCAGTCTCTGGTTTCCATTCCTTACGGCGGTAAATCCTACCGGAAGAGAGCCCTCCAGACGCAGTCTTTGTTCTGGAATGGAGCATCTGCTATGTGCTGGGCACTTGTGCTTCTATGTACAGCTTCTCAACCACCCTGTGAGGCTGGTAGTAGTGAGTATGTTTTAAAGAAGAGGCAAAGAGGTAAAGACAATTATTATTAATTTGCCCGGCGTCTGGTATGTGGAAGAGCCAGTGTTGGAATCCAGGCTGTCACGATTTTGAAGTCTTTCTGCCGACATTAACTGGAGAGGAGTGCAGACGCTGCAGGAGGAGGAAAGGATGCTCGTGGAAGTGCTTGCAGCATTGCGGCTGAAGCAGAGTAGACAGACTCTGGCCTCTCGCTCGTTCTCAGGTCAGGGAAACGTGAAGCTTGGGATCAGCTATAGATAAATACAGTTTAGAGCTAAGGAGCCCATGCAAGCAGAATTTGGCTAAATTTTAACAAAGTACTGCTTTTTAATGTGTCTTTTAATCTGAACAACGTGTTATAAAACTGTGCAGTTGCTGTGAGGCCAAAATAAGCTGGGAATAGTCTTTTGTCGCTCTTCTATATGTAAGGAAAATGAAACAAGAAAGACTTAAGTAATTTACAGCTTACTGAAAATTAAAGTCATGAATTGGTATTAATACTTATGCATTTTTTTAATATGGCAAAGTGGTTTTATTGGGTTTAAACCTATCAAAGTAATTTCACCATCTATAAAACAGAAATAATACTTTGCGGAAATATTGTGAAGATCAAGTTAGATAATGTGTTTGAAATCATATCCAAAGGAACGCCACCAGAGGACATTAATATGTAGGTTTACTACGCTTCCACTTAACCTTCCAACGGATGTTTAATATAATTTGACAGAATTGTGGCAAATTGGGAAAATAGGCAAGGAAAGATAGATTTATCTATCTTTGATGAGAGTCTTGCCCTTTAAATCCTAAAGTAGCCTTTGTAAATATACTATGATGCTTAGTATGAAGTTTAAGACTTAATAAACCAATTGGAAAGAAACTGGTGGAAAGACTAACTGGGTGTCAGTGTGAAAAAAAGCATTAGGCCCACTTTACACATGATAAGACAATTCACTCCATAGGAATTAAAATGTTGATTGTAAAGGTAAAAATAAAAAGACTACAATTCTCATCCCAGTAGTACAAAAGAAACTTTATGGCAGTGAAAAATATCACTGGCAAGGTAAGTGAGATCAACTAAAGAAAAATGAAAAATCGACATTAAATAGGAAGAAGACAAAAGATAAGAGATTGGATTTTTAAAAAGCTACTTGCATTACACATGGATAAAGTGCTTAATATTTTTTAAAAAGTAGATGCAAAACTAAAGTTTCTACTCTTAGTAAGCAAATTTATGAAAGGATAGAGTATAAAGGAGAAGATACAAGTAAAAGTCAATTCTTGGAATGCTTTTCAGGTTTCCTAATATTAAAAAATGCAAATTGAAAGAACTTTGAACTGGTGTATGCTATTATATTAGCAAAACATTTCAAAATTTATGTGTCTTCATATCAATAACATTTTTATATTAGTAATTTTTAAAAGAACTATTTAGATGAATATAACGAAAGCTCTGTAACCCAGCTAGATCAAGTCACTCTGAACAGTATACGCCTGGGAAAATATTTACAAGAAAAATAAGTCACTTGTACAAAGATACTTTAGCAATTCCATTCGTACACATTTTTTTTAAAAAGCCCAGTATTTGGGAAATGGATAAGTAAATTTTGATGTATTGGTATTGCTATTGTAGACCGTTACATAGTCGTTAAATGATATTGATATATGTAAAATTGTATGAAAAATGTTAAATGAGATTCAGAAGTGTTAAAACATTATTTTATGTACTGATTATATTTGTGTAAAAATTTAGGTGTCTACATTGAAAAGAATCAGAAGAAAACATGTAATTAATTAGAGTTTAACATTAGGGGTTCTTTTTTTCTGTAAAATGTTGATGTGTATGATACAAATAAAAGAATAATTGCTAAAGTGGTTACTGAATTGGTGAGAAAGTTACTGATTTTTTTTGAAACTTGTAAAACTCTTCAAATTAAAAAAAAATTTGTATTTTTTTAATTTTAATGTCAAAAGGTAATCTCCAAAAACGTAGACAGGAAATTTTACAACTTAATGGGAAGGACTTCTTGGTTAAGATGGATTTTGTATCTTGTATCTTTCCTCAGTTGCTCAGCATTAAGAAATAAGAAGGTATATTGTAACAACACCTTTTTAAAAAATGGAAATCCCACAGCCAGAGGTGGAAATAATAGAAATAATATTAAAGCATCGTAGGACTTCAGTATGAAGACATTACATACTAATTAAAAAGTGTGGCCCCAAATCCAAGAATGTACTCTTCATTTGGGAGTCTTGGAGGCCAGGGGAATGAAGGAGGATTTGGCTTCATAGCCACGGCCAAGCGTCTGTCTGAGGGGGACCAGCTCAGGGCAGATCTCGGCACCGAGGATGCTTGCAGACCCTTTCTTGCTGTCAGCCTGACCGATCCAAAGCAGGGTGACTGAATTCAGCAAACATCAGTTGAACATCAACTGTGGGTTATGAATTGACATTCTAAGAATTTGAAATAGAAAAATGGGTAAGTTCTGTACCTAAGAACCGTTCTGTTGGAGAATACCTTTGTACCTTAATGAGAATATAAGACGTTTCCTATCTATCGTACTCCCCACTATAACTACTACCACCCCGTTCCCCCAAAAGAAAAAGAAACAAAGGAGAAATCTGGGTGGCTTAAGAGTTAGAAGGTCAGTTAATACTTTCTGAAGTTATTTTAGCTACCATTCAGCTAATTAAAAAGTTTCTCAAATTAATCACAAGTTTTTTGTGTTGTTTGGGGGAAAACATGAAGAGAAGGTAGAAGAGATGGGGTCGCAGGGACCCCGGGTGCTGAGAGCTCAGGGAGTCAGGAGTGTAAAACCGAAACAATGACGCCCATCGTCGTTTCAGGGCAAGCAGTTCTCATTAGGATGAGTCGTATCTCCCTCTTGGCGGCACAAGCGGAGGTCATGCTCTCAGGGCAAGGAGACGGTCACCTCCCCTTTGAAGATTTTACATTTTTACTTCATTATCTTTGCTTTCCTTATTAAGAAGCATTGTTTCTAGTGTAGTTGTTACTCTTGTAACCGACGACCCCATGTATTCACGTTTCAACGGCAGGGGCCGCGATCTGACCAGCTCTCTAGGGCACGAACAAAGCAGCTGCCTGAGCTGGAAGAATCGGACCCTCGCAGGCATGTTAGGACAGCAGTCCCGCCACAGCCCGGGTGGGAGCACTGCCTTTTCCTTGACAGCTACACTTTCTTGCATGAGCCCCAGGACAACTATGTCAGGTAAGAAGGGCCAGGTATTTACACCCGCTGCCTAGATTAGACCTGGGGGCGTTGAGGGGCTGACGTGGATGCACCCCTCGTGAGTGTCGAGATCATGACAGTCGTGAGAATGGCAGCGTGACGGTGCCCGGCCGCCTCCCTGTCAGCACGCTGTGCGTCTTGTGCATGAGTGTGGAACACCAACCACGGCTTGAAAAGTGGCTCCTAGAATTTTAGAGGATGTTTGCTTTTCAACAAATAGCAAAAAATCTTCCTATAAATTAAGATCTGTGTAATTAAAGTGGGACGATGGTTTGGGAGGGGGCGAAGGGAGTTGATGAAATTTGGTCATACCTGAAATCAAAGCAGACGGTGGCATTATCCCAGTGTTTATTTCAAGAGTTCCATTTCTCCATATGCCGTGTCTATTAGTTCCTGCTGTCGTCCTGTGATTTTGGCATTTTCCTGTCCCTAAATATGTATTTAACCCAACACACACTGCACGGCTCCTGTGAATAAAGACATGTCCGTCATTGGAGTGGCTTCAGAAGCGCAGGGTTGACAAAGTGCAGTAGGAAGATGAAGACCTGTTTGTGGTTCAGTCAGGAGGTACACCTGCAGGCATGTTCTCGTTTTAAAGAAAAGGGATCCTTGGGGACATTTGTGCCATGGGGTTTACGCCAGGTCCTCTTATTACTTTTCACGTGATTAACACCCTGGAGCACCCAGGTCTGTTGGAGACTTTATTTTATTTGTACTTTTTAAAGATTTTATTTATTTATTTGACAGAGGAAGAGAGAGAGAGAGCACAAGCAGCGGGAGCTGCAGGCAGAGGGAGAAGGAGAAGCAGGGTCCCCGCTGAGCAGGGAGCCTGATGTGGGGCTTGATCCCAGGACTCTGAGACCATGACCTGAGCCGAAGGCAGACGCTTAACCAGCTGAGCCACCCAGGTGCCCTTATTTGAGTCTTTTATTTGTTTCTTTATTTATTCCTCCCTCATACCTCAAAATAACAGAAATGTTACTAATGCAGTATGGGGAAGTATTTTTTTGCATCATACTTTCATCATTATGTGTAAGTTTACAGTTTTTTTTTTTAAAGATTTTATTTATTTATTTGACAGAGATAGAGACAGCCAGCGAGAGAGGGAACACAACCAGGGGGAGTGGGAGAGGAAGAAGCAGGCTCATAGCGTAGGAGCCTGATGTGGGGCTCGATCCCATAATGCCGGGATCATGCCCTGAGCTGAAGGCAGGCGCTTAACTGCTGTGCCACCCAGGCGCCCCTAAGTTTAAAGTTTTTATTCCAAATCCAGCATTTCTATTGCCCATTGTAAAGAAGAAATTTGGGGGAATGTCCTGCTGAGGAAGACCACGGACTCTTGTCTTTAGGCAATTAATATAACTGTTAATTTCCTAAAACGATTTTAGTGAAATATGGCAGAGAAACAGGCTGTATGTCCATCTGTTCCTTTAACAGTCCCACTTTATGACTGTGTACCGTTATTTACCATGGCCTCTGCTGTTAAGACAAATACCAACCAGGTGTTTATTAAAAGGAAAAAGGGGCGCCTGAGTGGCACAGCGGTTAAGCTTCTGCCTTTGGCTCAGGGCGTGATCCCGGCGTTATGGGATCGAGCCCCACATCAGGCTCCTCTGCTATGAGCCTGCCTCTTCCTCTCCCACTCCCCCTGCTTGTGTTCCCTCTCTCGCTGGCTGTCTCTATCTCTGTTGAATAAATAAATAAAATCTTAAAAAAAAAAAAAAAAGGAAAAAGCAACAGATAAGAACTACACTAGAAGTCATTTGTCATGAGATTATAATTTCCTTGAAAACACAATCTGAGTGTGGTGTCCGCACCCTTCTCTCCATGTCACCCCTTTACCTTCATCACCCCATTCCAGACAGAGGGTCACTGAGGCCAAGCTCTGGGAAAATATATCAGAACCACGGTCCTGGGTCTTTTTGTTAGTAGAATAGATAATTGGTTCTGTGATAAGTCTATGTGAATCAACAAAAATACTGAAAAATAGGAAATATTTTAAAAAGCTGTAAGATGTTCCACCTTATATGTTTGCTAATTTTCTCCCATCGAGGCAGTTATTCTCAAACCAGGGTGATTTTGCCCTTCAGGGGACATCTGGCAGTGTCTGGAGACATTTTTGGTTATGGAAACTACAAAACCAGCAAGGAGGACTACTAGCGTCTAGTGGGTAGAGGACGGAGCCCACCACACACCCTACAGAGTACAAGACAGCCTCCTCCCCCAGGAGACTTACCCGGCCCCAAGTGTCAGTGGGGCCAAGGTTGAGGAGCTCTTCATTAAAGTTTTTAGTATTTATAATAAATTTGTTTTCCTTTCTTTTACCTTTTTTCCTTAACATCTGACCGTAAGTGCTCCTTCAGCAGGGTCATTGTTGGCAGGAACTGCTGTCCTGGCTTCTCCCCCCAGTGCCCCCCAGTGCCCCTGTCTGCCTCCCTCAATAATCAACAGTGGCTTCCTTCTGAAGCTTTACGATAACTCAAACTCCAAACAAAATTCAGAAAATTGGGGAATATATCTCATCCTGCCCCAATTATCCGTATAGATAAGAGATTTTGTTGGTTTAAAAAAAAAATTCATTAATCCAGAATTAGAATAATTCTGTAAGAAATTTATAGAAATGAGAGGATATCTTGTTTATTTTAGTGTTTTTGGTAATACTTCCTTGTTATATTTTTAGATGATATCTTTGTGTATATTGCAAGTGACTGTCTCAAAATCAATGTAAACATACTGTAATATACTTTTTTTGGGAAGGGTGCTTTTCACTCAACAGGCTATAGACAAATTAATCAAATTACATGTATGTAATAATATCCTTTGAGTTTCAGAGAATCCAGTCCAAGACTAAATAAACCACCCATAATTGAATTGTACCCACATTTACCCTCACTGATGGTTCAGCGCGCAATGAGAGACTGCAGCCGCTGGACATTTTTTTTTTTAAGATTTTATTTATTTATTTGACAGAGACAGCCAGGGAGAGAGGGACCACAAGCAGGGGGAGTGGGAGAGGAAGAAGCAGGCTTCCAGCGGAGGAGCCTGATGTGAGAGGCTCGATCCCAGAACGCTGGGATGACGCCCTGAGCCGAAGGCAGACGCTTAATGACTGCGCCACCCAGGTGCCCCCGCTGGACATTTTATAAGCGGGGCTGATCTATAGACAATACCTAGATTGTCTGTTGNAGGCTCGATCCCAGAACGCTGGGATGACGCCCTGAGCCGAAGGCAGACGCTTAATGACTGCGCCACCCAGGTGCCCCCGCTGGACATTTTATAAGCGGGGCTGATCTATAGACAATACCTAGATTGTCTGTTGGGTAATGGAAGGGGTCAGCATTCTTAATGCAGGGAAGAACCTTACCTAAATTACACTGCGAAGAGAAACATGGGGTTCCGTACAATGCGACATTTGTTGAGCGTTGTCCCCATTTGCTGTGCTGGACTCTGGGAATGCAGACTTCAGAATTGTACCTGGCACCTACTGAGCACTTCCTTTATGCCAAGCACTGTTCTGAGGGTTTGCAGCATTTATCTTACTTAATCCTCGTAACAGCCCGATCGAGTAGGTGCTCTTATTATCCCCATTTTGCAGATGGGAAAGCAGACACTGCGAAGACAAAGAACTTGACCAAAACCACACAGCTGGTAAGTGATAGAGCTGGGCCTCGGTCCCAGGGAGTCGGACTCCAGAACCACATGCTGCGACTGAGATGTGATGCGGGTCTTCAGAGAGGGCTCAGGGCAATCCCGGAACAAGTAGCTACTCATGGGCCAGGAGCTGTTCTAATTTCTTTACATATTTTAGTATCACCCTGTGAGGCAGGTATTAATGTTTCCATGTGTAGATGAGAAATCAGGCTCGCGATTTTCCCAAAGCTATAGAACTGGTAAGGAGTGGAACTCCCATTCTATGGGGGCTGACACGGTGCACAGTTAACCACTCCGTTAATGAGGCTGTGATCACCTTGGTGACGTAGGTATAGACAAACTTCAGTGGGTGCACAGAGTATTTTGTCTGACTAGGGAAATCTAGGAAGGCTTCATGAAAGGAAGACACCGGGGCCCTGAAGGTTGAGAAGGATTTCTGTAAGTCAATACGGAGAACATTCCATACAGGGAGAATGGAGAAACAGGCATGGGGACATTGACGTTGTCTGCGTGGCTAGAGCAGTGACCTGCTGTGGAGAGCTGGGGCACAGGAGATAGGGCCCAACATACCAGCCATCTTGAATCATGCTAATTGTCAGCTGTGTTGAACCGTACTGATTATCATATAGACTTGAATACCACGGGACTTGTGGGTAATGAGGAGCTGTTGAAGTTTTTTCTAATTGAGGCTTATGTTTAAAAGTATACCTGTTGGCAATGTGGAAGGAAGCTGGGAAGGTGCAGAGACCCTGCAGGTGGCTGGGAAGGAGGAAAAATATGGTTTGGGCAGGGCATAGTGGTAAAAATGCAACGGGCAGAGAGAAATGTGGGAAATGGCTGTATGTTACGGATAAGTAGAGAAAAAAAGAAGCTGAAAGTGACTAAAATTTCAGCATTGGTACTTGAATGAGTGGAATACATTTAAACAAAATTGAGAACAGGTTTTGAGGAAAAGCAAATGGGTTTGGTTGGTCATGCCAGGTGATGAGGAGGTGGTTCTGGAAGGTCTTAGAGGGTTTTGTGCGCTAGGGAGTTTTGACTTTGTCCTAGTGGGGTAGACTTCATGTCAGTGACCAAGGAAATGGGCTGCATCTGGATATGTAAAGAGGAGGAATCCAAGGGTGGCAAAAAATGTAGAAAGGAGACCAGACAGACGGCTATTGAAAGATTTGGGCAAGAGAGGATGAGAGTCTCAACTGGGGTCATGGCAGGTAAAACAGAGGAGGACAGACTTGAGAACGACTGGGGAGATTAAATCAGCATGACTCAGTGATTGATTGGATGTGCATGCTGCAAGGGAGCGAGAGAAATCTGAAGACAGTTGAGAAGGAGCTTGTAGACAGGGATGTGTTGGGAATGCAAACACGGTGCTCCCCTGGGTTTAATGTAGTAACTCGTGCCCCTGGGTTAGCCCCAGACTGGAAGATTCCTTTTCTAGGATTCCTGCATATACATTTCCTTGCCTCCTGGGCTTGTTAGGCCTCAAGGATGTGAGTCAGAAGCTGCCAGTACCTTGATTTCCAGAGAGTCCGTCCAAGACTTAGGCCACATAGGGAGCAACCAAGCCAATGACGGAATGAGAGAGGCAGGACTCTGATGAATTATTTCAGGCCCCCGGTTACACGGCGGCTCATGCTGAATTTCTGATGGACAATGTGCCTGTAGGCAGTGCCACTGTAGACTTCCCAGTTACATGATATAATCCAGTTTCTTTTTCCTTAAATGCAGGGGAAGAAAGGTGACATAGAAATAGGAGAAGAGGTAGGACAGGAGATCTAGAAGCCAAGGGGAGTTTCAAAAATATCCTCGTCTAAAGTGTTGATATTGCAAAGAGGTCGGGTAAACTAATGTTTTAGCAATTGATTGATTTCTCAGTTGATAAAATTCTAGAACAATGGTTTTATACTGTAGAATCTGAATCAAATGGGAATGTCTTAAAATACAGATTACCGGGCACCACTCCTGCATTCTGGGTCGGTGAGTATACAGAAGGCAGCTAATTGATTGCTGGGTGGGCGGCGTGTTGTCATGCACTGTGGCATAGGCAGGTGGGAATAAAATGAGTATCTGATGGCGCAGTAGAGGGGTTTAATTTAGCTTCGGGTGCATGTTTTGGCAAGTCGTAGTAAAAGCGTTAACATTTTGTATGCCTTCTTACCCAACAATTATATTGCCAAGAATTTATCCTAAGGAGGTCGTCATAGATGTATGGAAATAGGTAGCGAGTGCCTTATAATGGCCATAGCTGGGGCTTACTGAGTGCATACCACATGCTAGTTCCTGTTGTCTGTGCTTCATTCATCTTAACTCCTAAACTTTATCCCAACTCTGTGAGGTACTTAGAAACACTATTACCCCATTATTCAGTTAAAGAAAGCAAAGCACCAGGAGATTAATTTGTTCAAGATTTCCTAAAAAGTGGAGGATACGGAGCCTGACCCCAGTGCCCTTGATGGTTAAGTTATACCGTCTCTCCTCACAGCGTCGTTAGAATAGCCAAAAGTCGAAAGTAACGTAAAGATCTGCAGTGTGACATCTGAGAGCGTGTGTGTTTCGGAAATCAACGTACCAGCAAGCAAATCATTCAGGACTCAGACTCGGGAGACGCTCTTCCCCCACCCCCCCGGAGTGATCGGAGCAAATCCCGTCACCTCCCACCCCTGCTGAGGTCAGTCGGTGCCAAGAGGGAAAACCTCTTCGGTCCGTGATGACTCACATCTTTATGGCTCAGTGTATTTCTGGATCTGATCCAATCCTGAGCTCAGCCTCCCCCATGAGCAGCAAACTCCCCCCTACCTTCAGCATCTTCTCTGAACATTTTTGCTACTTCCTTAATTTCCTTTAACCCTGGCAGCCCCTCTGGACCCACACCAAGCAGAGGCTGTTCTTTTTTTTCCTTAATACTTTATTCTAATGTTAAATTAACATTTTAAGTGGAGTATAGGGTTCTGGATGGTGAATCGGGGTTCAGAAACAGCACAGGAGAAACTGAGATGGTTTATTACTTACAGTCCTGGAGCAGATACAGGGTCACATGGGGAGATCAAGGCAGGGTACAAGGAGAGAGAGGCAGGACGCCAGGGCACATGGCTTTATTAGTGCTTTGGGGTTCCCGGGCCAAGGCAAGATTGGTCAATACAACCAAAAGGAGTGAGGTTTTGGTATGCTACGTGGACCTCTTATCTGGGGGTGCACAAAGGGAAGGCCGTGGGAGATTCGATCATAAGGGGGAAAATCCTATGAAGAACGTAGGTTTGCTTGTGACCACAGGTTACTGTGTGAGGCGTGCACTTGCATGAGGGGCCGTTTGACCAAACAAAGTGGGTGCTGAGACACCAACAGTATGGAGTAGCTGGCTAAACTCTCGACGTAGCCCATAGACCCCAGAGCCAGGTGGCTGAGAAGTGACCCCCTGAGTATCTGTCCCTTCCAAAGCATTCCACCCTCATTTGCAGAGTGAAAAAGTTTAGTCGTCAACGCTTGCCCACAGCGAGGTTGAACTCAGGCTGTCACCTAGATGTGCAGGGAATATAAAGCTTAGGCTACTGGCTCTTGTTCAAAGTCTTCTCTCTCCCTCCTGGGTCATCAGTTTCCGGACTAGCTGCCATCCCCAGCCGTCCTTTGACTTGTGATCACCTGTTCTGCTCTTTGTCTGAAGAGCCTGTCTTCTGATTGCCTGGTACTTGGCTACCTCCATCGCCTCAGTGAATTTTATTCCTTCTGTAAATTATTTAAAAGTTTTTATGAATATGGAAAAGTGTGAAGGCTGACACAGTAAATGCCCACCTATCTACCACCCTCAGTGAACAAACGTGAACTTTCCTATGTTTATTTTAATCTATCTTCAACGAATTGAAAATTACAGATAAAGTTTTCCTCTATGTACTTCTCTCTCCAGTTCATTCCATCTCCTTCCTCCTCAAGGTCAGTGCAGACATGAATGCAACATGAAACCAAGCAGTGTTTCAGTTGTTTGCTCACGATTTATTTAATCATTTCCCCCTTTTGATGGACATTGGGTTATTTCCTGTTTTTCTCTCTATTATAATAAACAGTGCCTCAGAGTATATCCTAGTATACACCTCTTTGTACTCACTGTGCAAGAGCTTCTCTAGGTCTGCGCCATCCGACACGGTAACCGCTAGCCTTGTGCCTCCTGAGCACGGGAAATGGAGCTGGTCTACACTGAGGTGTGTAAGTGTAAGAAAAGCACTAGATTTTGAAGATTTAGTGTGAAAAAAATAACAAAATACTTCATGAATATGTTGACTACAAATCAAAATATTTTAGGGAGTTGGATTAAATAAAATGTTATTAAAATTAATTTTATCTGTTTCTCTTTACTTTTCAAAGTGTGGCCGCTAAAAACCTTAACTACTATGTGGCCCACACAGTCCTACTGGACAGCACCGCTCTCGTGGGTATAAGCAAATTTGGAATTGGTGGTCGTGGTGTACTCTGGGTAAACAGAATTTTTTCATTATCTTTTAGTCCCACCCCTTTATATAAAGCCCCCCCCCCCCAGTTTCTTTGTGATCTTTCCTCTCTCTGACTCCTATGGCACTTAGATCTGAATGTCTCATTTGGAATTTCAAATACACAATTTTGTATTTTGGTTTGTCTGTTTATGGTGCCTTTCCTCCTTTACATCAGGGACCATATCTGATGACTTTGCTTCCCCAGCAGTAAGCTCAGGGCCCCACATGTTAGAGCCACTTAAATATTTAAGGAAGCTTTAGATGCCCCTGGTATGGTACCTGTCTGCTTTTAAGCTGTGACTCGTCCTGCAATAATTTTATCTTCTTTACCTAGCACATGCCTTATGTTTCTTATGCATCCAGGCTTCCCTGGGCTCTCCCTGATACGGGAAGATTGCCTAGGAAGTAACATTAGTCTTCACTCGGCTTCCCTTTCTGCGAAGAAACAGCTGCCAATGTCTTTCCAACAAACTTCTCGCTTCTCATGGCTGCTGGAGTCTTGGGAACTGGCGAGGCCAGGGCCAGCTTCGCCTGTACAAGGCCGTTAGTCGGGTTTGTAAAAGCTCCTCGTCAAGGGACACCCCCATGGGCCTTCCGCCGGGTGGCATCTGGTTCTAGGAAACCCGGCGTCTTGGCGGCTTCCGGGAGCACAGAAAGTAGCAGAATCGCAAAGCACAAGGGCAGCAGGACTCGAGCTAGAGGTGAGTGAGCCGGGAGGAAACTTCGAGGCCCATTCAACACAGACAAGCCCCTCCCTCGGCTGGAGCTTGCGCGGACCAGAGGCCGGTGTCCCTGTGCGACGCCCTTTTGTGAAATGAAGCGGCGGCTTCTTGCGTTCCCCGCTGGCCTTGACTCTGGAGGAAAACCCGGGAAGTGAGCAAAAAGCCACAGAGATTGTGTTAAAGGCCGTTTGGGTTTACTCGAGACCTGCCATTCCTAACTGAGAATCATCCCCGGAGCCCTTCAGCAGACTCGCGGGCTCCGTCCCGGGCCCACGAAGGCAGAACCTTCGGGACCGTGGGCCGCTTCCCCAGGAGGCTCCTCCGCAGCTATTTCAAGAGCTGGCATTTGGAGTCACTATTCCTACCGTGGGAGAGACTCACCGCGCAGACACCGAAGGTTTTGGATTAAACATCCAGGGGGATCCACGTGAAGCCCCGCTGAGACCGTGGGATGGGAGCCGGGAGCAGCAGCCTCTGAATGGGGCTGGACGGCGGGTGGGGCACCCGCTGGCTTCGGGTCGTGTCCCGACGCAGAATCCTTCCCGTTTGTAATGCTTCCCTCCCCCACCTCCCACCTTGCTTTAGCCTTTTCCACTTGACATTCTCGGCTCAGGAGGGCTAAAACTTTCAAGAAAATGGTCCTTTCTTGCCCATCCGAACTGCCCCACAGTAGTGACCGAGATGGGTTTCACTTTACACGCCCACCTCCCGAGGGCCTTTAACCTCCAGCATCTTGTCCCATCAGTGCACTGCCCAGGACACAGCAATTCTGTTGTCCCTGACACATTCTGGCAGGCTCGTTATCTTTTTTACCCACTCTCGGTTTACGGTCCTGAGGAAACTCATACCACAGTTTTTAGTTGATAAGTTACTTACACACACACACACACACACTTACAGCTGAGTGTGTTGTATTCATCCTTGAGAGGAAAGTGACATTGGTCCTTGACCGGATATCTCAACATTCTCCACTTGTGTCAGTGACGTGGTGATAGAAAATGACTGTAAAATGGAACCAGAGTGTTACCACCTGCTATAAAACCTGAACTCTGAGCTCCTTTGAGGGTTTTGCAAATTATTAATGACTAAATTAAGATTTAATTCTGTACCTCTCAGATTTCCTCATATTTTTAATTTGGTCTTCTGGGCTATCTCAGATTTTCATGTCTTGGTGCCAGGTTAGTAATCCAGAGAGTACTTCGAAACCAGAATCTTCGTTGCAGGCAAGGGGTCACACGGGTATCCCACAGTTCACTCATGTGTTGAATTTTTCCGTAGAATTAACAAGACTCCATGCTTCTCTGTCGATCGCAACCAACTCACGTAGTCAAATCTTTCTGAGGAAAATCTGAACGAAGCTCTAGACTGGCAGTCAGAAATGTGGGTTCTCCTCCAAGTGAGACCTTACTCGTCTTGTGACATTAGGCTCGTCCCAAATCCCAAACCCCTTTGTTCCAGCCTAACCAAATGAGGACAGGAGCCTTTTCTGCCTCACAGGTCTGAAGAACGGATGACAAACACACATGGGGCAGTGCTTTGAAAATTATAAAACACCATACGAAATGGTGTCATAATTTGTTATTGTCTTTGGAGAACAAGAAATGACAAATCTAACAGGAATATCATTTGACTTTATGGCATCCACAAAATGGGTATTTTATAGGGACTTTTTAATAATCAAAAGTTATCATGTGATGACAGTTAAATAGTATTTTGAGTTGAGCTAGGGATCCCTTAGGAAAAATAGGAAGTTGGTCTTGTTTTGTGTTCTTCTGACCTACATGTTCTGTTTTCCTTTAGAAACATTTTCCTTTTCTCTGAAATCTGACTGTGACTATTTCCAAGCATCGTTTCACGTTAGTGTTTGCTTAATTACAGGTGTGACTGTGCTTACTTTAGCACTTTTATTCTTGATTTGAGAAGAAATATGGTCACATATACGCAACTTTTATCATCAGCAAACATAATAAACTCTCGTTAACCATTGCAGAGGCCAGAGAGGATGTCAAGATACAAAAGACATGCTCCCTCTCTCTTAGGCGTTTACAGTTTAACTGGAAAGATAAGACACGAATGGTAGAAGTGTGACCAAAACAGAGGAAGTGGTAAAGAGCCCCCATGAAGGTATGGCCTATGCTGTGCCTGAGCAGAGTGCCGCGTGCGCTAAGAAGTTAGAAATGGCAAAAGAGAAGATGGGCTAGAGAGTGGAAGTAATACTTGGAGATCTTTGAACACCAGTGCACTCCGCAGAGGGAGCTTTGCATGCAGGTCATTATACCAGAGAGGGGCTTATACAGGTTATGAGATTATGAGCACAAATTCCCCCCAAATACTGCCTAACGCAAAGCTTATGGATTAATGATTGACTGGGGAGTATATTTCCAGGGAATCAGGAATGAGAGAGTCCAGGGAGAGGCAAGGAAGAAAGGAAGCCAAGGTGTCAGTGTTTGCAGCACGAGCCCACCGTAGCTTCCCCCCAGAACAGCTGAGGGCTCCATCCTTCGGGACATCTTCAGGGAGGCTGTACGAAATGAGCGCGTCGTGAAATAACCCATTGAGTGGGGGTGGGGGGTGCAAGCAATTTAATCACTGGCCCTTTCCTGTCTCTTGACTCCTTGGGTCCCAGTCTGCTCCAAGAGGTGGTACCATGCCCTTGCCTCTGGGTTGGGCCAGCTGATTCAGAGCAGCGACTGGGGAAGCCAGAGCCTGTGCGTGCCCAGTGCAGGGAAGGCAAAGGAGCAGGCTGGTCCTGCCCGTGGGCCCGTGGTGGCTGTAGCCGCAGCAGCTGAGCTTGGCGACTGTATCAGAGCCACCGCTGCCGGGAAGCAAGGCCGATGGTCACGGTCTGCGTTGGGGAGGTGGCTGGGGGGTCTGGGATGACACGGACACTGAATCCAGTCTCACACTGCTATTTGGTGCGAGAGGATAGAGGCCGGACAAAGGGGACAAAATCACTCGGTTCGGAGCAGGCCAGAGCAACCACTTGTGGGATGTGAGCTGAATGAGAGTAATGGGACGTGGGAGGTACAGAGAGGAATTTAGAAATATTTCAAAGGAAAAGCCTTCTGTGACATGAGCATGCAAGTTACAGGAACGAGGAGAGGGGAGATGGAACAAGTACACAGGTTCCTGACGTGGACCGGAGGCTAGATCCTCCTAGAGGAGCGTTCTCTGATGCGGCTTTTCTGGGTACATCGTAGTGCGTTATCGTAAGATCGAGATCGCTGTTTTCAAGAGGTCGTTTTGATTAAGTGGTAAAAACA
Organism: Ailuropoda melanoleuca; assembly: GCF_002007445.2. NCBI lineage: Eukaryota > Metazoa > Chordata > Mammalia > Carnivora > Ursidae > Ailuropoda > Ailuropoda melanoleuca. The sequence goes on from NC_048225.1 coordinate 70,202,790, forward strand.
AAGGAAGTGTATGCTTCCCATTTTATTCGTGGCACCCAGACCCATTTTAGGAGTGCAGGTAAATTGGGATTAGAATTTAGAATATCTCAATTCCTGGTAAATCCTTCCACTGGACTGTTTTCTGGACTGTTGTCCTGCCGTGTTCTGTTGTTGCTTAGGAACCTGAAGTAACCCACAGAGCGGTTACTTTATACTCAAGCTCTCCTTTCGCCCTGGGCCTGTAGACTCCGGTCACAATGGGTATTTCTTGGGTCTCCTAGTGTGATGACGGTGCATTTTCCCCATCATGATCTACCTGGTTCAATACCCTCCCCTGACAAGCAGACGTTAAGTATAAAGTAAGTTCTAATGAGACCTTATCCCAAGATGGGGCTCTTCTTTCCCCAAAAAAGCAAGCAAACCCTAAAACAATGTCAAATCAGAGGCAAGGTAGACAGGGAAACTGGGCTGTCTGTCCAAATGGAGCTATAGGAAGACAAGGAGCCGGGTTTGAAGCCCAAGAAGGCAAGACAGAGGGGCCTATGTTGAAAGAATCATCAAAATGGCATTTCTCCCACAGATTTCTCAATAACTAGGCTTGTCCCTCCTCACAATCCTTTTTCCACATCACAGCTGGAGGGAACTTTCCATAAGGAAAATCTTCAAAAGCAAAACAGAAAACGCAAGTAAAAGAAAAGTAAAGGACAACAAAAGTCTCCGAAGTATTACAGCAGCAGGAGAACAAGAACATTAATGGCTCCTTGGAGCCCTCAGAATATATCCTGAACTCCTCGCGTGACATTTAAGGGTCTTTCTGGGAGAGTTCCTAGTCTTTCTCCTGTCTCTTTCTAGAACTCTCTGCTTCCACCATATGGATTTATTTGCAGGAACCCAAATGGGGTTAGCTGTGTCAGGTCTCCATGTGCTTGCATAAGCTGGGATAGGATCGGCAGTCCTTTCCCTCTCACCCCTCCTTACTTGCCTGGTGAAAATGTGTTTAATCTACAAGACTCACTCAGGTGGCGTGCCTGCTTCCCAGAGAAAAACTGAATCATTTCCTCCCATTAGATGTGGAGTCTCTCCTCATACTCTGGAGTGTGAGCTCCTTGAAGACATGAACCGTGTCATATTAACTTCTTAATCTGACGGATGGGTATTGGTAGATCTGGAGCCCCGTCCAGGCAACACCTCTTCTAGGCACTGACTCTCCTTGGTGTAAATGAGCTTTTCCAGAGTCTAGACCGCGGAACTATAAAGAAGCTATTCAATGTGGACATCTAGTGGCCAAAGGGGGGAGATGACTGTTCTTGAGTAATTGTGTGTCGTACTCCTACACCCATATATGTAAGCCCCAGAGGGCCTCTACCTGTTCCTGTGTCTGCTCCAGATTTCTACCACTTAAAGCAATTTTGGCTCCAGATACTCAACTATTCAATAATAATAATACCTTATATATTACCATCTTACTAAATACATTCCTATTCTCGTGTAATACATATACACACACAATGAGGCAGCATTTTGGTACTATTCTTTCTATTTTTACTGTGAGCAAGTTGAGGTTCATAGATATTAATTAATTTTCCCAGAGTGATCTGTATTTATGTATAGAAACTGAAGTTGAGTCCAAGACTGGCCTCATAGACGTTCCTCTATTATAGAATTTATCACTCTGTTATTATTTCTTGCTTTTACAAAAGTGTGTCTTTGTCCATTTCCTAGCACATTTCCTAGCACCTTGCCTGGTATATTGTATGTGCATGATAGTGGATCGCTGATCGGTGTTGTAAGTGAATGCATAATCATCAAGTTATATCACAAAGAGGTTTGCTTGACTCAATCTGGTGCACAGAGTTAACCCTTGGATACCTCCTTTTGCTTCCAGGCATTTTATATGCTATATCCTTGAACTTGAGATAGCCTGACACTCGTCAACTTGATAAACTACCTTCCATTTATCAATACAAATATTGCTTTCTCTTAAAACCTTCCTCAGTATTTCCCTAGGCAGAGGTCAGTGCCTCCGCGACGGTACCCTCCAGCTCCCAGACGCAGTTCTGGGTTAGTACGTACCACCTTCCTGTAATTACTACTTTACACGCCTGTCTTCTCCTCCAGGCATCAGCATGTCGGGCAGAGGGAACAGTGGTGTCAAGGCAGACAGCGTCGCACGTGGCTGGCAGTTTGAGGCACGCCATCTGTGTCCCAACATGAGTAGGCAATGCAGCTAGGTGAAACAGAGTGTCCGTACTCTGCCAACGAGATCAGTTTTTATAGACTTCTGTCTTCAAATTGGCGTCTGCGTACGGCTTGAGACACAGCTCTTCCTAATGGTTGTGCAAGGACAGTGTTAGGAGAATCAACTTCCAAATTCTGTCCTAGAAACCAGCTCCCTGTGATCCAGACCCCCCTTTCTCCATCACCTGTCTCCCACCTCCCACGAAAAGATACAATCTTTACGCATCCCAAATCTTACAGTGGGAGATTACCAGGGGGGTGGGAGGAAATTCCAGGATGGCAAACGAACGGACGAGTTAAAATACTGTTGAGGAACCTGGGGAAGTGAATGACCACTCAGGTGGTTCCCAGTTATTTGCTTTTAACGAAGTCGAGTGGGTAGTTGACAGATCACTAACTGTAATTGTTGACAATAACCACGCTGTGATCGTTGGCATATAGATTCAGGAGAGTTCAAATAGTTGAATGTAGAAGGAATGTTCTTACAATCAATAAGAATTGACTATAACAAAATTCCTTCCATGGCATCTGGATACACATGTGATCAAGAAATCTTTATAAAGAGGAAAAATAGGAAGAGAATTTGCCTTTTATCATTCCAGCATTGGTAATAGTAACTTGTGAATAGGGTATATTCTTCGTGGTGGGGGAAAGCTACACTGATCACTTTAAGAGATGTATTTCTAATTAAGTTTTTTACTTGTAATATTTAACAAAGTATTTTGATCAATTGTGTTCTAAGAAAAACTGATAACTCAATCCATAAGACAATTTTTTAAACATTTAGAGACTTGCTATCCAAGAAATTCAAAAATTTCTATTTTTTTAAAGTATTTTATTTATTTGTCAGAGAGAGAGAGAGAACACAAGCAGGGGGAGCAGCAGGCAGAGGGAGAAGCAGGCTCCCCGCTGAGCAGGGAGCCCGATGCAGGACTTGATCCCAGGACCCTGGGATCATGACCTGAGCTGAAGGCAGATGCTAAACCAATTGAGCCACTCAGGCGCCCCTAAAAATTTCAATTTTTTAAATACATTTTTTGTTGAAGAAAATAATAAGGCAAATAATTTAAAATCTTTCAGTCGTATTAATATATCACACTAGGATAAAATGTTTAGGGGAAAGTGGAATGGAAACGTAAGTTTAAATGATTGATCACTGCTGTGTGTGTGTGTGGTTACATATCTGTGTATACATCAGTAGAGATATAAACATGAAATCACTAATGTATTTATAAATTACTTGATCTGTTTGAAAGAATAAGGTAATAGTTTTATTTTAAAATATTTATATTAACATTACACAACTCTTTAAACTTAAGGTGAAAAACTTTAGCTATTTAAATTTTGGGGAGTGCACAGTTTTTCACAATTCTATTAAAGAAAGCAACAGGAAAGGAAACCGAAGACCCTTGCTGTGGCCCACAGCCTGCATGGAAGGAAGGCATGGGCAGGTCTGGACCTCTTCACCCGCCTGGAGTCTGGTACTCTTGAGAGAATTCCAGGGGGGCCGCTTTCCTTTGTAGAATTTCTTCCAGGCAGGACTGCCCTGGTCTTTTCTGTCCCTTCACCCTTATTCCATGTTTGAAGACCCAGCCTCAGTGTTACCTCTTCACGATGCTGTCCCCACTGCATAACCCACTGGAATTTTCCTTGTTCGGGTTTGTTGTTACACAGTAAACATAGCACGTGATTCCGTATCGTCCTACCTTGCCTCGAATGTTGCGTGGAGTTGGTCTTGGGTCTACAGGATGTACAGACTTGTGGTCTCCTCAAGGGGAAGCACCCCCCACATCTCTGGTTTCTCCTTGAAGACCCTACTCGGCACAGGGAGACACACCTTGTACACATGTGATCAGCGTGCAGCTTTGCAGGGAGAGCAGGGACGTCACACTACCCCTTGTAGAGCTTGTAGGAACAGGGGGAGAAAGGCAAAATCATGGGTTGTGGACTCAGCCAGTCCTGGGTTCTCAAGACCGTCTCCACCTCCTGTTGGTTTCTTATCTGTCGGAGCCACAGGACTCCTTTCCCACAAGGAGGGATGCTGCATGTAGCATGCTTCTTACGGGGCCTCACAGAATGGGCCCTCCTTTGGGGGCAGTCACCTTCCCCTTCCCTGTCCAGTGTTAAGGGAATTGAGAATTAGGTTCCACCTCAGTTCCAACGTACGTATGAAGTATTTGTAAGACAGTTGCTCATTCTCATTCTCCAGAACACAGCAAATACTTTTGACTCAGGCAGGACCAAAAGTCATGGGTAATTAAGTGGTGTTAAGAGAGAGAAGAAAAGGGGGGGGGGAATGTAAGGAAGGGATTGAGATTTAGTTTGGGTCTGTTCAAGTGGGTGATCCTAGAAGACTGAGTCAGTCTGACTAATAAGCCCGTGCAGTCAGGGAGGGCCTGGAAGGTCAGGGACTGTCCTAACTGGTGACGGCAGGGAGTGTTAGCGGCTGAAGCAGGTGCGGCAGGCTCGTGGTGCTTGCTGGGGTGCAGGCGTGGTCCCAGACTGCATCACACTGAAAACATCGCTTTCCTCTTTGACCTAAATAATAAGAGGGAAAACTCACCACACTCCTGCACCGTGACTGATCCCTGGGGTTTTCACACTTCAGCCCTAAGCACAACGAGGCTTTTCCTGAGAGCCTGCTAATAGTCCTACATCGTCTGTGGCTGCCGCCGCCTCCCTCACATCTTCTCTGCACCGGCTCGCTCCTTGACGGCGTCCCACCGGCCTACTTGTTTGGTATTATTATTCCTCTTACCAGTGGACTGTCAGTTCCAGGAGGTGCTTGTGTCACTCCCTACTTTGTACCCATTTGCTCGCATACTGATGGACAGGTAGAGAAGCCGTAAATAGTGAGTGAGTGAATGAATGAATGAATGACAGCTAAAAATATCCCGGCTTATTGCTTTAATCATAAGGACTCATTTATTCATCTGTAGGGTATACTGAGATTTGCTAATCTACAACAGCAAGTTTTCTCGCCTAAGAAGAACTAAATCATATTCAAGGTAAATTAACTAAAAGTTGAAGGCCCAAGACTATGTTTTAATATTTAAAGGCAACTGTATAATTAAATGCCATTATATTTGATAGGAAAGTTTGTAAACTAAATAACACCAACAGTATCTAACCTCATTAGAGTCTAATTACGTAACTACCTTCAGATTTTTTGGTTTCCTTCTGGGAATATATTCAGTTAAAGAAAAGACAGTATCACTCTTCAGGTAAAAATGTAATGAGGTGAAAGTTGATTCTTAGTTCTGAAGGCAGCATATCCAACTTCCTTGCCTCCAGAATTACTTCCTATAATCTGAATACGAGTCCATTATTTGCGGTTATAGCACTACTCCCTGAAATAGTGCCTTCTACCATATTCCAAAACGCTGTCTTCTTCTTCCAGTCCCTTATGTATTGTCAAACATTCATGTATTCAACGAACATTCATCGAATACCACCCGCATCCGACACGGGAATTATGCTGCCCTCCCCCAAATAGCAAACCCGTCCTAAGACCTCTTCATTTCACACTCTTACAGTGAAAATTTTATAATGCGAAGGGATTTTCAATTTTATGAAAACAAAAACAAAACTAAAGTCTACTGAGATCGTATGAATTGCCAAAGTCACAGAGCTATTTAGAGGGAGCAGGGATCCCTCCAGGGTTCCTGAAGCCCCACCCCCTCTCTCTTACCTACTTACCTGACACAGATCTTATTTTTTGTTCTCTGTTAGGACCACTTTTTCTACAGCCTCTCTTGATCCGCTCATTCAACAACTATTTATGCCAGTGTGTTCTAGGGAGTCACAGTTTCGTTTTCTCCCCCATATCTGCTTGTAACACCTGGTACTTTTAGTCTCTGTTAATGTAATCGCACTCGACTCACCACACAGGTTAGAAATCTCCAAGTGATTCTTGACTCCTCTCCTCCTCCCTCATCACATTCAATAAGCTAATGGGCTCTGTTGATGTTAATCACCAGATGTCTCTGGAATCCAGACTTTGCCATTCATACCTTCAAAGGTACTCTAACTCGGTCCCTGTCATACCTGCCTGGACTATTGCTCTAGCCTTCCAGCTGTCATACCTGCCTGGACTATTGCAGTAGCCTTCCAGCTGTTCTCCATGCACTGGCCTGGGACGGGAGTTCTACACCACGGCCGGAATGAGGATCCTTTCAGAGGAAAGAGGAGGAGGAGGAGGAAGAGACCTTAACTGTTGTCACTTCACACTTAAAAAAATGACAGAGTAACAGGTTTATAATTCACTGTTTTATACTGGAAAAGTTGTTTTGTTTTGTTTTTTAAAGAACAGAGAAGGAAACAAAAACCCTTAGCAAGAAATCAAAAGCCTTTCTCCGGTGGCCTCATCTGCTCCTCCTAACCTCCTCTCTCCTTTGTATCCTCTGAGCCCAGGCACTTCTGAGTCCTCTCGTCACTTTTAGACCCTTACATGGTCTCCATGCTCTGGTGCATGATTCTTCATTCCTCCTGGAGTATGCGTCTCCTGCCTTGCTCCCAAAGGCCCCTGTTCTGTGACTCACACAATACATTTATACCTCCCTCAGTCTTACTGTTGTTCCCTGCAAGCACCTACATTTCTGCATTTCCGTCACCCCTAAACCTCCAGGGTTGGCAAAGTGACCAGCACACAGGTGCTCAATAGAAGCTTGTGGATGGAATAAATCACTCTCTGGGAAGAGGCAGGGAAAGGAACGAGTAATGTTGTTAAAGTGTATTTGTTGCAAAATGGAGGCATAAATGAAAACCAGGGGAGCACAGAAGGCTTACGCCCTTGTCCGCGGTCTTGAACGAGAACAGTTCGTAGGCTAGCGTCTGCTCGCTGGAGGGTTAACCCAGCCCCCTGCATATTTTACCATAACTTTGGTCAGCTCGTCCTTGTGAAACCCACTGCAGTTTCATCTTCAATCCTGAGTCAGACACAATGGAGAAAAGGTAAAATCAAATGAGATTCACTTAGTGACTCTCTCTCCAGACTTTCTCTCTGGCAGAAGGTTTAACACAGCAGCTGCAGCATTGGGGGGGTGTTGGCTTCAAGGGCTTCGAGTTCTGTCCTGCAATCCACCTGCCATTTGTTCTCTTTTCTGGGTAAATGTGTTGCCAGTCAAATTTCCTGGGGAGGTGAGGCATTATTCCTGTTAGATATGTCACTTTTAGAGTGCCTTGCTAGTTGCAGACACTGAGAGGTGTCTCCAGTGCACGTCCGTGTGCCCCTGCGCCATGTTATACTGTCCCACTTTCTCTTCTTGCAGGGATCGTTTCCATTACTACCCTAACTGTGCTGGCCTACGAGCGTTACGTTCGCGTGGTCCATGCCAGAGTGGTCAATTTCTCCTGGGCCTGGAGGGCCGTTACGTACATCTGGCTGTACTCACTGGCATGGTCAGGAGCGCCTCTCCTAGGCTGGAACAGGTACATCCTGGACGTACACGGACTCGGCTGTGCCGTGGACTGGAAATCCAAGGACGCCAACGACTCCTCCTTTGTGCTTTTCTTATTTCTTGGCTGTCTGGTGGTGCCTCTGGGCGTCATAGCCCATTGCTACGGCCATATTCTGTATTCCATTCGAATGGTAAGTTGAAAACCGCAAATGCCCCTCCCCTAAACTATTTCCAGGGTGGACAATTCTGAGCAGAAGAGACTCAAACTCTTCCCACGTCACTAGGGGTTTCCCGCAGCTGGACCAGTTCTATGGGACTTCCACAAAAGACCAATGAGGAATTACATCCACTGTCTCTACGCGGCTCTGTAAACCACAAGGAGGAAGGAAAGGTGTTCTAGACAGATAACATCAGTAGCAACCAAGAACAGCTGCATTCTCTAGCACTCTTAGAACTGAAGAGCCCTAACAGAGGGAATTCCACACTTGCCATGATGTATTCATTCAGAGGTCACATAACCCACTAGGGCACAGTAGACATATTTCGTCTGGAAATCACTTCCGCATCGTACAGCGCAAGAACTGACCACAAGTGACAGTGTGACGCAGTCTCCCACTTAGCCACATGTGTTTTCCTTGCTCGCTCACCGTGTCTCCCTGCGTGTGTCTTCCTCCTTCAGAGCTCCCGCTCGTCTCCTCCTGCACCCTGCTGAGACCCTCTAGCTTTTGCCTTTTTTTTTTCAAATCAAACTTGGCTACATGCATCACTTTAAATCATACCCCACTGCCAACCTCCACATTCAAACTTTTCTCATACATACCTATTTTGTAAAAAAAGAAAAAAAAATCCCCACATCAATCCAACGATAGGTTTTCCCCATGCCTGTAGTCACACTACAAAGAGAGTTAGGGGAAAATCTGCCCCCAGCTTCCCAATGTCCGTCCCCAGACGTCCTGTCAGCAGTGCCTACAATGTTCTACTCTCATACAATCACTACTACAGATCCTCAGTGCTCATTTAATCCCTTGCCCTACCCCCCATTCATTCTTACCAAATAATCATGCTTATTGGGCAAAAGAAAACCATTATCAAGAAATTTCTCAACTCCCCTTTATACAAGCCTCTCTGTTCAGCCTCATTCTTAGGCCCCTCTCTTCAGTTTCGGGGTCATGGCATGGATCCCTCAGGACCAAGCTGCCCTTAGCTTCTGGTGTTCCCCCAGCCCCACACTCTGCCCCAGGGCGCTCTCCTTCCTTACGTCTCCAACCTCTCCCCTACTTCCGGCTCCTGCTCTTTAGCAGTAACTACGCTAAGGTCCTACGAAGGCAAGATCTACCCTCAGATCCCTCCGGCTGTCACTTTCTCGCTCTCCTCACCCGTGCTTACTCAAAGAACCATTAGTGGCTTTTGGTGCTATCTCAGCACTCAATAAGCATTCATTTGGCCAATATTTGTTGAGCATCTAGAATGTACCAATTACTTACTGTTATGGCCTGTTTTTGTCTCTCAAAAATTTATAGATGGAAGCCTTAACCCCAATCGATCGTATTGGAGATGGGGTCTTTAGGAGGTAATTAGGGTCATATGATGTCATGAGTGGGGCCCTCGTGATGGGATTAGTGTTCTTATAAGAAGGGGAAGAGAGACCAGTGGCTCGCTCTCTCTGTGTCTCTTCCTTCCTCCCTCCATCCATCTCTCCATCCCTCCCTCCATCCCTCCTTCCACCTCTCTTTTGGTTGTATGAGTACGCAGAGAGAAGACAGCCATCTCCAAGCTGAGAAAAGAAGTCTCATACCGAAACCCACCTTGACCTTAGACTTCCCAGCCTCCAGATTTGTGAGAAATACATTTCTGTTGTCTAAGTCGCTCAGTCTATGGTATATTGTTATGGAAGCCCAAGCTAAGTCATCTACTAAGCTCTGAGGATGCAACATGTATGAAATATCGCCCCGGCCTCGAGGAGTCTGTAGTTTAATAAATTCACCTAGCATTTATTTTTTTTATTTTTATTTTTTTAAAATATTTTATTTATTTATTCGACAGAGATAGAGACAGCCAGCGAGAGAGGGAACACAAGCAGGGGGAGTGGGAGAGGAAGAAGCAGGCTCATAGCGGAAGAGCCTGACGTGGGGCTCGATCCCATAACGCCGGGATCACACCCTGAGCCGAAGGCAGACGCTTAACCACTGTGCCACCCAGGTGCCCCTGACCTAGCATTTAATTCCTCAACCCGTTGCAGATTGGCGCCTCCTTCCTTGAGCACGCTGTCACAGAAAGAGCCCATTAAGGTAATCGATGATCTTCCAAATGTTAGAGCCAATGAACACATTTCCATCTCTTTTTTCCTTTCTGGCATCCGTGGCATTTGACGCTTGTGGCATTATTAACAATTTCCACTCACTTGTGGGTTTCTCCTCCACTGTTCCTAGGTCTCTCCTGTTGTTGCTCCTGACTCTGGCCCATCTTCTCAGGTCTCTGCCAAGGGCTGCTTCCCTTGGTCCTCCCAGCGTTCTGTGTGTAGTTCTTTTCTCATAGTACACACTGGCCTTGGGCATCTCATATGCTCTGTGGATTTCCCCTTCTAACAATAACTTGGTGACTTTGGAATCTCTGTTTCTGACCCAGGGTGTTCTTCTGACCTCTGTCAGGTCTCACAGTCAGGTGCCTACTGTACATCTCCACTGAGATGGCCAGACTTATCAGATTCCTTTTTTATTTTAAGATTTTATTTATTCGAGACTGAGAGAGAGCACGAGAGAGTGGGGTGAGGGTGGGGTGAGGAGCAGAGGGCGAGCAGACTCCCCGCTGAGCAGGGAGCCCCATGCGGGGCCCGATCCTGGGACTCTGGGATCATGACCTGCGACGAAGGCAGATGCTTAACCAACTGAGGCACCCAGGTGCCCCCTCAGAACATTCAGACTTACAGATTCTACGCGTGTGAAGACAAATTGGTCAACTTTCCTCCAGAGCTGCTGCTCCTTCCTTCCCTTTCTCAGTAAATGCTCCTTATTCCTCAGCCAGAAATGAGAGAGAAATATTTAACTATTCCTCATTCATGTTTCCCCTACACCCAACCAGTTTTCATTTATTCAACCTCCTATTTTTCCTTATATCCTTTTCCCCTCCTCCTGTTGATACAGACTAATCTCAAAGGGGCCTTAGTTTTTTCTTCCTTTATTCTTGCTTCTTCTAATCCATTTTCTCCATACTTCCACCAGAGTAATTGTTCTCAAATGTAAATTTTCTCATATCACTTCCCAGCTTAAAATCCTTTAGATGTTCCTTTGCCTTCATGATTAAAAATAAAGCCCCGCCCCTGAGTGTGGCTACCAGGGTCCTGCATGACCATGTCTTGTTCGTGTGTCCAGCTTTATTTCTTTTTTAAAAAAGTTTTATTTACATATTTGAGAGAGAGAGCACTAGAGAGAGTCAGCATGAGTAGGGGTAAGAGGGAGAGGGAGAAGCGGACTCCCCGCTGAGCAGGGAGCCCGATGTGGGGCTCAGTCCCAGGACCCCGGGATCATGACCTGAGCCAAAGGCAGACACCCAACCGACTGAGCCATGCAGGTGCCCTACTTCTTGGCATGACTTGCCTCTTGCCACCTCAGGCTCCAGTCAAGTGCATTATTTCTTGTTCCCAAAACATGTGTCCTTTTACTACTTTGCCTCAGCATACTTCCTGTCCCTGGAACATTCTGTCTTGCCTCCTACTGACCACAGAAGGCTGAGCTCAGTAACTTCTTGCCCTTACCCATGTCTGTATCCATTACCCATCCTGTGTGTTCCCGTAGCCCTCTCTGGTCACCTCCCTCATGACATGTATCCCCTGCGGAAGCAGTCTGTGTGCCTGTCACCCTCAGAATAGAGTGAATTCCTTAAACTCAGAGACCCAGTCTTATTTATCTTTTCACCTGTAGCTGGAACTGTACTTTCATACAATACTTGATCAGAGACTGTTTTTGCAATGAGTTACAGACAGTGCACAGGAAGGGGAAGTGGTACACGGGTGAAGAGACTTGACTCTAGACCACAATGTTCTCCACCCAGAACCTGGTGACACCGACACCATCGCCTCTGTTTACTTATCCAGACGGGTGACTCGTACCGGTGATGGAGACATAGCTTCTCACGTGACAAGAGGACTCACAGTGACGCTTTTGAAAATCTACGGATGTCTGGATCAATAAGCCCTATTTATACAGGCAGAGAACACTTTTGCTGGGAATTCTGGGGTTTGTCTTCAGTGGCTCACCCTTCAGGACGAATTCAACTGTGTATATGCTTTTGCTTCATGCAGAGCACTTTTGAAAGACACCCTCAAATGTGTGACTAAATAGAGTAAGACATCACGTAGAGCTCTTTATTTGGAAAACGCTGAAAGAACGGAGTGAAGGAATAGAGAATGATAAAACAGGCCAAAAGAGAAAAATGAAAAATAATCATGGAAACTACACATATACAAACCCACATAATCCAAAACATTAGTCAGAACTGTATCCTTATACCAAAGAGGAACTGGGCTTTCCCCTCCCAACATTTCCTTAAATTAACTTCTCCAGCATGCATGTAATTCCAAGATGACAAATGAGAGCTCTGCTTTGATAAATGGTGAGAGGATGGGAATTAAGTTGCCCAGAAAGGGTAGACATGAGACTGGGGGGGGGGGCTCTGGATGGTGGGGAGTCGGGGACAGATGATTGAGCTGTGGTTATATTGAGTTTACTGAGTATACTGTATATTGTATAGTCTTTCAATACAGTACAATATATAGTATATTGAATATACTATATACTGAGTATATTGAATATATATATAAATAGAAACTCTGAGGAGCCAAAAATCATGATTCCAAATATTCCATAGTATCATAAAAGTACAAATGCTTGTAAGTATGTTAGTTTCAAATACAATTCCGATGTCAATGTGTATTTACTCTTGAACACAACCTCGCAGTCGTGTGTGTGGAGCTGGGACCCAACTTCTAAGTACAATAGGTTGTTCATTTGACCCTCCTTTAATCTTGACTTTTAGAGAAAGTAATTGATTGCCAAGAGCAAAAGGGGTGAATCTGGTATATGGATCCAGACCTAGTTCCAAATTGAGAGCTTTTACTAGAACTCCACAACCTCCTTAAAAAACTCTGGGGAAAATCTCTCACCCCCCCCAAAAATGGTGTTCTGAAAATAGAATAATATCCTATCACATTATAAAATAGTTTCTTTTAAACTAGAATTGCACACATAGATAATAATAGTATCATAACTTTACAACCGTGCCCACTCCTACACGTTCCCTCTACTCTATAAAAACTCAGTCATTTTAATTATCCATATATTCTTCCTATTCTCCGTCAATATGAATATGTGATTCTGCTAAGAATATAGTTTCTTAAATATAATTTTAGATGATATCAGTAACTTAGCTGTATCAATTCAAATACACTTTTCAATACCATAAGCACATGTTCTGATTTATTTGGAAAATTTTTCCTTAATTCTTATGATAATGCTAGAAATAAAAGGAACACTTAGAGTTTGTTGAAATACAACAAATTTCCCAGTTTAAAATTGTATTCTAAGTATAAATAGTATGCAAGATACCTTCTTTTAAACATATAAGGCATTTGTATTTTTGCAGCAAACTTAGCTTTTTAGGATAATCAGAAATAACCATTTACTTAAGAACATACTTTTGGTGCAGAGGAATATTATTCCACTCCCCTTACTAACAAATTTATAATAACAATAGAAGGAACTTGTAAAGAACTTTTATCTGAGAAACGCAAACAACTTTCAGACTGTAGGCCGTTACTCCTCAGTGCTTTAAATGGGATAGATTAAAAGCAGAAACGCTCAGTTTACAGGAATGTGGCTACAAGTGTTCTCTGCACCTGAGCCCTGATGAAACCAACCACAGGCAAGGTCCCCATCGAATCCCACTTCGTAGTGGTTAGCTGTGAGTGGGAAGTCACCATAGTTTCTAGCAAGAATTCATTTGGGAATTAAGTTTAATCAAGACCAGCTTAATCATGCAGAACCGACATCACATTTTTTGCCTGGTTTGAGGAGTTGAGGATTATGGTCTGGATAAGAGCTTCCAGGATCATGGAGAAACTGTTTTCAATTTATCAGGATTCTTTCAGGCTGTCTTTCAGTGACTAGAAGATCTAGGCAAACTAATTCATTTTCTTCTTCTTCTTTTTTAAGATTTTATTTATTTATTTTAGAGGGAGAGCGCACCTGCTCGTTGGGGGGTGGGTAGGGAGGGGCAGAGGGAGAGAGAGAATCCCAAGAAGACTACACACTGGGTGTGGAGCACAGCGGGGTGGGGGCTTGATCCCACAATTGTGAAATCATAACCTGAGCCAAAACCAAGAGTCCCACACTCAACCAACTGAGCCACCCAGGTGCCCCATTTTATTCTTCTTTAAATAAACTGAGAAACATTAAAAACCATTCAAGGATCAAAGAGTCTATGTGGCTCAAGGTACCATATTAAAGATGCACAGACTGAGACCTGGAGAGATTAAGGGTTGGGCTGAACTGCAGGTTCCTGGGCCAGGAGTTGGCCTCCAAGGTCCTGTTGAGTCCTCTGTCCACTAGGGTGGGCCCCGGAATTTTGTCTGAATGTCTATTATCAAAACAACATGAGAAAAGGACTCTTTCATTTTCCACTCTCTCCTTTCTGCAGCTTCGTTGTGTTGAAGATCTTCAGACAATTCAAGTGATTAAGATTTTAAGATATGAAAAGAAAGTAGCCAAAATGTGCTTTTTAATGATATTTATCTTCCTCATCTTTTGGATGCCTTATATCGTGATCTGTTTCTTGGTGGTTAATGGTTACGGACACCTGGTCACTCCAACAGTATCTATTGTTTCATATCTCTTTGCTAAATCAAGCACTGTATATAATCCGGTTGTTTATATCATCATGATCAGAAAGGTAAGTGTGGTAATAAACACATTGCTTTCACCACGTAGATGTGGTTGTTGGAAAATATACTACTTTCGTAGAGATTATTCAGGACAGCTTCAATGATAAGAACCTAAATCAAGGATTTTATAGGAAAAAGGGTTCAGGAATAAATGTAAGATATTCCCAAAGAAAATAATAACAATTCTAAGATCTACCAAAAGATCTTGTTAAGTAAAATTCTATTAAAATTAATATTTAATTCATCAGGAAACATCTTATGTCTAGTAATAGTAATAGCCACAAAGTTAATGATTTACTTAAAATTCTTACTGTACCGTGGAGGTTATACCCATCATCTTTCAAAACACCAAGAGATAGGCACTAATATGATTTCTTACTTTATTTACGAATGATAACACAAGTTCAAAAGAGCTGAATGACTTGCCCTGTCCAGGAATTGCTGGTGCCCGGATTCTAATCTGGTTTGCTTGAATACCGAAGTCCCTGCTCACGGCTCCCCACTTAGGGTTACAGGAACCATTATTCACATGCTGCGACCACTGTGTAGCTCAAATTAATTTGGCTCCAGAAAGTCCTCTAGAGCTAATGGGAAGCTTATTATCTGTTTTTGTGGTAGAAAGGTTTTGACTTGATGATTGTCAGTCATGACTATGAGAGCCCCCTTTATGATTGCTGTGAAATATGAAACGAAGCCTCTAAGTTACAGAGCTTAAAGATCAGAGAATCTAAGTTATAAATAATGGCTAATTATTCCACTGGGATTTTTTTTTATTTTTATGTTCTAAATATTTATTTATTTATTTATTTGAGAGAGCGAGTGAGAGAGAGAACACAAGGGAGAGGGAGGGGCAGAGGAGAGGGAGGGAGACCTCGAGCAGACTCTGCCCTCTGAGTGTCGAGCCCAACTCGAGGCTCAGTCTCACAACCCTGAGATCACGCCTGAGCCAGACCCAGAGGCAGGCGCTCCACGGACTGGGCCACCCAGGAGCGCCTCCACTGGAATTTTAAAGTAACAGGTCACACTAATAACGGGCAATGATAACTACTCTGGCTACTAGTGCTCCATGGTTCGGAAGAGGAGAGCATTTTTTCAATTAATCTTACAATGTTCACTCCTAATATCCCTCTTCTTACTTTCATACGGCTTCGATCTCTATTCACTGATGGTCTTCCTTTCTCTTTCATGATGCCTTCATTTATTTACTTAAACTCTGAGAATTTTAAGTTGGAGTTCCTAAAATCTGAGAATTACTTGAATGGCTTCAGGAGAGCCATGAGAACCCCTGAAATTAGTCACAAAACTTTTTAAGAATATGCACGCGTGAATTTTTCTAACAAGATAGTTTATAACGATTTTCTGAGGAAGGGTAAGGCCCCCATACTTTAAGAACTACCACAACAGGCAGATAATTACAGTTAAAATATATTACTGAACAGGTTTTTTGTGTGTTCTTTCTCTGGGCCAGTGGGCCATATGTCAGTTCCTTCAGAACTTTAATGTGCATACACACACCAAAAGAGACTGTTAAAAAAAAAAAAAAGTGCATATTCAGATTTGGTATGCCCGGGTGCCCAAGATTCTGTTTCTCAGGAGCACACTTTAAACAGGAAGTCTAAAAGACACAATAAACTAACAAACAAAAACAAACAAATAAACCAATGGTCCTTATCCTCACGGAGGTTACCATTTACATGGGAGAACATATTTCGGCAAACTTTAACCCGTATAATAATGTATCTTTAGCACTTAACCTGATATAGCAAACACTAATATGATGAATGGTCTCAAGCAAATATTTTTAAATGTGGGTGTAACTCAGTGCTAACTTGTATATAAGCGAGGTTTAAAGAGACAAATCAATGTAGCTGGCTATTATATTTTTCATTGCTATTTCCTGATCTGGGAAAGCCCTGTATTAAACTTTTATTTTGCTCTGAACAAAGGAGATAAAAGTTAAATTAACTTCTTATTTATATGCTTTATTGGTCATGATAGACTGACTATTTTAACAACTTCAAACCGTTTCAGCGCATTAACAAGAAAAAGGTTTTTCTGATTTTTTTAAAAAGATTTATTTATTTATTTTAGAGAGGGAAAGAGAGCACGCAGGAGAGCATGAGTGGGGGGAGGGGCAGAGGGAATGAATCTAGAGCAGACTCCCTGCTGAGTGCAGAGCCCCCCACAGGGCTTGATGTCAAGGCCCTGAGATCAGAGCCCGAGCCAAAGCCAGGAGTCAGAAGCCCAACTGGCAGAGTCACCCAGGTGCTCCAAGGGTTTGCTCATTTAGATCCTGGTCCACAGTCCGCCGCATTTGCTGGAGGGTGGGGGGCTCTGTCCCCTGAGGTTCTGTAGGAATTTAGGTTCCTTCACGTTGTGATGTTATCATCTTCAGACTTGACCTCTGAGGGCTTGTAGGAGGGACAGCAGGGAGCAGTCCCTGAGAGGGAGCTGAGAACTCTGGTTCAGTGTCGTGCCCAGGACAGGGGAGGGTCATGGGTACTGGTGAACACCAGCACACTCTGCTGTCGTACTTTCCTCCAAATGGTTTGTAATGTTGATAGAAAACAATTCTTTACGTAACCAAAGGAACATCAGTGAGCACAGCCAACTGTAAACTCTGCAGAAAGGGCCTTGTCAGTCTTTGCTGCCCACAGCATCCCCAAAGTGTAGCACAGTGGCGGTCACCTCGTAGGGCTCCCTGAGTATTTGTGGAATGAATTAGTGTTCAAATTCCTTAAAGAAACAGATTTAGCCGCCCTCATAGAAGGCGCGTGCAATGTGGATCCATGGAGATTATAAGGTATTGTAACAGTCCTATATGATTCTGTTAATGAGAATTATAATAATAAAAAACATAAAACTCCAGGATTATTTAGGTACACATGAGCATTGCTACCCAACCCCACACCCACCCCAGCTAACAAAAAAGAGCAACCAAAATTAAACTCAACTAATTTTATTGAATGTTAATCCAGATTAAGGGCCAAATTTTTACTTGATATTCAACTTTATTTTCTCTCTGCCCAGTTCCGAAGATCCCTTTTGCAACTGCTATGTTTCCGACTGCTGAGATGCCAGAGACCTGCTAAGGACCTACCAGCCAGTGGGAGTGAAATGCAGATCAGACCCATTGTGATGTCACAAAAAGATGGGGACAGGCCAAAGAAAAAAGTGACTTTTAATTCTTCTTCCATCATTTTTATCATCACCAGTGATGAGTCACTGTCAGTCGATGACAGTGACAAAAGCAGTGTGTCAAAGGTTGATGTAATCCAAGTTCGTCCTTTATAGGAAGGCGTAATGGTAATGAAAGATGAGGCCTTATACTGGAAACCACTTCTAAACTTCCATTATAAGGACCGTTTTGGAATCCCCATTCTGTGTAATATTTTGGGGAGGAAAACCTTTCCTCTGCCTTAAAAGTTTCTTCTGCCTGATGTAGGAATAAAATTGACATGAGGCAGATTAACAGGAGAAAAAAACCCAAAAGTTCAATTCTTTGTGCATGGAGGTCCAATAATAAAAACGAGACCCAAAGAAATGAGCAAGGCATGCAGCTTTCATACATTTTAGACAAAGAGACATGAATCCGTAGGAATTGACAGGACAAGAAAGCTCATGTTTGGGAGCCTCAATCGGTAAATAATTCCAAACAGGATTTGGGCTGAGTAGTAATTTAGTAAAAGTAACGAGATATGTTTACGTAGGTTTTTCAGCCCTCAATTCTTTGATGATACAGCTGTCTCTCTACCCCTGGTTTAGGGAGGTACTTTTCACACGAGAGATTTTCTGCTTTCGGCGGGGGAAAGGAAGGTCAGACTGTCCTTTTTGCACTTGCTGATTCTTAAGTAAGTTTAATTCAAAATTGTGGCATATTTTGGGGCAGCCTGCCCTGGGCTCCCACAATAGCAACAGAACTTTTGTGGCTCAGCAGGAAATCTGAATTGCCCATATGTTTTCTGGCCTCTGGAAGCAACTGGGCAAGACGATTGTTTTAATTCAATGGGTGCTTTTTCTATAACGAGAAACCACTTATGGCACAAGATGGGCATCTGGCACCATCAACTTCTAACATGTTGGAAATTTTCATTTCAAATATATATTTTTAAGTGACACTATTTTCCAAAGCACATAATACTTGTTTCTCAAAAATACTTAACTGTATTCACAGCTCAAAAATAGCTGTAAAAATAGCTTTGTATCATGCATGTGTGGAATCACTAGGAAATCTCAAATTTTCTGTAGTGTTGGATCCTAACCACTGTCACATCCTATGTTTGACCAAATTTATCAAAGAGACAATTCCAGGGTGAAAAAGAAAATCAGCACCCTGGCTTCCTCTGAAATAAAAGATTTGCTGTATTTGCGGTATGATAAAAAGGAGCTTCAAGATGAAGGTGCTGCTAAGGTCCGAAAGGAATGAATATTAAAAAGCAACCCAGCAAAGAAAAGGTGGTGAATTTCAAAGTCATCTTGGAGGCTAGAGAATCATGCATTAGCAGAAGATGTACACGGAAAGGAAGTGTTGACGGCAGATAGGTATTTCCATCTGTTTCGTTTCAAACATAATCTTGGCAAGATTATCTTTCCTTCTTGGCAATTTGCCACAATCTTGCCAAGAGTTTTGGGTTTAGAAAAGGAGTTTCAAGCAAAAAATGAAACCTACATTTGAAGGGGATGAAAGTAAGTGTAAAACTGTACTCATAAACTGTATTATTCAATCTTTTTTGCTTTTCAGTCTACTGGGTAATCATTGGTCAGTGTTAGTGAAGATACCATTTTCCCACAAGTCATTGTTTAGACTGAACACAGCTCATTAGAACTCAAGGATTTCTTTGACTATCTAAAAACAGAAACAATCATTTTATTTTATTGCCTAGATTTTATTTCTTAGATGCCGGTCCTACTGGTGTAGCGTCTTCATGATTAACCATGTTTGAAAGACTTCTGAGTGTTTCAGTTGGTCTACTGAAGAAGGAAGAACCAAAGGAAATGTTTTCACCAAAAGAACTTTTCAAAATCAAGTTTATCACTGGTTAGTAAACTGCTTCTTGAGAGTCTCAAATGGAATAATTTCTATGAAAACTGTCTTCCCTTATTTCCTTTCCACTCTGTTGTATATATCGATGTTTAATTTGTAAATAAAACTCTTCTTATTCTTCACTTAGCATGGCATTAATAGCTCCCCCTTTTTTAATCTTCAAAAGGTAATACTGACCTTTGAACACTGCGTAGTAAAATTAGTTCATTTTGTAACTCTCTACAGTGCCCCAAATTCCTCATTTGTACTTCCAGTTTTAGTAAGTGACACTGAGCTCTCTACGTTGCATGAGTTCCATCCAGGTGATCAAAAGTATACTTAACATGTTAGGCAAATCATAGTTTTTAGTCCTGGGTGTTACAAGTCAGTCCTATTGTGACCTTAACTATGTCCTTGAAAGAGAAGATGTGATTGGTGTCTGCCTTGAGGCCTCTGGTGCTTTACTTTTTGAGAAGTGAAAGAGATCTTAGTCATTGCACTTTTATATTTAGAATGACCACACCTATGCGTAGTGTTGTGGGAAAGCTGTGTTTTGCAACTTAAACTGGTAGTTTGGGGTTGGGTTTTTTCCCCCAATATCACAACGCAGAGAAATTCTATACTGAATTTAATTGGAAGCTGACATGTATTTTTCACTAGTGAATTAAATATGACGATGGAAACATGGTTTTGAGCCTTACTTTTAGTTACAAAGAAATCCATTCGCCACTTCAGAATCTTTATATTACCTGCTAATGACATTGGGAATTTTTTCTAGTGACCCCATGGAGTTTGCAGGGAAGCACGTCCTGTCTTGTGGAAGCAAGTCAGCCAGTCCCATGGTCTTCTGAAGTAATGCAGGGGTCTCAGTGACATGGAGCACATACACGGGTAGGTACTACCAATGGCTATCAGTGTTCCAAAGAAAAAGAGTCCTTTCTTTATCACCTGTAAAAACAGCAAGAAGTCTCACTTTATTTGTCCAGAGATAAAGATCTGAAAAGACTTCATTCTTGAACAACCAAGAAATATACAATGTCGTCTTTGTTCTTTAACCTAAGACAGCAATTTCATTGCATGACCACTAGGTCAAGACCTACAATGGCTGGTAAGGTCAGCAATTTGGGGCTTCCCTCCTCTGTCTCTGTCCTCTTTCCCTTCCAGAAATAACTGAACCCATGTGTTCTGTATAATGAATTCTTAGTCTGCCTTTGTATAGCCATATACACACACACACACACACACACACACACACACACAGGGTTTAGGAAAAGAGTTACAAATGCTATCTTAGAAGAGTACTGTGCTGAAGCCACAAATGATTCAGTCATGCTCAGACCCTGCACAGAGTCTCCATGAGAAGAGTGATTGGCTTGGTGGCACTAAGTGTCCTGCATTCTCCCTGCCTGTCACTGCATTTCCCCTAGTAGACTTTAAGCTCTTTGAGAGCAGGGGTCCTATTTTATTCATCTTTGTAGGAATAAATCTAGATTCCTTCCAATCCAGGCTCCACACAGCAGAGCATTCTTTCTAAAATCCACACCTGAGTCTATTAGCCTCTATTGGTCTCCATGCTTCCCTCAACATAATACTCAAAATGCTTGAGGTCCTTCTCACCATTCCAGCTACACCTATGGCCATTCTCACACATTAGGGCTGCTTTCCAGGCCCACCGAGCCCCACCCACCCTGGCCACTCCCATTCTCCTCCAAGGCAGTTGGGCCTCTCCACATAGCGGTCAGTCCGCCCACCAGCCTCTGAGCTACACGAGGAGAGGGGCTGCTGCCTATTCATCACCATGCCCAGCTCAGTCTCTGGACATTAAATAAAATGATTTGCTGAATGAATAAAGTTGTTAGATTTCCAAAGTCAAAGATCAGGAATCTGAATGTCTATTTACTGCCATCTCTGGATCAACTGCCCAAAGTGAACAAGTTAGGGCATTACACTGGAATTAGATTATGTTTTATAAGTGATTCAGTTCTGTCCAATTTTACAAATTAAACCCGTAAGAATATTGCATGAAGCAAAAGTCAATTGCTAAATAAAAGTAAAAAAAATCACATTGCTAAAAGTAAAAAGTTTAGAAATACTAGCATCAGGGGGCACCTGGGTGGCACAGCGGTTAAGCATCTGCCTTCGGCTCAGGGCGTGATCCCGGCGTTATGGGATCGAGCCCCACATCAGGCTCTTCCTCTATGAGCCTGCTTCTTCCTCTCCCACTCCCCCTGCTTGTGTTCCCTCTCTGCTCTCTCTCTCTCTAAATAAATAAAATCTTAAAAAAAAAATACTAGCATCAGTTTCTTTTTTTAATTTCTTCCCTTCAGAATCTCTCTCTCTCTCTCTCTCTGTCTCCCTCTTGCTTGCTCACTCTTTCATTCTCCCTTTTTGTACTTTGCTCATTACGCACTTTATCCTCTGTATACCCAGGACAGTTTTTATTTGGAAGCAAACATTTGGTGTCTGTCACATCATTTCTGAATTTTCCTGAAGAATCCTAATGATAACTCTATGAACTTCAATTTGTTCTGACCTTTTTCTGCCAATGCCAGCGTAGCACTGCCTCGTGGTATCTTATTCTGGAAAAGGTGACCTGAAAGGAAGTTTAAAAAGCATTCTTGTGATTCTTTAATGGCTAATGGCTAAACAGAAGAATAAAATGAGAAGATGTCTTAAATTCAGACCTTACCATGGTATAGAGAGGGATAAAGGTGGATGGCATAACAGTATGAAGAAATCTCTCCACGTTCTTTTGGAAGATGAACCACCTCGAGTTGACATGTGCTCGCATCTGCAATAACGTAAGAGCGTTAAGGAGTACTTCAAATAAGTAACGTTCATTTCTTTACTACAACATATTCCCATTCACTGCAAAGCTGGACTCAAAGCAGTCAAATTCTTATTTCCTTAACAGTCATTTCCAATCCTGTTTAGTAAAAGTATAAGACATTACCTTGAAAAGGTTAAGCAATTGCACAAAACCTGTTAGAGAACTCTATTTTGCTCTGGGGGCAACACGGGAACTCTATGTCAGTGAAAGGTTTGTTCAACCAGATCTGGGGATAGTCTGTGGGACCAATGACTAATTGCCATTGTTTCCTGGCTGGTTTGGAACAAAGTTAAAGGAATTAATGACGCTAAACCAGCCCTACAAGAAATGTTAAAGGGGACTCTGAGTGGAAAGGAAAGACCATAAGTAAGAGTAAGAAAAAAGGAAGCATAAAATCAGTAAAAATAAGTATATCTATAGAATTAGTCAAGGGATTCACAAAATAAAAGGATGTAAATATACCCATACACCTAAAATGTGGGATGGAAGGAGAGGAGTAAAAAATTAGTGTTTTTAGAATGGGCTCAAACTGAGGTGACCATGAACTTAATATAGACTTCTATAAGCATTCTTTGTTATATGTAAACCAAAAATGAAAAACCAGTAATAGATATGCAAAAATAAAGAGAAAAGAATCCAAATATACCACTAAGGAGCCAGCAAACCATGAGAGAAGGGGGCAAGAGAAGAAAGGAACAGAAAAGAACTACAAAGCAATCATAAAACAAGCAACAAACTGGCAATAAGTACTACCTATCAACGATTACAATGAATGTTAATGGGCTAAATGTTCCAATTAAAGACACAGGGTGACAGAATGGATACAAAAAGTAAGACCCATCTATATGCTGCGTACAAGATACTCATTTCAGACCTAAAGACACATGCAAATTGAAAGTAAAGGAATGGAAAGACATTTATAATGCAAATGGAACTGAAAAGAAAGCCAGAGTAGCATACTTCTATCAGACAAAATAGACTTTAAAATAAAGACTGTAACAAGAGACAAAGAAGGACATTACATAATCATAAAGGGAATAAGCCAATAAGAAGATAGAGCAATTGTTGGGGCTCCTGGGTGGCTCAGTTGTAAAGCGACTGCCTTTGGCTCAGGGTGTGATCCTGGCATTCTGGGATCGAGCCCCACATTGGGCTCCTCCACTGGAAGCATGCTTCTTCCTCTCCCACTCCCCTGCTGTGTTCCCTCTCTCACTGGCTGTCTCTCTCTCTGTCAAATAAATAAATAAAATCTTAAAAAAAAAAGATAGAGCAATTGTAAATATTTATGCACCAACATGGGAGGACCCAAATACATAAAGAAGCTAATACCAAATATAAAAGAAGTAATCGATAGTAATACAATAGTAGTAGGGGGCTTTAACATCCAACACACATCAGTGGATCGATCATCCAAAGGAAATCGTCAAGGAAACAGTGGCTTTGAATGACACATTGGACCAGATGGATTTAAATATATTTAGAACATTCCATCCTAAAACACATGGAACATTCTCCAGAAAAGATCACACATTAGGGCATAAAACAAGTCTCAATAAATTAAAAAAGATCAAAGTCATACTATACCTCTTTTCTGACCACAATGTTATAAAACTAGAAATCAACCACAAGAAAGAGTCTAGAAAGAACATAAATACATGGAGGTTAAATAACATGCTATTAAATAATGAATGGGTCAACCAAGAAATCAGAGACAATGCATGGAGACAAATGAAAATGAAAACACAATGGTCCAAAATCTTTTGGGATACAGCAAAGCTGTTTTAAGAAGGAAATTTATAGCAATACAGGCCTACCTCCAGAAGCAAGAAAAATCTCAAGCAACTGAAACTTAAACCTAAAGGAACTAAAAAAAGAACAACAAAACTTCAAACCAGTGGAAGGAGATAATAAAGGTTAGAGCAAAAATAAATGAAATAAGAATTTAAAAAAATAGAACAGATCAGTGAAACCAGGAGCTAGTTCTATGAAAATTTCAACAAAATTAATAAATCTTCAGTCAGACTCATCAAAGGGAGAGGGAGAGAGAGAGAAAGAGAGAGAGAGGAGACCCAAATAAACAAAATCAGAAACAAAAGGGAGAAATAAGAGCTGACACCACAGAATACAAAGGATTATAAAATAATATAATGAAAAATTTTATGTCATATGCCTAGAGACATATAACATCACAAAATGAATCAGGAAGAAATAGAAAATTTGAACAGACCAATTACCAGCAATGAAATTGAATCAGAAATCAAAAAACTCTCCACAAACAAAAGTGTAGGACTAGATTGCTTCACAGGTGAATTCTACCAAACATTTAAAGAATTAATACATAGTTTTTTGATTTCCTGGTTTATCGAGTCATTCTTGAGCAGGATGGTTCTTAGCCTCCAAGTGTTTGAGTTTCTTCCAGGTTTTTCCTTGTGGTTGAGTTCCAATTTCAGAGCGTTGTGGTCTGAGAATATGCAGGGGATAATTTCAATCTTTTGGTATTGGCTGAGACCTGTTTTGTGTCCCAGAGCATGATCTATTCTTGAGAATGTTCCATGGGCATTTGAATAGAATGAGTATTCTTTGGTTCTGGGGTGTAGTGTTCTATATATATCTATGAGGTCCAACTCGTCGAGTATGGCATTCAAAGCCTTTGATTCTTTGCTTAGTTTTTGCCAGGGTGTTCTGTCTATTTCTGATAGTGGGGTGTTGAGGTCCCCTACTATTACTGTGTTCTTATCTATATGTCTCTTTATTTTGGTTAAGAGTTGGCTTGTGTATCTTGCTGCTCCCCTGTTGGGGGCATATATATTAATAATTGTCATATCCACTTGTTGAATACTTCCTTTAAGAATAATATAGTGCCCTTCTGTATCTCTCTCTATGGCCTCTAGTTTAAAATCCAGTCTATCTGATATGAGAATTGCTACTCCAGCTTTCTTTTGAGGTCCATTTGCGTGGAAGATGGTACTCCATCCCCTTACTCTAAGTCTGAATGCATCTTTGGGTTCAAAATGAGTCTCTTGTAGACAGCAAATGGATGGGTCATGTCTTTTTATCCAATCTGCAACCCTGTGGCGTTTTATGGGAGAGTTTAAGCCATTTAGATTGATAGAGATTATTGACAGATATGATTTTAATGATGCCATTTCTCTTTAAAGTCTTTGTATCGGTTGTGACTTGCTGCTCTGTATCACTCTTGGGGCCTTTTTACCTTTATAGAGCCCCCCTTAATATCTCCTGTAGGGCTGGTTTCGTGGTTACGAAATTGGTTAATGATTGGCGATTTTGGAACGTCTTTATTTCTCCATCAATTCTGAATGACAGCTTTGCTGGATAAAGGATCCTTGGCTGCATGTTTTTCTCTGAAAGAGCTTTAAAAATGCCCCCCCAAGCCTTTCTCTCATTCCAGGTCTCTGTAGACAGGTCTGACGTAATCCTGATACCTTTGCCTTGGTACGTGAGAAATTTCTTTGCCCTGGCCGCTTTCAATACTGTATCCTTGGATCTAATATTTGCGAATTGCACTATGACATGCCGTGGCGTAGGTTTGTCCTGGTTGAGCTTGGATGGGGTCCTCTCTGCCTCTTGGACACGAATGCTTGTTTCCCTTGCTAGATTAGGGAAGTTTTCAGCTACAATTTGTTCAAATATCTCTTCTAGACCTCTGTTTTTCTCCACCCCTTCAGGGATGCCGATGATTCTGACATTGGATCGTTTCATAGAGTCAGTAATCTCCCGTAATCTACATTCGTGGGCGTGGATTTTTTTAAGACCAGCTTCTATTTTCGTTTTTTCTTCTACTAACCCATCCTCCAATTCGCTAACGCGTTCCTCTGCCTCGGTGACCCTGGCCGTCAGAGCCTCTAGTTTTGACTG
>NC_048225.1:70229776-70341053 GCF_002007445.2 Ailuropoda melanoleuca
GGGGGTGGGGGAATGGGATAGACTGGTGATGGGTAGTAAGGAGGGCACGTATTGCATGGTGCACTGGGTGTTATACGCAACTAATGAAGCATCGAACTTTGCATCGGAATCCGGGGATGTACTGTATGGTGATTAACATAATATAATAAAAAAATCATTAATTAAAAAAAGGAAAAAAAATAAAGAATTAATACATATTTTTCTCAAATTATTCCAAAAAACAGAAGAGGAAGGAATGCTTCCAAATTCATTCTATCAGGCCAGTATTGCCCTAATACAAAACTAGATAAAGACAGCACAAAAAAGATAACTATAGGCCAATATTTCCAATTAATATAGATGCCAAAATCTTCAACATAATATTAGCAAACCAAATCCAACAATACTTTAAAAAAATAATTCACCGTGATGAAGTGGGATTTATACCTGGGATGCAAGGGTGGTTCAATATTCACAAATCAATCAATGTTATACATCTCATCAATAAAAGATAAAAATCATACAATCATTTCAATAGATGCAGAAAAAGCATTTGACAAAGTACAACATCCATTCATCGTAACAACCCTCAACAAAGCAGGTTTAGAGGGACCGTACCTCAACATAATAAGGGCTGTATATGAAAAACCCACAGCTAACATCATAGTCTGGTGAAAAACTGAGAGCTTTCTCCCTAAGATCAGGGACAAGACAAAGATGTCCACTCTTACCATTTTTATTCAACATAACAGTGGAAATCCAGCTACAGCAATCAGAGAAAAAAAAGAAATAAAAGGCATCCAAATTGGTAAGGAAGAAGTAAAGCTTTCACTGTTTGCAGATGACATGACACTATATATAGAAAATCCTAAAGACTCCACCAAAAAACTACTAGAACTGATCAATGAGTTCAGTACGTTTGCAGGATACAAAATGGATACACAGACACCCGCTGCATTTCTGTGCACTAATAATGAAATAGCAAACGGGAAAGCAAGAGAACAGTCCCCTGTACAAGTGCACCAAAAATAATAAATACCCAGGAATAAACTGAACCAAGGGGGTGACAGACCTGTACTCTGAAAACTATGAAGCATTAATGAATGAAATTGAAGATGACAAACAAATGGAAAGACATTTCACGCTCATGGACTGGAAGAACAAATACTGTTAAAATGTCTGTACTACCACAAGCAATCTACACATTTAATGCAATCCATATAAAAATACCAACAGCATTTTCCACAGAACTGGAACAAATAATCTTAAAATTTGTATGGAACCACAAAAGACCCCAAATAGACAAAGCAGTCTTGAAAAAGAAGAATAAAACTGGAGGTATCACAATCCCAGACTTCAAGATATACTTCAAAGCTGTAGTAACCAAAACAGTACGATACTGACACAAAAATAGACACATAGATCAATGGAAGAGAATAGAAAACCCAGAAACAAGTATATACTCAATTAATTTTCAACAAAGCAGGAAAGAATATCCAATGGGAAAAAGATGGTCTCTTCAACAGATGGTATTGAGAAAACTGGACAGCCACATGTAAAAGAATGAAACTGGACTACTTTCTTACACCATACACAAAAATAAAATGGATTAAAGACCTAAATGTGAGACCCAAAAGCATAAAAATCCTAGAAGAGAGCACAGGCAATAATTCTCTGATACTGGCCTTAGCAACATTTTTCTAGCTATGCCTCCTGAGACAAGGGAAACAAAAGCAAAAATAAACTATTGAGACTAAATCAAAATAAAAACTCCTGCAGAGCAAAGGAAATGATCAACAAAACTAAAAGACAACAAAACCCACAAAATAGGAGAAGATACTTGCAACTGATGTATTGGATATTCAGTTAGTACCCAAAATATAAAGAACATATACACCTTAACACCAAAAACCCCCTAATAATCCAATTAAAAATGGACAGAAGACATGAACAGATATTTCTCCAAAGCAGACACACAGATGGCCAACAGACACACAAGAAGACGCTCAACATCACTCACCATCAGGGAATGCAAATCAAAACCATAATGAGATATCACCTCACACCTGTCAGAATGGCTAAAATTAAAAACATAAGAAACAAAAAGTGTTGACAAGGATATGGAAAAAAAGGAACCATCGTGCACTATCGGTGGGAAAGCAAACTGGTGCAAACTGTGGAAGACAGTATGGAGGTTTGTCAAAAACTAACAATTGAATTACCATATGAATCAGCAATTCCACTACTATTTACCCGAGAATATGAAAACACTATTTGAAAAGATATATGCACCTCTATGTTTATTGAAGAATCATTTACAATAGCCAAACTATGGAAACAACCCAAGTGTCTACTGATGGATCAATGGATAAATAAGAGGTGAGATATCTATCTATCTATCTATCTATCTATCTATCTATCTATCTATCTATCATCTATCTATCTATCATCTATCTATCATCTATCTATCTAATGGAATATTACTCCAACATAAAAGTGAATGAAATCTTGCCATTTACAACAACATGGATGGGCCTAGAGTGTATTACGCTAAGTGAAGTAAGTCAGAGAGAAAGACAAATACCATATGATTTCATTCATACATGGAAATTAAGCAACAGACCAAAAAAGAAAAAACGAGACAAACAAAAAATAGACTCTTAACTGCAGAGAACAAACAGGTGGTCACCAATGGGGAGGTGGGTGGAGGAATGAGGGAAAGAGGTAATGGGGATTAAAGAGTGTATTTACCATGATGAGCATTGAGCAATGTATAGAATTGTTGAATCACTGTATTCTATACTGAAATTAATATAACACTGTATGTTCATTACACTGGAATTCAAATTTCAAAAATTTTGTTTAAAAAGAAAAGACTATCTGTTAGACTATCAGGAAAGATCTCATAGAATGAAGCCCAACCCCCTCACTCACCTCTATGTAATTGTACATGGACAGGTCTGAGATTGCGTGGTCATCTGGAATTCTCAATCTCGAATATTCAGGAAGACACATACCTAGGAGCCAAGTTGAATAATACATCGTTTTCAATACAGTCTATGAAAATGTGCCAGTCTCTATACCAATCAGATTAAATGGTGTATATTCTACCAGTGCTCGAATCTTTTAAACTTTGGGTAACCAGGCTGAATGACCAATAATCTGTGAATACTGAACAATAACACAGAGGCATTTTCTATTGTGATTAAATAAAACTTACGATAAAGTTAATAAAAGATATACTTGTTGGTTGGCAAATCATTATTTTATTTCACAAGTGGAAAGCAGCTCATAGAAATGACTGTCAGTGACCCACTCCCCAGTCCCACTTAGACTCTGCCACTCTCCTTTTCGTCCTTTCTTGACACCCATGCACATGGTTTCACTGCACCGAAGACACCTTATTATCCCGTGACCTCCCAGAGGCTGGCCTCATGTTTTATTCACGTCTGAAATCTTAACCAGGTAAATGGTAAATACTGAGTAAATACTTGATAAATGAATGACTAGCCAAGATAACTCTCACATGGCCAATCCACACTAGTTATTAAGGGTGCCATTTCAAAAGTCAGAGAACCTGGGTGTCAGTCCCAGCTTCAACACTTGCAGCTATATGACTTTGGGTGAGTTACTCTAAGTCTCTAAGCTTAGATTTGCTCAGTGGTAAAAGAGGGACAAGAACAGTACCTATGTTCCATGTTTTCCACAGAGACCAAATGAGAAAATGGATTAAAAAATATAGCAAGATACCAAACACATATGAAATGTTCAGTAATGCTAGTCATAAGTATCACTGTCATAATCAGTATCGTTTTATCTTTGTTCTGTAGTAACCAAGACCAGTGCTGACAGTATGCTTTGACATATGAACCCCCATGCCCTCCGTCATCCCATCACATGCAGAGCAGCCGCACCAGGGGAGACAGGGCAACGGAATGCCTCGAGAGCTGGAGTGTCTGAGCAAGACGACTGGGAAAGGCAGGCGGACAACCAGAGGAACTTTACCCCACACCAGCGTCCAAGGACTTCCTCTAACACCATCACAAACATTTACTGTGAACTCACTTTGTGCCAGACTTTAAAAAAAAAAAAAAAGCTTTACTTAGCATGATACCCTCTAGTTCTATCCATGTCATTGCAAATGGCAAGATTTCATTTGTGATGGGTGAGTAACATTCCATTGTGTATACATACCACAATTCTTTATCCATTCATCTTCTATGGATACTAGAAAGCATTATGCTAAGTGAAATAAGTCAATCAGAGAAAGGCAATTATATGATTTCACTTACATGTGGAATTTAAGAAACAAAACAGAGGATCATAGGGGAGGGGGGGAAAAATAAGATGAAATCAGAGAGGGAGACAAACCCTAAGAGACTCTAAACTCTAGGAAACAAACTGAAGGTTGATGGAGGGGAACTGGGTGGGGGAAGGGGTAACTGGGTGACGGGCATTAAGGAGGTCACGTGATGTAACGAGCACTCGGTATTGTATGCAACTGATGAATCACTAAACTCTACCTCTGAAACTAATAAAATAGCTTTACACAAATAATTTCACTTCATTTTCACATCTCTCTGAAGTTAGTATTATTGTCCCCACTTTATAGATGGAAAAGAAAAAAAAGAAAACCTGAGACTTGAAAAACCTGAAACGACTTGCTCAATAAGTCAGCTAATAAGTTGGTGAGTCAGGACTGGAATCTGGGTGTAGACTCGAAGCCAGTTCTCTAGGTTTATCCTTTCCCCGGATGAGGTTTAAGTTCAGAGGTAGCCCTGGAGACCACGGGGTGCCGAGAAGCAGTAAGAGTTATCCAGGTCTCGGGCTGTTGTTGGCAACCTCTCCTACAGCTGAAATGGTGTGCATTTAATTTAGTTTAGTTTCAGCATTACACATAAAAATCCTAAACTCCAGCATCTGTCAAATCAGTCTATTTGGAGGAATCAGATTTAACCAAAGGCAATAAAGCAGCAGCTGCAACACTGAGGAGGCAACACCCAGCAAAGCCCTGGAGCTCCTACAAGGGTTTCTGGGGCGTGCTCCAGGGGATGAGGGTGCGGGTTCCCCAGGTGGAAAGGGAGAGCAAGGAGCATATTTTGGGCCAGTGTTGGTCCTCGGAACTTCTTTCTTTGTGGGGATCACTGCACAGACCTCCAGGTACAAACCTTAAAAGCAACTATGTTTCCCTCTCTGGGCACTCCTTGTCTGACACGGGTACCAGTGGCATAGGCTGCTAATAGAAAATTTTTAATCCTGAACAGGAAATATGCACCATGGGTTTGCGCTCATCCAGGGTCAGAAATAGGTCCACAATTAATCAGCAGGGCTAGTCCAGGTCTATTTGACAAATTTTACTTACTAAGATCATTATTGAATGTATCCATTAACTCATCAAATACCAAGCAGTCTTCAAAGCCCTGAAATAAGAAAAAATGGGGAAAAAGAAACTGGAAACAATGAAAGCTTCCGAGAAGTTTCGAACAGACTTCCCAGGGTGAGTATAATTCAGAGGATGTTTGCCTTCACAGTTGCTTGGTCACATTCAGCGTAAATTATGATTACAAAAGACCATCAACGGCATGTTTGATGGTTTGTCTTTGCCTAATGCATCTTGATGATAATGATTTGGAATCTGATCAAAATTTTAAATTACTCTTGTAATTTTGATGGATTCCATTGCTTCTTTAAGAAGCAAGAATAATTATGTTGCTCTACCATGAGTATTTGAATTTTATTCAAACTATTCAGGTCTTTAAGCTTCACACTTAGAGCAATTAATAACACAACAGAACTCTCATATTAATGTAGTTCCTTTAAGCCAAAGATCAAAGCAAATTTCCAATGTCAAGAAGTCCACAAAATTAACTCTAGTAAGGTTTTACGCTAAACGCGGAGGGGAAGAAGAAAATAAAAATCTAGGTTTCCTGGTTTCTAGGAATTCAAACTATAGTTTTAGAGACAATATTAAAAAATGTAAAAGTTAAAAAATATCTTTCATATCAATTATAGAGATTACATCTGAAGTAAATAAATACATTTGTCAGCTATATAGACTATTAATGCTACAGGAAGTTAGAGATGCAAAATACCATATAGGCCGAGATACTAACACTTATAAATTCTTTACTTAATTAATTCATTTATTCCCCAAGAACCTCTATGCTGTAGGCACTATTGAAAACCCATTTTACAGATAAGGAAGTAACTGAACAAGGACATATTCTAATAAATCCTGGAGCCAGGATTTGGACTGGGCCTTATATTGCCAGAGCCAGAGTCCTTATCCACTATCCTAAAATTGGTGTGTTCTTAAGTTTTGTAAAACAAAGTGTTCACCACTACTTCGTGGAAAATCTAAGTGATTAGATCTACAGCCTATTTATACTTGGAATAGATCCCAGTCACCAAAACAATAGAAGACTGTGATTATAAAGCTATTAGTTATCAAACACACACAAAATAATTGTCTGTCTAGATAACTATTTTAGGATTCCTTGAAATTAATGTTTCATATTTGAGCACTATTTCTTTTCAGAAATATTTTTTCTAGCCAGAACAATAAAACTTCCATGAAAGCAGTATTACCCAACATCAAATCTATTTCATAGTCCTACTCAACTGTGCTGATTGTGTTTTCCCTTCCTTTGGAAAGAAAAAGTGGAGAAAACAACAGGCAGTTTGGGCTCTTTTTCTTTTTTTGAGCTTAACATTTTATATTATGCATAATCTCTAAAAAATTTTTTCAAATTAAGCCTTGAATTGCTGACAGTCAAGTTCCCAAATTTCAAGCTATCAATATATTTTCGAACAGCACATAAACACCATCTTATGCTTTACTGCTCTTTCCTATGTGAAACTACGGGACCAAACAACCCAAGACCAGACGACGGTTAGTGATCACCTAAACAGCTGGTAGGACTGTGGAATCGACTGCTTTCTCAGACATCATGCGGGGGGAGTTTTAGACATGATTGTTATTTATGATTTTTTAGTTGAGACTGACTGACTTTGGGAGAAAGGACTTACTGCATTCATTCCTTGCCCAAAAAAGGGCACGATGGCGTGAGCCGCGTCCCCCATCAGCACACAGTGTGACTTC
The DNA here is from genome assembly GCF_002007445.2 of Ailuropoda melanoleuca. Lineage (NCBI taxonomy): Eukaryota > Metazoa > Chordata > Mammalia > Carnivora > Ursidae > Ailuropoda > Ailuropoda melanoleuca. The sequence continues at coordinate 70,236,858 of NC_048225.1, forward strand.
AGGTGAAAAGAAGAGCACTTCACAGATATCATGGGCTGCGCTGGTAACAGGAAGAAATCTCGGACCAGGGCTTGCCTTCGGGGGAAACAACCAGAACGTAAGCACCTTACGTTGGGTATTAAATCCTGCATCATTCTTGCAGACATACTGACTTCATTACTGCTGGATTTTACTGAGAAACACACAAAAATGCCAGGAAGAAAACAGGAAAGGAGTAAAACAGGATAGAAAGTTTCCTCTAGTTCCTGAAATTCCATTGTTGTAATTACCTGTTTTGTTCTCAACAATGTTAATCACATCCAACCAGGGCAAGTTGACTACACTTCAGGAACTCGAAATACGGCTGTGTGAGGTGTCGTGATATTTGTTATGGTGCGTACGGGTCACGCAATTTTCAGCCGTTCTGGTGTGTTTTAGGTTTTAATGGAAAAATTGAGATGTTCTGCATCTGATTAAGCTACAGAAACCGAAATTAAAATGCATGCGACTTTGTCTAGATTTGGAAGCTAGTGAGTGCCGGTATCTACCGAGGTTTTGTGGCAGGTGGAAGTAGAGAGTACCCTCAAGAATTTTAAGTCTGGTTGGAGAGGCGGGAAGTAACCACAAACCAGAAGAGGTCAACTGTGGTGTGCAGAGATTTCCCAACATCAGGGAAAGAGAGATCAGCGCACACTGAACCTGCAAGTAAGGATGGAAAGCGACCATTTTAAAGAGACCTGCCGTGGGCTGGCAGTGGTCCACTCCTTTTACATACCTAGTGTATGCCCCTCCCTCAAAGGTCACAGATGCCCCCCAAGGGAAGATATCCTGATGCCCATTGGAAAGATGAGAAATCTGAGACTCAGGGAGGGACGGGTGGAAGCAGGGTTAAATCTCGCTTTCTGCAGCATTCTGCTGCCTCCATGAAACCACTGCTGGTGGTGGAGAGCGAGCTGGATTCCAGCGAGGGACACTGGGGGCTGAGGCACTTAGCGAGACCCAGTGACAAGACCCTGGGAAGGGTGGCATTGACAGGGGCCAGAGGGGCCGTGGGTCATAAACCAGACAGCTAACAAGCTCGCTGCCAGCTGGGGGGCTCTGCATGTGCCTGGCCCTGTGCCGAATGTTCTGCAGGCATGAACTCATCCAGTCCTCTCCGCCCTTTGGGGCAGGGGCCGCGATGTATCGCCGTGTTCCCGTGAGGACCCTGCGAGCTAGAAAGCGAAACCTGCTAGTAAGTGAGGACCCAGACTTGCATCTGCTGGGCCTTGGCCCTGTCTGTCCACCAGCAGAGGGAAGCAGAGCCTTGCTCGGCAGCACACCAACCTCGAGGGCGCCCACAGCCAACACAGGGGCAGAAAGGCCTGGGGACGTGGGTGACTTGTTTTTCTCAGGGAAACTGGCCCTGTCATGGGGTTTTCAGAATCCCCACTCACAGCACAACATCCGCCCAGTCACATTGAATCGCAACGGAAGTAAGGCACGTCCTCTTATTTGAATTTTGAGTAACTCACACCAGTGGAGGGAAAGATGCATCTTGACACTTACTCTCCAATTAGAGGGATGGAATCTGGAAAGTACTTCTGGAAGAAAGTCAGCACATCACTGCTGGTTACAAGATTTTCAAAGTCTTCAAAGGGCATGAACAAAGTACACGTGAAAGATTTGTTCTGCAAGAAGAGGAACAGTGTGAGAGAATCTAGTCTCAGGTTCTTGCTGTGGCCGGGGGGCACCCGGCAGAAACGTCCAGGCTGGCGGGAAGACAGCCTGGCTTTCTCCCCTCACTCCCAAAGAAAAGCCCCGCCAAGTCCCCAGTGCTCCCCAGCTTGCTTATGAGAATTTCTACACGGTAAACCTCAGCCATTTCACCAAGCAAACACTACCCTCCTTAGATTACTAATCGGCTGGCGGGATTGAATCTCTCTTCGCTTCTCCTGCCTCTTGTTCCTTTTCAGATAACATCAAGAGGCCCAGGACCCCAGCATTGCTGCCAAGCGGCAGAAGAAGACCATCTAGAGAAATGCATAATTAGGTCTGTAGAGCAAAAAAAGTCTCAAGGGTCTAATGGAAGAACAGCCATGCCCCTTTTGGACAATCTGTATTCCAATGTCCCAGACACCTCACAGACTGGAAGGACTGCCTCGTGTAGAACTTGAATCTTTTGGGCTTTACTTGAAGGCCATTTCCTCCTACACCATCTTGGGGGAGAGGATGGGCCCCACCACACAGAAACAGCCTCTTGTCACTTAGATGAGTTCTCCTTTCCACTATAAATAACTGGAATTCCTTCAGGTGTTCCCTCAGGAATCCCAAAGTTTCAATGATATAATCACTAAACAGACTAAACAGTGATGCTGGGTATACACATGCTAAGTATAAAAATCATTAGGCGTACACACAAAATACAAAAGTAATGAAAACCTTTATAGATGCAAAATTACATTGATAAAGTCTATATTACCGTGTTAGGAAGTGCAATCATCATAAAGGTATTTCTAGGCCAAATATGCAGATAATTCAGCTCCATGGCGTACTGTAGGGGGAAAATTATATTTGTGTTGCGTTAGTGCATGAATGCAGAACATCTCCGAAACTGACTCTGCTTCTGTCATGATTGTTTCTATAGCGATTCAAATAGCATCACACACGGCGATATGCACACCTACTGTTTTAAAGTAGAAATTATCTTAAAAATGCTTTCTATCCTGTCTTTAGAAATCCATATAACTTAGGTGGGTTCTCGATACCAGATAAAATTCAAAATTTGAGAACAAGCTGTGAGATGTTTTCTCTCTCTCTCCATCTCTCTCCATTTCCACGCACACCCCCCCCAATACACGTATATACTACACATTACACACCTACAGATATAAACTATATATGTATGTGTCTATATGTGTGTGTGTGCGTGTGGTATTTTTATATTCTATTTTTTCACTTTACTTGGGGACTTATTTGTATGAACAGAAAGGTCCTAAGTTTAAACTTCAGGGGCAAAATAAAATTTTAACAACAAGCCTCTTATCACTTGCTTCCTACAACATAAGTGATAGAAGGAAAGTCTTCTCTTCTTAGTGACCCCACGACAACCCAGTAGCAGTGTGACTGAGTATTGATTGCTTGGGCAGACCGACCTAGGCACCCTAATCCCGGAGACTCCTGGGGGCATGATACACAGAAGAACATGTAACCCGTTTCCAGCCATTTCAGGTGCCCGTGACTTATTACAAAGCTTTGGGGGCACCTGCCACGTGTGCACCTTACACGGAAAGAACGTAGAAGGCGCGGCACAGGCTCCTCCTCGCCAGCATTTTTACAGTTAGAGTTCTTTGTGTCTTCCTTCACGGCCTTTTAGCTCAGAGCCTCCAAAAAAGCTCACTGTGCAGACACAGAAATGAGTCTGTGCGTAACTCTCTGCCCTCAAAGAGGTTAAATGCAGTTGAACAGGCAGATGCTGAACTAGAAGGTAGGAAATCAAAGCTGGGCAGGGAAGAAATTTGTGGAGCTGGAGTGCTTAAAACTACGAAGGGAGTCGGAGATTAGATAGGAAGTGAAGGACGGGGCTTCCGGGTGGGGGTGAGCTTGCTGAGCAAAGGGGAGACGGCAGAAATGAGGACTTTAGGAAGTGTGAGTAAGGAGACCGGCTGGATGAGGCCCATGGTCCTTGCTTTTCCTTCTTGCTATCTTCTGACCACGTCTACGACCTTTTAGAACGCCAAAAGATAAGAGTGGAGAAGTGGCCGCTGAAACTGATTTCTCATTTACTGCAATAGTGAAGGTTCAAACAGCCGATGACAAAGTTTGGGAGACAATACATACCCCCCCGCCCCCACCTCATCCTCACCATTAGTGGTTTATATGTTGTTTTGATGTAGCAACTGTGATACCAAGAATATTTTGACGCTCGTGCATATTTCATGACTCTAGAAAATAATCCTGTAAAATTTCAGCTTCTTTATTACCAAGTCATGCTCTCAATAGATATCTTTATCCAAGAGCAGTCCCCAGGTCAGTCTCCAATAATCACCATTGGGCCCTCCCCACAAGTCTCTCCAAACATGTGCTTGATAAACAAAAGCAGCTTTGAGATGAGCCTCCCAACCAATTCCCCAAGCACCCCAACACTCACCCATGCTGTCCCTCACCCAGTCTTTCTCCCCCACTTCAACCCTTGGAGATGGAATGAGGAGTCTATCATGTTAAAGAAAGGGGGCATGGGACAGAGAGACAGACAAATGGAGGGAAGGAAGGAAAGAAGAAGAGAAGGAAGGGAGGGAAGGAAGGAAAGAAGAAGAGAAGGAAGGGAAGGAAGGGAAGGAAGGGAAGGAAGGGAAGGAAGGGAGGAAGGAAGGAAGGAAGGAAGGAAGGAAGGAAGGAAGGAAGGAAGGAAGGAAGGGAGTTTTCCTAGGATTGTTTTCAGGCCATGTTAAAATACTCCCAGGTCTGGGTCCCATTGCTATGTCAAAACAGTGTTTTTTTTTAAGAGCAGAGACTTTTTGCAAACCACTAATCATCACTATTAAATATGAAAAACCAGAAAAAATAAATGGCTGTCTTAAATCTACATTAGGAGACATGAGTCCACTCAAGTGTGGGGCAATTTTTCAACAGAATCCTATTATCCTATAACCCAGAATTATCAGATCCTAGGCCATGAGAATAAGGCCCTCATGAACACCATAAAATTAGTACTTCAGAATTACTAAATACTTTTGTGACCAGGAGGAAGAAATAGACAATGATTTAATGTTAAAATATGGATTTGACTGGCTGATACAGTTTGGTACACACCTGGTAGGTAATAGCGCTATCACAAATTGACTAGCTATTTTTATAGACGTCTGAATTGCAAATAGGATAGATTGCATCCATACCTTAAAAACAAATGTTCTATATGCAAATCAAATTTTAACGAATGTTATTTACTTATCTTTACCTATAAGCCAAGATCCTTATTGATTTTGTTGGTATATTTTTTTAATATTTTATTTATTTATTTGACAGAGATAGAGACAGCCAGCGAGAGAGGGAACACAAGCAGGGGGAGTGGGAGAGGAAGAAGCAGGCTCACAGCTGAGGAGCCTGATGTGGGGCTCAATCCCAGAACGCCGGGATCACGCCCTGAGCTGAAGGCAGACGCTTAACCGCTGTGCCACCCAGGCGCCCCGATTTTGTTGGTATTTTAATTTCCCTTAGTAAGTTACTACATTTATTTGCTTATGACAATATAAAACATACCTAGAATGTACTTGCCTCAGGCCACATAGGGTTGAACTTGGGAACCAGGAAATGAGAAAAATGCAATGGAAATCTCTTTGCAACAACTTGGTACTCACTTTATTTAATAACTATTATTTGATACAGTCATGAGTATAAGAGATCTGGATTGTTATATAGAAGGATTCCCAACCCATTTTTTTCTCCCAAGTAAAAACAGAAAAATGACATGATTATGTCAGACAAGTTCCCTATGCATTTCCAGTGGGGGAGTTGTGATGCCTCTTCTTTCCTGCCCTACAAGAAAGCATATCTTGAAGGCAAGGAGGAGAAGTGACATTATCAAGGGGATATCTGCACACCCAACCTATTGTGCCTTATAAAGGACTGTGACAGCCTCAGGATTCATCCAGACATGCTGCCAAGAACAAGTGCCCTAGAACACGTGTCGTCCCTTGTCCGAGAGGTGGGAGGGCTGCGGGAAGGAGCCAGAGAAGGGAAAGGACTTACATCCCCATTCTTGGGTGGGATCGTGAACTCCATGTACCCATGAGGAATGTACTGCTGACTGTAATCAAAGCGGGGTTTCTTCATGAGGTGACTTCTGACAGTGGAATAGGCTCCATCACATCCTACAATGAGGTCACAAGTGACATCTATGGGAACTTTGTCAGATCTGAAAAATAAAATGTACCATTAGAAAAAGAGTCTAGTGGTAAAAATGATGATGTTCATCTGCTTGGGTATAAAACGTAGCAACTCAGGGGGCCGCTCCTCACTTGTACGCATCTGACTTTGAGCTTGAAGGCGACAGCTATAGAATGAGATGACAGCCCTTGTCCTGATGACAGTGTTGCTCACGAGAATGAGAATAACGCGGCTGTACTCATTAATAAGGACACGCCAGGCCGTGCAAGTGTGACTAAAGCTCCCTGCACAAAGGCAGGGAGTCCTGAGAAGGAGACCGAGTGAGGCAAGGGATGGAACACAGCACGGGTGTGCCCAGGACTTGCCAAGAGAGGTATGTTTAGCTTGAGTGGAGGGCTTGGAAGATTAGCTCAGGGACAGAATACAATGTGGGGAGGGAGGACAAGAAGAGAATTTTGAATGTTAAGACAAGGTTTAAATATATTCTTCTGGCAAAAGAGAGAAAATAACTTTTTGCATTGAGGGGATGATGTATAAAGAGTGGTAATTTAGGAAAACTCATCTGGCACTGGATGTATTGAACTGGAGGCAGACTGCAGGAGGGAGGGGACACAGAGAGGACAAGGTGAGTGTTGCAGCCTGAGTGTGCAGGCGTGACAGCCCAGGGACCACGGGGCTCAGGAGAAAGACGTAGGCTCGGAAGCCATCAGGGAGTAAGGAAGACTGGGCAGGGGTCATAGATTTAACGGAGGAAACACGGAAGAGGGCACATCAAGAATGATTCTAATTATTCGGGTGATAGCACTAGGGAAGTCAGGAGCAGACACACCTGGAAAGAAACAGGTGGTTAAAATTTGAGATGTGTTTGAGATCATGGCAAGAGGTACCTGTGAAGGTGTCAGAACAGGAAACTAGCCTGGATTAGGATTGAAGTAGGACTGAGAGCGAAGAGAGTGGAGACAGAGGCACAGGCTAGAGAGGGTCATTTTAGTGAAGTGAATTTATAAGTGGTTGCTGAGTGAACTGGGAACCCATGACATAACCCAAGAATGGGACATGGGTCTAGGAACTTTAGAGGAAACAGAGGCAGCCAAGGAGAGGCAGACCAACCGTTTCCAGAAAGAGGAGAGGAAATGCAGGGCAGTGGAGGGTCATCTGTTTCAAGGGCAGAGAGCGTTTGAAGAGAGTGGCCACCATTGTGGAACGTGGTAGGACGCTGAGCCAGCACGAGAACCAAGAAGATTCACTGGGGTCGGTGTTTAGAAGGCAGCCAAGGCTGGTGTTTGATCTGAAATTCTTTGAATCCCTTTTAGTAATCATTTAACTCTTTCAAATAAGCCAGAGAACAAAGTTTACAGATACGGTTCTCCGGTCAGCCCTTCACATCCGCAGTCAACAGGAGGACCGGTGATTACCCAAGCACTGTGATCACTCCTTCCTCAGGGTTACATTTCAACAGCCTGTGGCCGAAGTGCACCTTTGCGTTGGGGTATTTCTCAACAGCTGAGGAGACAAAGAAGAAAACCAAAGAGCAATGAAATTCCAATTCTCATTTCACTTAATCAAATTGAAATAGTCATCATTCTCTGAGAACAGCAGGACAGAGATGTTTATTCTTAAGAATGTAAAAATGAAGTACTTAAAATGGTAATCTGACAACCATTTGGCAAATGTTCCAGGATAACTTGGTGGTAAACGTGATGAGTGCAAACCAACTATCCTCATCCTCAAAAAAACAAAAAACAAAAAACAAACAAACAAACAAAAACCACAAAAAACACCAAAAAACAACAATAAAACAATTCCAACCAATTCCACTACGGACATTTTTACATTGCTATGATGGTTGTCACCCTGGAAAAGAAGCAGGCATCATATATTTTAAAAATTGCCTCTAACTTAAGAATATACTTGTGATTAGAAATACTCAGCCAAACTCCTTTCCCATACTATGCCTGATTCTTTATCTCTTTTTAGTAAGTCTCTAGACTTGGGAGTCATGTTGTCACAAATAGTTTTTAAAATTTTTTTATTATATTATGTTAGTCGCCATACAGTACATCCCTGGTTTCTGATGTAAAGTTCCATGATTCATTAGTTGCATATAACACCCAGTGCACCATGCAATACGTGCCCTCCTTACTACCCATCACCTGTTTATCCCATTCCCCCAGTCCCTCCCCTGAGGCCCTCTGTTTCTCAGAGTCCACAAATATTTTTGATACTAATTCTTTTTGTAATCAAACACCAGAATACTTAGAGAAAAAAAAATGAGTAAGAAGATTTAAAACTTCTCAATAAAGAGAATCGAATTATTTTGGTGCTTTTTTATTTTGCCTGCTAGAAATATAGAAAGTAGTGAATTCATCATCTTCTTGTCATAGCAGTAAAACACTATTTCTGTCCCTATTAACTCTCATGGGTAGGACGTCCACAATTACAGGCTCTTTATTGTTGTTAAGGCTACAAATCAGATATATTCATCTATGTTTAAGAAATCTTTTGGAAAATAACTTCAGAGAAATCAGCGCTTATTGGAACCACTGTGGATATCTTTTATAAACACAAAATGTGTTTGTGGAATCAATCTTTTAAAAAATTAAATTAAATTAAACTTATTTTTTATTTGGGGCATCTGGGTGGCTCAGTCCGTGGAATCGAGTTCCACATCAGGCTCCTTGCTCAGCAGGGAATCTGTTTCTCCCTCTGCCTGCTGTTCCCCCTGCTTGTGCCCTCTCTCTCTCTCTGTCAAATAAATAAATAAAATCCTAAAAAAATATATTTTTTATTTAAATGTATACTAATACATCCCAAAGAATTTTCCACAAAACACTACTCCTGGAATATGCTTCCTAACAAAAACCATTTTGTGGTCCAAGCCATTAGCAAAATGCTAACACGCTGACCCCCCAGGCTGTGCAGTCCTGGTCCGCAGCCACATGGGGCTAGTCGGAATGGAGATGTGTTACACACATTGGGTTTTGGCAACTCAGTACAAAAAAAAAAGTCTTGTATTGATTACACATTGAAATAGCAATATTTTGGCTATATTAGGTTAAAATATATTGTTAAACTTAAGTTCACCTATTTCTTTTTTGGTTTTTAAATGCGATTAATATAAAGTTTAAATTACACACGTGGCTGCCATTTGTGGCCGTGTCTTGGACAGCACTGCTCTAGAAAATCCACGGTGCAGACCATCAGAATAAAGGCCCTGACAAAGACTGCAGGAAAACTTATAAAACTTGTTTCATGCAGGGTTTATCACACTGCCTTGACCACATGTCCTTTTCCTGCTTGTTTGCTTAACGATTATTAACAGCCCCCCCCCCAAAGAGTGAACCACGAAACAATTGTTCAGGGCAATGATTTTGTTCCTGAGTCTTGGGGGGGGTGCTGTTCAGTCAGGAGCAAGCGTTTGCGCATGGAAGCCGACGGCTCACCCATTTGTGTAAAGAATCACTCCTGTGTGAAAGAATTTATATGTCAAACAACGTTTAGGAGCGGAGAGAGTCTGCATTCATTTTATTCACGCATTTATGAAATTACACACCGAGTAGCACATTCCTAAGGAAAACCAGGTCTGGGAGCTTCTGGTCTGTCCACCAGGATCAGCTCCAGCCAAGCTGCAGCTCCTACAGTCAGCAGATGTTTCATGTGTCATGTTGGAGGCACTGACTCCAGGGGATAAGGGCACGGACTTTGGAGTACAGGCTCCAGCTCCAGCCAGGACTCTACCACTGATTAACAGTGTGGGCTGCTGGGGGGTGGGGTGGGGCTCTGGAAGCTGCCTTCACCACCTGTAGAACTGAGGGAAAAGAGTTCCCACCTCACAGAGCTGTTGGGAGGGTTATAGAAATCAATGCCTATAGAGCACTTGACACACTTCCTGGTGCCTCCGCGTATGTTTGCTCTCATTTTTATCCTAATGAATTCACAAGATGCTCTAAAGAGATTTAGGTCTGCTCTAGACTACTTTTTAAAAAGCTGTTTGGGGCTTCTGGAGATCAATATATCAAGCAACCTACCCCCCCCCCCAACATCTACCCAACCAAAGGATAGCCTTGCAAATATAAGTGAAGAAATAGAATTAAGAAGAATACTAAGCCCTATTTCTGAAGTCCGTGGTGAATCAGCAGGAGTGAGCTTCGCCGATGACTCCTGCCAGTTCAGTCCAATCCAACAGACACACTGCAAACTCTTGCTGGGTAGGGGGCTGTGCAGACACACAGATAAACCATGTAGAAACTCTGCTCTCCAAAACTCAGAGGCTGCAGGATTGCACAGAGGAACTGATTTGAAAAACAGCAGAATTATTCAAGTGTCATGCTCTGTGGGGGATGGACCTGATTAGTGCAAATGCTGATGAGGTGAAAAAACTTACGATCAAGGGCTACCTGGCAGGTGACTGAACTGATTATCCAAGCTGCAAATTAGCAATCCAGGGTTTTTTCCATGAACGGGTGGGTCTGAAACACATTGAAGTCTTCGGGGCATATTTCACAACGGCCTCTTTTTCAAACTCCTACACCCTCTATCTACTTGGTCTCCTACAAATATCACGAGCGCCCCCCCCCCCGCCCCCTGTGCTCTAGCTTTACTCTGGGGCTTGGCTGCTGCGCCCCGGGATTATCGCAATGCTCTGAAGACCACGGCCCTCTTCAGCCTCCAACTGCTGCCTTTCATCTCTCTGTAGTGCAGAGCTAATTGTGCCACTTTGCCTGTCCTTCGAGGGTATCTGCTGTTCGTCTAGTCCCTGAGTTCTTCAGGGAGTGAGCACCCATTCAATCCAGTGCTCAGAAGGCAACAGGAATTTAATGCGGGACGAACAAATGATTTTTATTTAGATCAGTGATAAGATGAGAGAGAAAGACTGGAGGGTGTACCATTACTAGTTTTCAAGGACTTTGTATTGTATGTAGCCTGGCACTAATAACCCGTGGACAACCCGTGAAAAGGAATCATAAGCAAATCCCAGTAAATCATGTGACAAGGTTAGTTAGGCGCATGGACTTTACTGAAATGACAATTGCTGAATAAAGCGTTGGACTTACCAGTCAATAGGTCCTTGTTTAGATTTTCTCTGCTTATAGAAAGAATATACTGCAAGAAAAATACAGTAGATACTGTTTGCTTCTGAAGAATGGACCAATACTTCTCACATTATTCACTCAGCAATAGGAAATATCTAGCAGAACGTTGCAAGCTTAGTTTTATAGCCATTTAACTAAGTAGCCTTTTTAAAAAAGATAAACACTTTAACCAAACACATACAATACAATGTTCAAGTTTAAACTTAGGCTTTTTAAGGTTTGATACCACAAAAATCAAATACTTGTCTTATAGGAAAAAATGTAATTTTCACTAAGATAGTTTTAACACCATCTCAGAAATCTCATATTTTCATCTTAGGTCTCCAAATTGAGCTGTTAGAAAAACTTCAGTAATGACAGCATCACTAGAATAAACGTACTATTCCCTAAAGAGACTACTTTGAAGGCATTCATTTCAATGTGAAAGGAGTGTGTGTGTGGCGGGGGAGGGGGGGGTTCCTTGGGGGGGAGTAGAATCAGCCCTCCCTGGGACACATGTTCTTTTCTCCTGACTTTATAGGACAATTCAGCAGGGCTGACTGTTCCCTGAGGCACAGCGGACACAGCGCCTAGGGCCCACATACTTTTAGGGGGCCATGAAAATGTTGTAATTTGTTGATACTAAAATCAGAAGAAAAAAATATAATGAATATATGAGAATGAATCCAGTCTGGATTAACCTTTACACCAATGCACTCATAAAATCTAATTTTTAATATTTATTGTTTCAGAGAGAGAAGGACCCACAAAAACAAAAGTGCCTACTCAGAGCCCACAAAGTCTTAATGCAGACTTGCAATTCAGGGTGAGTCTAGTCTTCAAAACTTTAAAGCATATGTTTCCCATATTTAGAAATATCACATCATTTAATGCAAATATGCTAATTTATAAATCTCCACCTCATCCAATAGTAGACATTTAATGTTAACAGATAAACCCAGAGTTGGTGTAAAACTAACTCGGTCACGCTAGAAAGACAATGACTGAGGACACAACTTCCTGTGTCTTTGCTATAAATTAAAATTAACGGGACTTGTTCATTCTTTGCCTCTTTGTTCTGTTTTTCAGTCTTCCGTGTCATTAATCACCTCGTTTCGATGGAAACCACACTTGTTATTCATAGTATGTGAGGAGACATTTAAATTAGGAAGTCTCATTTACGTGGGGAAAATATTCTTTCTTTATCAGTTGCGAGGCTCGATTGACTCTGTACGTTAACTACACTGGAATTAAAGAAAATTTTCAAAATATATTTTTCTGCATCGTTAACAAAATTGGGGAGCTCTGACCTGCTCTGTATATCAGGGAATATTTTGATAGCTCCCAGGGCAATTTGGGAGGGAGACTGCAGGAACCAGGAAGACTGGAAGAGTCTGACCCGGGGCAAGGAGAAGGGCAGAGAAAACAGGTGGAGGAGGGAGGCTCAGAGAAGGGGGGAAGCCAATAGAAGGTGGGCTGCCTGAGGATTTGCAGAAATCCTGGGGTCACAGGGAGGGCTTTGCACTTCCACAGGCTGTGGAATTGAGCGATTCAAAACAATTTCATGTAGGCCCCGTGTTTGACCCTGTTATAAAAGTAACAATGCAAACCAAAGAAAGAGAGGTGCCGGCAAATTTAGTGGGACTGAATTCTTAAGAACCTAGAATGGCAGGATCCGTGGGCAGGTGCTCATTTCCTGCCTCTTCTAATATACTGAAGGCCCCAAATGGGAGCTCCCACCAACACCTCCACCTTCTCAGGCATCAGTGGAGTTGAAGCTGCCCCCTCCTGTCTCCCCTGGCTCTGGGGGCAAGAAAGCCAGCTTCAGGCTCAAGGCCAGGTCACTCTGCTCATCTAACTTTCCTGATATTCTGAACCACATCTTCCTCCTTGGTCTACTCAGACTTTATTGGCTCAATTTCCGGGGGTGGGGGGGATAATGATGTTGGAATTGGCCTACGTGGTGAATTTGCTGTGAATCCAAAACAAAAGTGGGACGATTACTACGGTCACTGTCAATTTAGCAAAAGTAAAGAGTGCAACCAGTCAAGCCTGCCCAGCGCTCCCGGGAGCACCTTCCACACCGCGCTTTGCTGGCCACTGTGCATGCCCCACCCGCCTGGTGTCTCCCTTGATGCTGACCTCGTGTACCCATGCAGTCTACCTCTTCATCTGTAAAGCAAGGTGGTTGGATTCAAAGAGCCCAAGGTTGCTGATCGCTGTAAGATTCTGTTATGCAAAAGTGCATTATACGTTTTCTTACCCAATACACATTTGGCACTAAAAAATGTAAATTTTTTTAGAATTCTGGTCTCACCCAACTCCCCTCCATAGATAGACCTTCACTGAATTGGGAAAATGCCATTTTGGCTCCAATTTAATATTTAAATAAAATGTCTGTTTCACACCTCACTTTCTCTGCGAGGTCTTTGAAAACCAAAGCTACCTCCTCTCTGAGCCACACAGCTGAGCATCACTCAGAAGAGTCCTTTGTGCAAGAACCTGAATGCCACCTGTCCTCACGAGGTTGCAGGCTCTTCTCCCAGTCCTCAGCTCCTCCGTACATAGCACAAGCATGGGGTGTGGCACACAGAAGGACAGTTGTTTACAGAAAGGCTACAGTTGTTACTACACCTTACAGGCCCGGTGTGTGTGAACCTTATGTTTCTTTCCTACAGCACCAAGCCCAGGTTGGGGCTGATGAAACAGGACATATTAATTATCCAAAAATGTTGATCTGACTATGGATGGTCAGTAGACTTCCTTCTGCTTCCTTCTCCTGCCAGGCTCATGCATTACGACTCGGTACCTATGTTTTTATAACCCCCAACTCAGGGCTCTTATTTTAGAAAGTCACTAAATGGAAAATTTTGATCCTTCCCCGCCACCCTCCCATCCCCATAGGTGCTTAGTTGTTGGACTGTTTTACTTTTCAGCCAGTTTTTAAGCAAATTTTAATTGTAGTAGCACACACGTGCATAACATTTACCATCTTAACTCTTCTTAAGCGTACGTTCCGTGGCATGCGGTACATTCGCGTGGCTGTGTGACCATCTGTACCATCCATCGACTGAGTGCTTCATCTTGCACGTCTGAAACTCTCTGCCCATTAAACAATGGCTCCCCATTTCTCCCTCCCTCCAGGCCCTGGCAACCACCATTGTACCTTCTGTTTCCATGCATTCATCTACTCTAGATACTCACGTAGGTGTAACAGGGTACCTGCCCTTCTGTGACTGGCTTAGTTCACTTAGTATAAAGTTCTCCAGTTTCAACCATGTTGTAGCAGGTGTCAGGATTTCCTTTTTTTTTTTTTTTAAGGCTGAATAGTATTCCAATATATGTTGTATAAAAAACCTCCCCTTCTCCTCTGGGGAGTGTCTTCATTACTCTCACTTACTACCAATCTCACAACACTCTGACACTAGATGGGGGGGGCGGTCCTCCACCAGAAGTTCCCATGACCCCCTCTTTGCTGCAGCAGCTCACAGAACTCAGGAAAACAGCCGATTTACTCTTTATCACTGTATTATGAAAGGATATGATCAAGGGTGCAGATGAACATCCAGATGGAAAGATGTGTAGGGCAGGATACGTGCCTGCCCTCTCTGGGTGTGCTACTCTCCCACCAGCACCTCTGTGTGCTCACGAACCTGGAAGCTCTCTGAACCCCATACTTTTGGGACTTTTGTGGAGACTCCCTCACATGGACATGATGGATTATTAACTCCACTTCCAGTCCCTCTCCCTTCTCTGGGAAAATTCCAAGCTTCTAATTATGTCTCGTTCTTTCTGTTGACCAGCCCCCATCCATGAGCCCACCAGGGCTTTGTTCATTAGAACAAAAGATACTCTTATCACCCAGGAAATTCCAAGGGATTTAGAAGCTCTGTGTCAGGAACCACAGTCAAAGACCAAATATTAGAACAAAAGATCTCCTAGTGCTTTTATCATTTAGGAAATTACAAGAGTTTTAGGACTTCTGGGCCAGGAACCAGGGGCAGAAACCAATGTATATTTTCTATTACCTTACATTTCGCTTATCCGTCCATCCATTGATGGACATTTGGGTCACTTCTGCTTTTTGACTCTTGTGAATAATGCTGCTATGATCATGAGTGTGCAAATATTTCAAGTCCCTGCCTTCAGTTCTGTTGGATAGATACCCAGAAGGGGAACTACGCATCATACGAAAATTCTATTTTTAATTTTGGGAGGAACCACTAGACTGTTTTCCATAGCGGCTCGCCATTTTATATTCCGATCAACAATGCTCAGGTGTTCCAATTCCTCCACATCTTCCCCAACACTAATTATCTTCTGTTTCTCTGTTTTCTGAAAGCAGCACCCTCACAGGGGGGAGGTGCTTCAAGCACCACACAGACCTTGTTCCTGTGAGCGCCTGTGCTCTATCTCTTGCTGCCCAACGTGCGGTCCACACGCCAGCAGCATGGACACCACCTGGGTGTGTTTGGGATGCGTAATCTCAGCCTCCATCCTGGCTCCAAATAGTCAGACCGTGCATTTCAACAAGATCCCAGCGGAATCAGAATTGCTGATCCCCCTGCAATGGGAGCTCTGTGGGAGCTCAGGGACTCAAAGAATACAAACCTCACTTGGGTTCTGCACTTAATAACACAAGGCCTTGTTGGATGAAGCAAGTTGGGTTTTTCTCTGGTTGATAGATGTTTGGTACGTTCATTCTCAAAGGAACAAACTTAGAAGGTATAAATATTAGATAAAAATACATACTTTCCCCAACTCTGTGTGTTACCGTGTAAAGATAAGAAAAACACAAAGCAGGATGATGGATTTTCTTTTGTGAACTACATCACCATCTGGCCTCTGTTGTTTTAGAAATTATACGGCACTGAAAACATTTCTGGTTCATTCTATAAATTCCATTATAATTAAATTTGGGGCAACAGAGTCAGTTTGGGAAACCCCTCTAGAGTCGTTCTTGCATTTGATGCTTGGCAATAAATACATGGTAATCTTCTCTATGTAACTGAAAGGAGACGGGAGAGAAAGGGTGTCCTAGGCCACCACGAGCGATGCATACAGGCAAAAAAGAGCCTAATAGTGATGACAACGTAACTAACTCCTATTGAATGGTTATTAGAAACTGGGCCCTATTTTAAGGGTCTCCTATCAATTAACTTGTTAACTAGTATATGTTTCTGAACGGTAGACTGACACAGGAAATGTCAAAGATAGGTCTAGAGAGGAAAGGAAGGACCAATAAGCAAGTGTCAAGTTCCAGACATTAGACTCAACTGTAAGCAAACACTATCTTCAGGGTTAACAGACCTGTGACTTGGTCCCGTAGGGAATTGCAGACTTTTTCCCTGAAAGAGAGTGAATCATTCTTGCTCTCATGGGAATGCCTTGGGATACAATCTGAAATAAAACCAGAAGTATCTATTTCAATTACCATAACACGGCATCATGCAAATAAGATAGATAATTGGTTTTAAAATGTGATTTTTCAAATATTTTCAAAAAATTAAAAATTAATGCAAAGGATGATGGAAGCACAGTACGATGGAAACTTAATGAAAAGTACGTTCCTGCAAATTTGGGGTTTTGATTTTTTTTTTTTAACCTTTAGATTTTGGAATTGACTTAAATTGTATCTGTTCTAAATCACATATTACAACTCAGGAAAATGGTTCAGTGTCAAAGAGGTTATGAGTGATGTTCTGGTGATCACAAAACAGAGTAATGCATGAGGAGTAAAACCCAGGACTCCTGAAGCCCCATGCAGAGTGTTTTCCTAGACACACATCTGTGGAAAGCTGTGGAGTTAGGAACCGGGACCTGTACTGACTTATATTATCATCTCAAAGACATGCTGTCAGCAAATGTACTATCAGCAAAATATATTACCTCTGTTCATGTCTCCAAGCGACACGCTAGACAGTGAGAAGTTGGGCAACCTTGAGACCATATCAGGAAAATCTACAGACCCACAATCTTTATCCAAACCCTTGGGGCCCATTGGTTTCAGGGTTCGAAGGTTTCAAACTTAGATCGGTAATGTAGTGCAAATGCGGATAGCAGAGAACGCCCCGTGGACTCGGGCACCACCCCACAAGTGAGCACAATGTAGGTGGAGCAAAGCATTCACACTACGTGAGACTGTTTACAAAGCCGTAAAAAGCCTCTCATCAGGTCAGGTTTGCTGCTGAATGGGTGATGAAAAGCTTTCTGTTTCCAGAGCTTTGTAGAGTTCAGGATAGGAGGGGATGGACCTGTATGGTCGAAAGAATGCGATTCGCAGGCCTCTTCTCATCGGGATGCTACGTCAGGTCACACTTTCTGTGGGCCCATTGCGAACCCAGTGTCAGAAGCGATGATGGGGGGGTTGCGGGACCCCGCTGCCCCCATCATGCTCCAGTACCCCCGGGTGCCTCAAGTGTCCAATGTTCACCCTCTGGCCCAAATTAGAAGTTTGAAAACCTCTGCAGAATGCATTTGCATCCAAGGCTCTTGGCATTATGTGGTGCTTGGCGCTGGGCTGAGTCAAGAGCATGCAGTTGTTGGAACATGGCAAGTATTAGCTTTCACGAGGTACCTGTTCCTCCAGGCCAATCGCCTTCAAGGCTTGTCGTCCTCTATAAGAAAGGGCCAAGTTAATGCTTCTTCCACGGGAAAGCTGAGCCGCTCGGATATCTAAGACATTGAAAGTAGACTCCGTATTATATCTTAGGACAGGAGAAGAATACAGGATCTCAACAACTGGGGTTTTGAGAACCAAATGAAAAGACCTTGTTAGCTCCTTTAAAGAAAACACTAATACTTGTGATTTTGTATTAAATTAAATTTAGATAGTTGAGGTGGTTAAAAAAAATCTAAGTTCCTCTTTCTAAAGAACTATCTTCTTAAAATCTGAAGAGAAAGATGTCAGAGAATCAGAATTTCCACATCTCATGATTTTCAGTATTGTCTTACCTTCCCTAGCTTCATATACATCAACTCGGAAGTTTCTCTTTGCAAGGAAGCATGCATTTAATGATCCAACCTAGGAATCAAAGCAATTTTTTCATATTTTTATCTCATTCCACAAATATAGGGAATTTTTACTGGCAAAATGCAACACTGTGTGTAACTGTACTTGTATTAGCCTTGGCTGTCCAATCGATTTACTCAATCACCAGGAGAAAGCAAAATTAATGGGATGAACTCAAGATCAAATGGCATGATTTCAGAGGTAGCTTTGGCCTTTTTTTTAACCTCTTTATAGTGAGATAATTTTCATACAGAAAGATCATAAAATGTATACAGTTTACAGAATACTTAGAAAGCAAACATCCATGTAACTACCACTCTGGTCGAAAACAGAATATTGCTGCCAACTCTCCGTAGCGCCCCCACCTGCTCTCCAGTTATGATCCCAACTCTCACTCAGGACTAAATGTTATTCCGTAGCCCCCCACCTGCTCTCCAGTTATGATCCCAACTCTCACTCAGGAGTAAATGTTATTCCGTAGCCCCCCACCTGCTCTCCAGTTATGATCCCAACTCTCACTCAGGAGTAAATGTTATTCCGTAGCCCCCCACCTGCTCTCCAGTTATGATCCCAACTCTCACTCAGGAGTAAATGTTATTCCGTAGCCCCCCACCTGCTCTCCAGTTATGATCCCAACTCTCACTCAGGAGTAAATGTTATTCCGTAGCCCCCCACCTGCTCTCCAGTTATGATCCCAACTCTCACTCAGGAGTAAATGTTATTCCGTAGCCCCCCACCTGCTCTCCAGTTATGATCCCAACTCTCACTCAGGAGTAAATGTTATTCCATAGCCCCGCACCTGCTCTCCAGTTATGATCCCAACTCTCACTCAGGAGTAAATGTTATTCCGTAGCCCCCCCACCTGCTCTCCAGTTATGATCCCAACTCTCACTCAGGAGTAAATGTTATTCCGTAGCCCCCCACCTGCTCTCCAGTTATGATCCCAACTCTCACTCAGGAGTAAATGTTATTCCGTAGCCCCCCACCTGCTCTCCAGTTATGATCCCAACTCTCACTCAGGACTAAATGTTATTCCGTAGCCCGACCTGCTCTCCAGTTATGATCCCAACTCTCACTCAGGAGTAAATGTTATTCCGTAGCCCCCCCCCGCTCTCCAGTTATGATCCCAACTCTCACTCAGGAGTAAATGTTATTCTGACTTTTGTAATAACCCATCCTTGTTTATGAATCACATAATTAGAATCCCACTTATGTATCTTCTCTTCTTTAACTCAACAAAATGCTTCTGAGATTCATCTGTATAATTGTACATAAACTGCAGGCCATCCACTTTCATTACTGTATGATTCTTCACTGCATACAATCTCACAGGTTATTTACCTGTTCCACTGTTGAAGGACATTTGAGTTGTTTCTGGTCTGAGAATATTTTTCCCACTTTTATAATTGACATATAACATTGTATAAAGTTAATGTATACCACACAATGATTTGATAAATGTATATATTATGAAATGATGGCCTGGGAATATTATTCACAAGGCTGCAGGGATGAGATACCACCTCACACCATTCAGAATGGATAAAATGAACAAGTCAGGAAACAACAGATGTTGGTGAGAATGGGGAGAAAGGAGACCCTCCTATGCTGTTGGTGGGAACGCAAGCTAGTGCAGCCACTCTGGAGAACAGTATGGAGTTTCCTCAAGACATTAAAAATATATCTACCCTATGACCCAGCAATTGCACTACTACAAATTTACCCAAAGGATACAAACATAGTGATCTGAAGGGGTACTTGCCCCCCAATGTTTATAGCAGCAATGCCCACAATAGCCAAACTATGGAACGAGCCCAGATATCCCTTGACAGATGAATGGATAAAGAAGATGTGGTCTATATAGACAATGGAATAGTACTCAGCCAACAGAAAGAATGAAATCTTGCCATTTGCAATGACATGGATGGACCTAGAAGGTATTATGCTGAGTGAAATAAGTTAGAGAAAGACAAATATATTATTTCACTCATATGTGGAATTTAAGAAACAAAACAGATGAATGGAGGGGAAGGGGGGGAAGAATAAAATAAGATGAAATCGGAGAGGGAAACAATCCCTAAGAGAATCTTAACTACAGGAAACAAACTGAGGATTGCTGGAGGGGAGATGGGTGGGGGGACGGAGTAACTGGGTGACGGGCATTAAGGAGGGCACGTGATGTGATGAGCACTGGGGGTTCCATGCACCTGATGAGTCACGGACCTCTACCTCTGAAACTAATAATATGCTATATATTAATTAATTGATTTTTAATTATAAAAAAAAGCTGCAGGGTGGCTTAGTCAAATGTCCGACTCTTGATTTCAGCTCAGGTCATGGTCTCAGGACCAAAAGACTGATCCTCGAGTCGGGCTCTGTGCTGAGCATGGAGCCTGCTGAAGATTCTCCCTGCCCTTCTGCCCCTCTCCTGATCGCTCGCTGCCTTTCTCTCTCTCTCTCTCTCAAAAATAAATAGATAAATAAATAGCGATGCTGCAAAGAATATTTTTGTACCTGTAGCCTGGTATACACACGCATACTTTTTCTCTAGGATTTTACACATGGAAGCTTAATCCCTGGTCAAAGGTTTATGTATCTTCCCCTTTATTACGTCAAACTGTTTCGAAATTTTATTATCAATGTGTTTTCTTACCAGCAGCTTCCAAGCATCTATCTCTGCCAGCACTTGGTGTTCTCAAACTTTTAAATCTTGCGGTAGATGGGTAAAATAGGAGGGTGTGTGGTTTTAACTTGCATATGACTGATTGTTTAAAAGGTTAAACTCTTTTTCATATACTGACTGGCTATTTGGATCTCTTCCCTGAGGAAGCCTTCCTTGACGGTGCTACAGGCTTTTCCTTTGAAAAATGTGAAGGGTTGAATTGTGCACCCGAAGCTCATATGGTGCAGTCCTATCCCTGGTACCACAGGGTATGATTTATTTGAAGAGAGGGTCTTTACAGAGATAATTAAGTTAAAATGAGGTCATCGGGATGGGCCTTAACCCAACTGGTGTCCTTCTAAAAAGGGAAACTTGGACACTGACATGTACAGAGAGGGAAGATGATATTAAGAGACATGGGGAGAAGCTGGCCATCTGCAAGCCCAGGAGAGAGCCTGGAATGCATCCCTCCCTCACAGCCCTCGGGAGGAACCCATAAGCCGACACTTACATCTTGGACTTCTAGTCTCCAGGACTATAAGATACTAAGACTCTCTTCTTTAGGCTACTTGGTTTGTGTACTGTGTTATGGTAGCCCGCAGAAACTAATACAAAGAGCTGGTCACAACTGAAAGTTCATATCTTCAGGGTGATTGTGTGGTCAGTATCTGTCTACCCCACTGGGCTGCAAACTGGTTTGCTTACCATTTGATCCCTGGCCTCTACCACTGTGTTTGCAACATAATAAGGACCTGATTAGTATTTGTCAAATGTATAAATGGATGGTAGAGGTTACATTTTTAAATAAAATTTATAATGAAATCAAGTCAAAATTTATTGAGCATTTATTATGTATGATTTAATCTACTAAACATTAGGGATCCAAAGGTTATCCAGCCAAGTCCTTGGGCTCAATAACACCTAATTCAGTTAAGAAGAGACAAATAGATAAACCAATCAATGCTTAGCAAACTGCTTTTGAGTATAAAGGCCCACTTTGTACATAAAAATTTTGCAGATCCCAAACATTATATAATTTCCAATATAGGCTGGTTAAAAATACATGTAATGAATTTAATCATAAAACATTTACATATACTGGGGCACTTAGGCGGCTCAGTTGGTTAAGCATCTGACTTTGGCTCAGGTCATGATCTCTGGGTCCTGGGCTCCGTGCTCAGCAGGGAGTCTGCTTGTCCTTCGGCCCCTCCTCCCACCCATGCTCTCTCTCTCTCTCGATCTCTCTCAAATAAATAAAAATCTTTCAAAAACATTTACATATACTTTAATAATAATTATAGTTGACTCTTGAAGAACATGGGGGTTAGGGCTGTTGATGGCTGTACAGTCGAAAACCCACCTTTAACTTTTGACTCCCTGAAAACTGCTAGTAGCCTAGTGTTGACCAGAAGCCTTACCTGTAACATAGTAACGCATATTTTGTTTGTTATGTATTATACACTGTATTCTTACATATAAAATAAGCTAGAGAAAAAAATCATAAAGAGAAAATACATTCATATGACTGTACTATATTCATTGAAAAAAATCAGCACGTAAGTGGACCTGCACAGTTCAAACCCTGTTGTTCAAGGGTCAGCTGTGTATGTTTGAGTCATATAGTTTTACTCCATTTACCCAACATTTTGCATGCCTGTAGATTGAGAGACCTTTCCCAGCAAAATAATTCTGGATGCAGAGGTGGAAATCAATGTTTAAAAAAAACAAAAGTAGTAAGTGCTTTGAGAACACACCAGAAAAGGATAAATTTTGCCCTGAGGTATGTGGCCAACTCTGTTTTCAGAGATGGCCGTAACAATACCTCCCATCCTACATGCTCTTCTGCAGTTATGACCTTGACGCTCTTTCATCGGAAGCTAGAGTTCATTTCTCCACTTCCTTGAATCCAGGAGGGCCTGTGCTATGACAGCCTTGATCACTCAAATCCAGTGGAAGTGACACTTGAGCTTGTTCTGGGCACGGTCCTTAACTGGCCTGGAGCTGCTGCTTCCTGCCTTTTGGAAGCCAGTGATCACACGGGAAGAGGAAATATTTGGAGGCTCCCATGTGATGAAAAACCCAAACCGCAGGGACAGGCCACTTGCCCTTGTTCTAATCAAGAGCCTCACCTGAGCTCTTTACTCACCAACAGCCCATATCAACTGCCTGCCATTGGAGTGCGCCATCTTGGACATCCAACCTGGTCAAGCTCGTGGATGACTGCAGCCATGTGACAGACCATCCTCAGAACTGTGAGGCATAGTGATGGAGTGTTGTTTTCTGCCACTAGGTTTTGGGATGGTTTGTTACATAGCAAATAGACAACCAGAACAAAGGGATTGGTAAAACAAACTTTCTGGAAAGCATTATTTTTGAGTTGAGCTTTGAAGAGTTAGACTTTTTTGACATGTAGAGAAGAACCAAGTTGATAAGGAGTAGGAATCCTTTTGGAAATTTAAAAACAACTCTCAAGAGATAGAGAAAAATTATTATTTGGAAAATATTTATAGATTTCCAAGTATTTCAAGGTTCCTAGCTAGGCATTAAAAGTGATCCAGAGAAAATAGCAGCCCTCAGGGAGTTAATGGTCCTGTCCAGGTCTTCATTTTTTCTAATATTATTTGATATATTAATTTTTTCCTATGTGCCAGCCTTGTGCTAGGTGCTAGGGATACAACAGAGAGCAAGATATACCCAGGCTTCTCGAGAGAATTACAGTCAATTATAACACAAGGTAATCAACAATATGGGAGTACAGAGAAAGGACCCTCAAGCCAAATTAGGGATGTGGAGTGGGATAGGGTAGGACTTCCTGGGAAAAAATGAAATCTAAACTGAGACTGAAAGAATGTGCCCACTAAGGGTGGATGAGTCAAGAGGAGGGTTCTAAGTAGAAGGAGCACATGATAAATGTTAAAAGTAACTACTAGAAAGAAGGAAACAGAGAAATCCATTTCGAAAATAATATTGATTTAGTATCTAAAAATCTGATTTAGAAAATAACACTGCTCATGTACAATACCCAGGAAGTGGTCGTTACATACACCACCCTACTCTACTCCATCTTTACAGCCA
This sequence comes from Ailuropoda melanoleuca, assembly GCF_002007445.2. Lineage (NCBI taxonomy): Eukaryota > Metazoa > Chordata > Mammalia > Carnivora > Ursidae > Ailuropoda > Ailuropoda melanoleuca. Next base: position 70,260,523 of record NC_048225.1, read on the forward strand.
TATGAAGGGAGGTACTGTTGTGTTGTTATCTTACGGGTACTGACATTGAGGCACAGAGAAGTGAAGTGGCTTACCTAAGGTAACACAACTAGTGAGGCTGGAGTCAGTGTGAAGATTCAAGTGGATCCAGTCTGGTTCCAGAACATGAGCTCTTTATCAATAAATACCAGTGAAGATACAGTTGAGGATGAAGACTGTGAATTTATAGTGGCACCAAGATGTGAGGTTATATTTTTTCTTACAGCACTGGACAGCCTGGATTTCTATGCAGAGGAAGGAACCCACTGGAACAAACAGGGTGGGTTTCAGCCATGTGGATGGGATGAAAAGCAAGAACTTGAAGATTTTAGTTAGATTGACAGACAGTAACACCAAGTTGGATGAAATGGAAGGAACACAGAGGAGGGCTCCTGAACAAGGGGAAGTAGGAGGTCCCTGTGAAGAACTGAGGGAGGGAGTTATGGGATTTTTAATCCGAGTCCGAGGTCTTCCTCTGTTATCTTAGATGGGGCAGTTCTGTGGGATAAGGAGGTCCAAGTCCAACATGGGTCATGGGACTTGGAGGCTGAAGTATGGTGGAGATGGAAGATATTGGAAGCTTGCAGTTCAAGGACAAAGGGGCTCAAGAATAACATGGGTCAACAATGTGAACTTGGATAGTCATTCAGGGTGATGGCAGTGCTGGGATATAGATAAAAGATGATGTGAACGTGCTAAAGTCTTCAGGACTGACTGGAGGGAAGTGGATCAGAGGTTGACCGATGACAACAGACAGGAGGATGGCTTTGGAAGGGAACGTAGCAGTGAGAAGTGGGAGAAAGGAATCACAGAGCTAAATGGAAGCACACCTGGGAGGTGGGAAGCACACCTGGGAGGTGGGAAGCCTCAAAGGGGCTGAGGAAAGGGCCGTGAACCTGGTCTGAGTTTAGGTAGGGCCTATTTGTCAGTCCATGGGCAGGAACAGGCAGACCGAATTTCTCTTCTATTTCCTCCAGTTTTTACTCCTCTGCTCCAAGGCACCTTGATGTCTAAGTACCTATGTTTGGGGTTTTTTGTCTGGTTTGGTGGTTTTTGTTTGTTTGTTTGTTTGTTTTTTTAATAATCCAGTGGTTCAAGCTTGAGCTCCTCTCATCATTCATTGACACCATGACCACGAAACTTTCTTCATATCACTCAATTTCTGTAGACTGATGATAGTTATTTTAAGAATTTAGTCCCTATTTAAACCATTAAGTGTGTGGAAAGGCTTCAAATTTAATTTTTGCAAAGCAATTCACATATCTAATATTCTGTAAGGCCAACCAAGAAATCCATGTTCAATTATTTTGTTAAAATAAATACGCTGGGGTTAGGGTGGGGGATGAACAAATGGATCACAAAGGATTTTTAGGACATTGGAAACACTCTGTATGATACCCTAATGATACATACATGTCATTATACATCTGTCCAAACTCACAGAATGAAGCTCAATGTACACTACGGACTTTGAGTGATGATGTGTCCATGAAGGTTCCTCACTTGTACCAAATACCCCACTCTGGTGGAGGATGCTGATAAAGGGGGCGCTATGCTTGTGTGGGAGCTGGAGATATCAGGAAATCTCTGTACCATCCCCTTAATTTCGCTGTGAACCTAAAACTGCTCTAAACGAAAGTCATAATAAATAAACGAGTTTTCCCTGTGCAGCCACTACTGAAATTATGAACACGTTCATTGTTAGCATTTGATGTGTCTGAAGACATCATGACAAACTGCATTCCTTTTAATCCCTCCATCTGATTGCTTTCCTTTCAATTCCTCAATCTGAAGTGACTTCCTCTCTGATTGCTGGCATCACTTTCCCAACACCTGTCAAGCTGTCTCAACTAACAGCATGACTTGGTGCCTGCCAGAGAACACTGTGTGTCTCAACAACTTTTCCATCACTTTTCACTCCTTTCCAGCACAGCCCTAGACCCTTCTATGTTTCGCTCGTCACAGATCCTTTGGTGTCACCGCAGATGATTTCCTCCTGTTAAAAAAAACATCTTAAATCTTTTTCTTCCTTCTCTACTCTCTTCCAATTTCTGAAAAATTGCCCGTCTATCTACATTCCTTCCATTTGTGTGTTAAAGAATATCTAGACAGGGCAATAGCAGTAACAAGTTTTTCATTGGGGAAAAGAAAACTGGAAGTTACAGTGAAGTTGATACAATAAAATTATTTTCTTCTGAAAGCTAAATTGTTCTGTGGCATTTAGAAAACAATTAAGGAAGCAATTAAAGGCTAAATGGAGTAAGTCTCCTTGAAGGAAAAGAGAGAGGCTTGAGAAACTCCTCTTTCCTTCACAGCACTTAATTCTCACTGTTCCTTTTACTGTGGAAAGCAGGACGGGGAAGGGTATTGATCAAGAGATCAACAGGGTCAGGAATGTTGGAATAAAACTAGAGGAAGTACTTTGGAGGTAAGATTAAATATAATCTTGGTTCATGAAAAATCAATTACTGGAGAGAATGAGGACCAGGAGGAACTCTTACTAGCGATGACCACAGTTCTGATAAATCTGCCATGTCTCCTCAAGGCATATACCCAGGAGACACACACCAGAATGTTCACAGCAATACTTTTCATAACTAACAGACAAACAAAAATACTGGAACCAGCCCAAATGGCCATCAGGGAGGAATGAACAAATCAATTATGGTATATTCACACAACGAGAGGCAATAATAGGAATATTTTAGTAATACTATAAATGAAAAGAGTAGGTCCCAGATGATTTCATACTGCATGAAAATCTGATAAAATAGAGATGAGTAAAGCTAAATCACAGATATACATATATACATAATTTTTAGAAGTATATACATATATAATTAATATGTACATATATGAGATAAATGCATACATAAAACCTATACAGATATATACATAGATAGATAGATCTCTCTGTATATATGCAAGAGAATGATAAACGCAAGATTCAAGGCAATGCTTATATGCTTATCATGGGGGAGGGAGAAGCATAGAGGTTGACACAAGTCACCAGCAGTGTGTTAATTCTAGTGTTGAGTGTGAGTTCAGTTACTGCTGCTGATTTTTATCATTAATAAACAAAACAGGAGATAAAAGTCTTCTCTAAGACCATGACATGCTCATAGTATGTTCTGAAACAAAGAGTGTAATTCCAATTCTATGTAACTAAAGTTCGAGTAAAACTAAAAGAAACAAATACTGGTAGGTAATATATAGGCCCAGCCAGAAGGATTAGTAACGTGGCTCATACAGTGCTTTTTCCACTCTACGTTTATTTCCCCTTCTCACTTTCTATAAAATGTGCTTAATTGGGACTGTCAGTTTCTTCTTTAGCAGTTACGCTGGCAAGAAGGCTAATTAGACATAAAGATATAAACGGAAAGGAAAATGTGTGTACGACATGGTAAGCCCACCACAAACCCTGATTTAAGGTCTGCTGGCTTCTGAGCATAACCAGAGATGAGGGTGGTGAGGGGAAAGGGGAAATGGGATATGGCTGGACACCTGGGAGCGATCCACGCTTTCCGCAATGTGAGTCCTGGGAGTTCTGCCTTGACAGAGATAGGACAGTTCTACCAACTTCACAGACAACTATGAAACGTCTCTATATTTGTTCTGAGGCATCCAAAGTCCACAAGAGTAGATTGTTTTGCTCATAGAACAATCTGCAAATTAAAAGCTTTAATAACAACTCGTCCACCCTGTTTGTGCATAAGCGGAGCTCTGAGGAGATTCCTTGGTTATGTAATTAGGGACTGACCCACTTGCTCTGTTTTTCTGCCTTCTTTTCCTGTCTCCTCTAACTTCCTTCTTCCCAAGTCATGAGCTTTTTTTGGCCCCACCCAGGCCCACTCTACTGATGCCTAACTTATCATTTAGAAACTTTGTTTGAAAACTTCTTTTAGGTAAATGCTGAAGTACGCTTCTCCGGTGTTTCGCTGGTCTGCTTTTTTTTTTTTAATTTTATTTATTTATTTATTTATTTATTTATTTATTTATTTATTTGAAAGAGAGACAGAGAGAGAGTGGGGGAGGGGGAGATTGAGGGAGACAGAGAAGCAGATTCCCCGCTGAGCAGGGAGCCTGCTCTCAGGGCTCGATCCCAGGACCCAATCCCAGGACTGGATCCCAGGACCCGGGGATTACCGCCTGAGCCAAAGGCAGATGGTTAACAAACTGAACCATGCGGGCGCCCCGCTGCTGGCTTGCTTTTATCAAAAGGATTCACCAAATTTCTGCGGGTTCCCATGTGACCTCTCCAACAATGATCGTTCAAGTGTCCAATGACAATGAGAAAACTATACCTTTTAATTTATAAATGCTGACCCTAGTAGGAAGGGGCATCGTGACTATAAAAATGTCATGCATTTTATGTCTCTTTATTATAATGTGTTTGAAATTAACCTCATAGTTTAATGTTAAACATGTGTCAACTCCTTTTGACTTAATGAAACGTAAAAAACTCTCCCTAAGACTTCTAGGCCTTTCTGAGTTTGTCACCAAACAGAAAAGCCTGTTTATACCTCCCACTCATCCAACTATACTTTGATTTCTCAAGAATTTGATCTTTGAACATATGAATGTAATGAAAGGATCCAGACTGTTAATTGCACTTACCGTGAAATAAGCACATAAAAATGTCTTCACACTGTCAGTAACGAGTCCATCTGCTAGAACTGCACATGCTATGATTGTATATGTTATGTGTTTTCATATTTAAACCTTAACCTGAACTCCCCAGCCTGTAGCCTCTGGATTTGGCCTCGGAGGCCAAGCAGTAGTCTCAACCTTCCTCCTTTGGTGATGATGACTTTCTGTGGGGTCCTTAGGACTTTTTCTCCAAACTTGATCCTTCTCTTGCACTTGTCTCTGACTAGCGAACCTCTTTCTACCTGGCCGGGGCGGGGGGGGGGGGGGGGGGGTTTCAGGGGGCATCTTCATCTCAACATGCCTCAAATCCAACTTATTCCCCTCCCTCAAACTTCAAACTTCCTTCTTCTGGATCCCACGACTTAGAGACAGCACCTCTGCCCAGTAGTTCACCCAACCAGGATACTTCAGGGAGTGCTTACCATCCCTTTCTACTTGCCAATACATATTTAATTAGGCAACAAATCTTGTTGGTCCCCTTGAGCCTTTCTCAAAATACACCTCCTACCCTCCATTCTCTTTTCAGAGCTCTCACGACCTTTCACCTGAACTACTGTGACGGTTTCCAAAGAGCCTTCCTTCCCATTCTCCACCTATTCAAGCCATGCTCCACACTAGACTAGGTGTCTCCTAAAACAAAAATTAGAGGACAGATTTTCTGTCCTATAGTCCTTTATTTGCTCTTCTCAAGTCTGCGGGGGAAAAAGTCCCAAATTTTCAATATGACCTAGAAGATTCTTACATGTGACCCCAACCTCTCTTTTCAGTTCATTTTTTGCCATTCCCTACCTGTAATAGGCATACCAAACTTACTGCATTTTTCCTAAATATGCCATGCTTTTTTTTTTTTTTTTACACTAACACACCTTTGAATACAATGTTCCCTTTGCCTGAACAATCCTTTCCTGTTTTCTCCATCTGGAAAATGTTTAGTCTTCTTTCAAGACTCATATTCTCAGTGCAATTCTTCTTGATATCTCTCCCCCTCCAAAAGACTTATTTGCCTTTTCTTCTGTAATTCCACAGATGTCTGTATGAATATATGTGTTTCAATATCTCCCACAATGAGTTGAATTATTTATTTACATTCTCGTCTGACTTCCCCACAGGCCGTAAGTGCCCAGAACACAATGATATTTGTAAAGCTTGTATTTTATCGCTCTTTCTACTTCTAGTCCAAGCCACAATACCTGATACTTAGTAAACACTCAGCATTTTTTTAATTAAAAAAACTAGAAAATTAGATAAACATGAAGGAAAAAAGTAATGTTCCACAATCTTACCACCAGGGAGACCAGTGTTAAAATTTTCTACAGATATAAAACACATAGTATTTCTTTTTAAAAATGGTACCATGTTGTATATTTTATTTTATGATTTTGTTTTAAAAAATGAATAGGATACTATGAATATATTTCCATGTCAGAAAATATTTTAAATCAAAATATTAAACAATTGCATTACATTTCATTGTAGGCAATGCCCTTATATTTGGACATTGAAGTTATTTTAATTTTTTGGATGGTGAACAATCATATGGGACTCAAGCATTTCCTTTGATAAAACTGCAGTCATGAAATGGCGCCCCAGGGGCTCCGGGCCTTAGCACCAGTGGGAAATAAAGTTAACAGCAGAATGAAAAAGGACAGAGAGGAGAGGAAGAAGGCCAGCTGAAATGAGCCAGGGAGAGGATGCTGAGAGCCTTGAGTGTCAGAAGAGTTGGTCTGATCTGGGTTAGTTTTTGGAATAGCTACAAAGCCTGCAAAAGAAATTGGGAGTGTGTGGGGCAAGTTATTTTTAAGGTTTTGTTGTGAGTTTTGAATATCCTCCAGACTGGGTGCTTTTGAGAGACCACGTTAAAGATTCTTCATTGCATTTTATTTCTCCTAGGTTGAAGGAGAATTGTTTCTCTCAAGGCAATGCCTCGCTGAAAAAGCTGGTCTCTTTGAGTGGACAGATTCGTGGGAGGATGTATGCATGAATCATGGACAAGCTGTCTGAGAACATCTGGGGACAAATGACAAGGAAAGAAAAACAGACAGTTAAGCTTTGAGCTGCCTAACATTACTGGTTCCATCTCAGAGGCTGCTCACAGGCAGTAAAATAAGCAGACTCTGAAGGGTGAGCTCTCTGTATTACTAGGTAACGGCAGAATTTATGAGATGCCTTAACAGTCTGTTTGGGTCGCAAAAATATCTCAAAGCATTCATCAAACCTCCTGGAGAAATGGAGACAGGGCTAAGTAATAAGGGGGGCAGCTAGAATAAATGTGTTTGATGAGAGGGATCAGAGCACAAGGAAAGCTACAAAAACAGACTGAGGAGAGCTACATGGTGGGATCAAGACTTGCCCTTGGCTTGGAGCAAATTCAGGATGACTTCTACAGCCACAGAGAAATCCTCTCCACTCCTGTTGGCAGAAGGTGCTAGATATTAGTGTAGAAATGAAATGAGCGTTTTTCACAGATAGGGCTCAGTGCCTGGGGAGTAGAAATCAAGAGTGGAGTGAAAAGAGTTTTATTTACTTTCATATCAATAAAATACGAATAAAGGCTCATAATAATTACGTTCTTTACATGGTTTGTCTCATTAATATTTGCAGAAAATAAAATAGAGACCTTGACTGAAGACTATAAGGCATTCGATGGTTTCTATGTGTCTAGGATATTGACTTTGGCGAAAGTGAAAATTCTGTGTGACATCTGATTTCTGCTTTTGGAACCACGAGACTGAGAACAAAGCTAGATATGTAGGAAGTGTGAAAAGGAAGCAGTCGAATTTTAGAGTTAGAAGACAAAGCGGTCTGGTGTTCTGAGTGAGTTTCTGATTGCCATCCCCTCACTATCAGATGTCGCTTTGTCCCATTCAGGTGGTAAAGAGCGAGCAGTGAGGTGGAGACATCCTAGGAACACAGGACAGAAACACAATCTAGGGCGAATACAGCATCACTCTGACCCTATAAATCCGTGAGGGAATCTAACGTCTTCGGCTGTGGCACAGACCCTCTCCTAGAGTCAAAGTTAAGTTGCTTCAAAAGCAATTTCATGAACAGAGATCACTAGCCTGACTCAAACACCAGGAGACAGGGCATGATTATGGACAGCAGGTCGTAAAGTTCACGAGTCTCTTCATTCTGATGTTTTGAAAGACTTTACCCTCTAAACACCTTTCCAAGGAGAGTTTTGCTGGTCAAACACAGGGATGATGGATCTCAAAACACTGTGTAGTAGGGTTGCTTGTCGGCAGGGGAGACAGAAGAAAGGCTTCAATGCTACACTATGCTCCATCTTCGAACGTGGGCTCAGACAGTGGGCCACAGCTAAGCCCGGAATCTTCAGTAGTTCTTTCAGATAAAGTTCTTGGCTTCCCCCCCAAAAATGAGGGCTCAAGGAGCTGTGGCTGTCACTGAAAGAGTGCCCTTTGGCCACGCTTATTTCTACCCTGCCAGTAAACACTGCAAGCACGCATCAGAAGCAGCATTTCCGAATCCCAAGAACCTGAGTATGAACAGAGCCTGAGGGTACTGGATAGTCTAGACAGACTTTCTTTTGACATGAAATATGTTAAGTGTGTTTGACAGTATAAGGCACTGAGACACCCTTTATAAAAGGGAAGGGAGCAGGACCCAAAGATAAGACAATCTCAAGATTTAGAAAATTAAATACCGTTACAGGGGAAATAAACCATCCATATCAATAACTTTTATAGGATGCGGCATGTGATAAAGGCGAACGGAACCCTGGGGGCATTTCCAGGGGAGAAGAGGTCTTTACATGCTGACCCTTCAGCTTCCAGGAGGTAATGTCATTGGCAGGGGGGCTTGGGGAGCAGTGTTTCACACAAGGAGGAAAATGCCTAAGTCGACACAGTGACCTTTCTAAATATTCAGATTAAAGTTTTTTTACTTTCACCAGTTTAAGATCAAGGTTTAGTTTCTTTTGCCTTTAGTTTCTCAATAAGAGTTCCTGCCTTGATCCGTTGATTACTTCTGACCTTTTTGACCTGACCTGTCTTCAGAGAAAAGAAATTAATTGGTCTATATCACAGGGTCAGATGATCACTGACAGCGGGGCAAGCAAAAATTCTCAGGGTGGCTTTTCACCGGGCAAGGCTACTACTGACAAAAACGAGGTGAATTCACTGTGTCCTTCGGACTTTTTTTTTTTTTTTTTTAAGATTTGCTTATTTATTTGAGAGAGAGAATGAGAACGAGCAGGAGGAGCAGAGGGAGAGGGAGAGAGAATCTCAAGCAGACTCCTCGCTGAGAGGGAAGCCTGACATTGGGCTTGATCTCTCACCTGAGCTAAAACCAACAGTTAAACACTTAACCGACCACACCACCCAGGTGCCCCTCCTTCAGACTTCTAAGGAAAAATTCTTAACTCTGTTGCGGTTTTCCCCTCTAGGGGCTTGGGATAGCCTTAACATGTCAGACAGTGTAAGGTACTAGGATACAGCCTGATGGCAGGAAGAGATTGGGAAAGATAAACAGAAAGACACAAGAAAGAAGTTGAGCGAGAAAATTAATTTGTCCTCTACATTTTAATTTAACCTTCTTGAATTGTTTTATTTAATACTTTTTTTCATGATATGTTCAATTATCAAGGTTTTGTCTACTGTGACATTTCCTTCATCTTCCTATCCTTAAGAGAGTTTTTCATCCCTCTCATTCATTCATCTATCAAATACTAACGAAATAATAACAGTAAGTCGTGTTGGACATGGTTCCAGGCACTGGAATACATTGGTAAATATAAGCTTGTATTCCAGTTGGAGTAGTTATTTAATAGATAGGTTAAAATTCAAAAATAAATAAAGTGTGTAACTTCAGGTGTTGATGGATAATATTTAAAAAAACATAAAACAGGGGAAATGGTAAAGCCAGGCAGGTAGACAGGCTCAGTTCGAGTGGGGCCCTTGGTAAAGAGTTGGATTTATTTTATTTGCAATGGGAAACCATTAGAAGGCATTAGCAAAGAGTTCTAGTTACAGACTTAGTTTTCGGACGATGGTTGTAGCTGCTCTGTAGAGAATGGACTGTCCGTGGATAAGAGCAGAAGCTGGGGGGCCGCACAGAAGGTGGATGGGGGATGATGATGGTCTGGACTGGGATGGTCGTAATGGCCAGAGTTGCCACTGATTTTGGATGAAGAGCCCCCAAGGCTTACTGGTGGAGTAAAAGAGGAATGGAGGTTTGTGCATAAAATGAAAAAAGGAATCAGATATGATTCCTAGGCATGAGCCTGAGCAATAAGGTGGATAGAATTCCTTTGCAGAGGAATTTTAGTTTTTTGGGTTTTGTTTTTGTTTTTGTTTTGGAGGGAGAGAGAGAGAGCGCGTGAGCAGGGGTGGGAAGAGGGAGAGAGAGAATGTTAAGCAGGCTTCATGTTCAGCACAGAGCCTGGCTTGGGGCTGGATCCCACGACCCGGAGACCATGACCTGAGCCAAAATCAACAGTCAGGTGCTTAGCCAATTGAGCCACCCAGGCTCCCCTTCTAATACATATCTTCTATTTTCCATCACAGGTATGCGTCCAGATAACAAAGCGGTTACATGACAGAGAGTTTAAGTGTTATTCGGCAAGAAATCCATGGATGACACCCACATTTTTTGCCTCCCCAAATCAAATATGCAATCACATATTTGTTACCTCCCCTTTGCTAAGAGACATTCTAAGAGGTGTCACGACTGTTCCTGTAGTCCAAGTCTTAGACAAACCCAAGTGTCTTAATTGGTCTATCTTGTTTTAAAATTTTCCACTTCTTCACACACTAGCTTGAGGAATCTTTTAAAACCACAACTCACTTTCCTGCCTAACGTCCTCCAGTGGTTTCCCATTATGCTCAGAGTGGAATCCGGTCTTCTTGCCCTGCCCTCTAAGACCTACGGGATCTGGCTCTCTCAGTTCTCCTGCCTTGGGAGCTACTCTTCTCTAGCCTCCCTCTTTCTGCCTTTCTGTCTGCTCCTTGAACACCTCAGCGTTTGTCTTCTGGCTCTTTCCTCTGCCTGGAATGCTTTCTGTAGCCCCTCACATGGTTGCTTCCTTCTATTATTCGGGTCTCTGGTCGTAGATCCCCCATCAGAGGCCGTCCCTGACCACGCTCTAAACAGATACCCACGAAGACTTTCTACAGCCCTGCCTTATTTGCATTTCTTTACAATGTCTCTCTCTCTCACTGAAATGATTTATTTGTTTTCTTCTCCTCACTCTTTCACTTCCCAGGAATGTACACCACTGTATTCCTCCTAACTAAAACAATGTTGGCAGATAGCCGGCACGCAGTGACATTGTGGCATCTCACTTCATGCAATATTTTGATAGGAAAAACCTGGACTGAGGCCCAGTATAAAGAAATGACAACATATGTCACATGCATTGACCAACTGGCACATGACAGCATTCGTTAGCATATTGAACTCTAGAAGCAGAAATGTTAGAGGAACTGTCATAGTACATAGGCAGAACAAAAGACAAAATTAGCATATACTCTATAAATAAATGGTGTTATAAACTACTCTTATCTCTATACAGCCTTGAACAGTGTCTGGTACATAGCAGGCTCTTAAGAAATTTTTGTTGGGGCGCCTGGGTGGCACAGCAGTTAAGTGTCTGCCTTCAGCTCAGGGCGTGATCCCAGCGTTCTAGGATCGAGCCCCACGTCAGGCTCTTCCGCTGGGAGCCTGCTTCTTCCTCTCCCTCCCCCTGCTTGTGTTCCCTCTCTCGCTGGCTGTCTCTATCTCTGTCAAATAAATAAAAAATCTTTAAAAAAAATTTTTTTTTGTTGAAAAAAAGAAAAGAAACTTTTGTTGAGTAAGTGAACGAATGAATACCTATGAGCTAAAAGCCTACAAATGAGTACAGCAAAGGTGAAAACAAAATGATTAAACTTTTACCAGTGGTGATCCTTTTATTCCAAAATAGGAGTTCTGTGGAGGGGGAAATACAGCACACTTGAGGCAGCCCAACATTAAATGGGCCAGGTCTGGTAAGACAACGGCGGTGGAGCAGAGATCCCTCCCACATCTTCTAGGTGTGGGGCCAAGCTTGGCAGGCTCATCGCCTATGCCCAGCGACAGGGGAGCCCCTTACTCCACCACCCTACGTGCTCCATGGGACCAGCCAAATAAGTGAGGTGACCAAACAGACGCTATTCCCAATCACCCAAAACTAGCAAACGTCCAACATAACAATTTTGCATTAGTTGTTATTCTTATTATTAGAATAAACTGAGTTATTCACCAAATGAGGCAAACGTTTGGATTAAAATGACTACGATAATACCTGTTTTAAAAACACAGCCAACATGGGGATAAATAAAATTCAATTTGCTCTGTTTTGCATTTTCAAGAAATGCTAAACCAAAATGACCAGGGAAAACAGACACCTTTGTATTTAATGGAAATAAAAATACCTTTCGTAGAAAAGAGCAAATTGCCACTCATGCCGTATTTAAAACAGGTGTGTTTAAATATCAGAGAAGTTCGCAAGAAGATGAACAATGTACACGGGCGATTTGCGATAATTACTGAGACTAATGATAATGTAATACCGCCAACAGGAATAATCTGTCCAGATAGAGTCTTACCAAGCCACCACCAATGACAGCTATTCTCTTCCTCTGAACGTCAGGTACATCCATGACTGCCACAGTGTTGTATAATTGTTGCAGCTCCTGTCACAAAGGGAACTGTGCGTCCTGGCGGCGGGTCGCCCTACCTTTATACCGACCAGCGAGCCAGCCAGCTGCAGTGTTTGAAGAGGGCTAATTTCCCCCTGAACTGAGAGGACAGCATTTAACTCCTTCGTAGCCTGTTGGCGTACAACCAGCTCAACTTGAAGGGAAAAAGAGAATTCACTGCAATAACCAAATTTTGAAAAATCCAGCCGAGAGAAGACGCCCACTCCCCGCTGGCGGGCGTGTAAGGCGGGAAGGTTTTACAAGCAGGGTGTGGCGGCTTTTCTCCTTTTTCTGCACCGGTAGTCGCATTCGCACTTTCTTTTTCATTATGATTCACCATGAACGCAACCGCTCATCTCAAGTCCCAAAGCAGCTCCCACTTTGTCCCAACAGCCCTGCCGGGAACACACCTCCACGGTCCTCTCGGGTGGTCTTCAACAGACCGCCAGGGAAAAGTTACTTCCCTGCTATTAATACTCTCCCGAGCACGACTCTGAATTTGTCTCTAACCACGCTCCCTTTTTGGCATCGGACGCTAGAAACCATAGACTCTAATGTGTGTGAGTCCGGGGAGGTGCTTAATGCGGTCCTTTAAACTCATCCCTGAATTCCTGTTCTCTCTCCACGTCTTCGTCTTCTTTCATCCCATTTGACACGCATATTATGAATTTTGGGCGCATACTTGTGAACTGAGGTTTGTTCCCCCCACACACCCCCGCCCCGAACACCATGTGTAAAATAAAGTAAGAATGTGAACGATGACCTGCCTTCGCTTCCTAGCGAGGGCGGGAGCATACAGGCGTCTCCCTGGTAGGAGCTAGTCAAACATCATTGAACAGCGCCCCCTTGTGGGTAAGTATGGTTACAGTCGCTAGAAAGCTTTTTGGGGTGTTAGGCGTTTTTATTTACTTATTTGTTTTGAATAGGTAGCACATTCACATGGTATGAAATTCAAAAGACACAACAAAAGGGTCTTAGAGTGAATAAGTCTTCCAACCCTGTCCCTTGGGCACCTATTTCTCCTGCCAGAGACAACCACTGTTTTGGTGTCTGGGTCACCCTGTTCCTCTGAAGCCCCTGCCCCCTCCATTCCTGTCCATAAATAGTAGTAAATTTTATACTTTTACACTTTCCCACACTCATTTTTTCACAACATATAGCTCGAGCATTCTTCCATGCCAATATATAGAGCACGCTCTCGTTCTTTTTTTTAAAATCATGGGCCAGGGGCGCCTGGGTGGCACAGCGGTTAAGCGTCTGCCTTCGGCTCAGGGCGTGATCCCGGCATTATGGGATCGAGCCCCACATCAGGCTCCTCCGCTGTGAGCCTGCTTCTTCCTCTCCCACTCCCCCTGCTTGTGTTCCCTCTCTCGCTGGCTGACTCTGTCTCTGTCAAATACATAAATAATCTTTAAAAATAAATAAATAAAAAATAAAATCATGGGCCGTAACACAAAAAAGTCAAGTACACAAAACAGTATACAGCAGTACAATAACTTATTGTGAAGGAGCCAACATTCAGGTCCAGAAAAAGAACACTGCCAGAACCCCAGAAATCTATATGTGGCCCTCGCTTACCACTCCTCCTTCCTAGAGGCAACTGCCATCCGGACTTTATCACTTTATTCCTTTTATCTATAATTTTACTGACATATATGCATCCCTAAAATAGCTTAGTTTTACCTCTTTTTGAACTTTACTACAAATAAATTCATGCTTTTTTTTCTTGGCAACTTGCTTCTTTTCCTCAATATTATGCTTAAGCTCCATCTAAGCTTTTGCGTATGATTCTAGTTTATCTTTGTTGTCGTGTATTATTTATCCATTCCGTTGTTGATGGATACTTCGGTGTTTCCAATATTTTAATAGCATGATTAATGATGCTGCCCTGATTAATTCTGTATATACAATGCAGTGCACCCAAGTATGAGTATCTCTAGAAATACAGGCTTGTTATGCATATTTTTAACCCCTCTAAATAAATCAGAGTCATATTCTGAAGTAGTGTACTCACTTTTACTTGACACGTGGGAATTCTAGCTTTTGCACGTCCGGTGAGTTGGTGCTCTCTATCTCACGGTCATTTTAATATGTACTCATTGTTGATAAAGTTGAGCACCTTTCCGTATGTTATTCACAATTTGCTTCTCTTCTTTTGAGTAGTCCTTTTTTTGTAATGACATTGGATTTGAGTTTTATTCTTTATATATGTTGCAAATAATTTCTTCCTCCTTACACTCTGATACATTTTTCCTTTTTGCTTTCTTAATGGCCTCTTTTGATGAAAACATAGTCTTAATTTTGGCATATGCAAATTTATCAGTCTGTCTTTGTGGCTTTTGCTTTGTCATGTTTTATAAATATATTCATGGACCAAATTTCATTTTCTTTTCCAAATGAATATGCACTTTTCCCCAGTACTATTAAGTGAAAGACTTTCCTTCTCCCACTATTGGCTTTGTCCAGTGTCCATGTATGTGTGGACCTGATTCTAGGCTTCTATTCTATTTCATTCTACACGTGCCTATGCCGAGCCAGTGCTACAGCCAAATTCCTATGGCTTCAAAATAAGCCTTTTTTTTTTTTTAAGAGTTTATTTATTTATTTGAGCGAGAGAGACAGAGCCCAGAGTGAGAGAAAGAGCAGGAGCATGGGGAGGGGCAGAGGGAGAAGCAGACTCCCTGTTAATTGGGGAGCCCAACCTGGGGCTGGATCCCAGGACCCTGGGATCATGAACTGAGCCAAAGGCAGATGCTTAACGACTGAGCCACCCAGGTGCCCCCGTCTAAGTTTTAGCATGAGTCAGTGAATTCCACCAAAAAAACAAAAACAATAACAAAGAATCCTGTTGGGATTTTTTTTTTTTTTTACTTAGAGGCTTTCTATCTGGAAAGCATACCATATTTAGCACATTGAGTTTTTCAATCCAGAAACATGGCTTATCTCTCCATTTGCTTGGGTCTTCTCCAAAGTCTCTCCAATTTTATACGACATACAAAAGAAGTTTTGCCCCTCTTCTGTTAGATTTATTTCTAGGTAATTATTGTTTTGTTTCTCATTTTATCATAAACGATATCTTTAAATTCATTTTCTGCTGTTGATGGTATATAGAAATACAATTAGTTTGTTGAGTTTGTATCTAGCAACACTGCAAAACTCTTCTTAATACAACCTGTAGCTTCTTTTTTTTCCCACCATAATCATCATGAGAGTGTTTATTCTTTTATTTTCATTCCTATCGACTGAATGATTGTCTGTTTTAGCTAGTCTCATGGTTCAGTGGAATAGAAATGTATTTCTTCCATTCTAAATAGATAGGATTTCCTAGTTATCCTACTCGTATTGATTTTTAGCAAAATTTCACTGTGGACGGAGAATATGCTCTATACATCTTCAAACATTTGAAATTGGTCGAGACTTATTTTATGGTCAGCAAAAGGTAAATCTGTATAAATGTTTTCTTTGCCTGCGCCTGAAAAAATGCATGCTTTTAATTATTGTGTGCAATTTCCTACATATACTTATTAGGTCAAATCTACTAGTCATGTGTTCAAAATTTGTTTTGCTCATTTGGTCAATTTCTGAAAGAGGTGTGTTAAAAAATCTCATGTTTGATTAGCATTTTTCTATTTCCTCAAGTTTTTCTCTATATGAAATAATCCACATTTAAAATTGCTATATTCTGGGGCACCTGGGTGGCTCAGTCAGTTAAGCATATCCGACTCTTGATTTCAGCTCAGGTCATGATATCAGGGTCATGAGATTGAGCCCCAAGTTGGGCTCTGTGCTGAGTATGGAGCCTGCTTGCTTCTCTCTCTCTCCCTCTGCTCTCCCCCTCCTCCTTCTCTAAAAAATAAAAAATAAAATAAAATAAAATAAAATAAATAAAATAAAATAAAATAAAATAAAATAAAATAAAATAAAATAAAATTGCTATATGCTCCTGGCAAAACAAAACTTTTATCATTATGAAGGCAACTTTTTATCTCAGGGTATGATTTTTGCCTAAAAGTTTAATTGCCTGATATCAATGTTACTTTTCTGTATTTGTTTAGTATTTATGTATTATATCTTTTCCAACATTTCTATTTCAGCTATCTTGTATCTGTGTGTTTTTAATGTGGACTTTGGGAACAGCATTTTTTTGAATATTTTAAAAATCCAATCTACAATTGTTCTCTTTTGAGTCTTTGGTGTTCTGTAGTCTCACTAAGATGTATCTAAGTAAAGATTACATATCCTAATAGGGAATCACTGGGTTTCTTAAATATGTGGATTAGTTTCTTTCATCAATTCTACAATACCCTCAGCCACTACATCTCCAAATATTGTTAGTCTTCCATGCTGCTTACCCTTTCATTCTTACTTTTATTTTTTGCCTTTTTGTGCTTCCTTATGCATAGCTTCTTTTAATAAAACCCAATTTACCAATTCTCCTTTCTTCTGTGTCTAATAGCTCATAAACCCATCCAGGGAGATCTCAATTTTGACTACTGTAATTTTTAGTTCTGGAATTTTTATTTGGTTCTTTTTCATGTTGCACTATTTTTAGTTTGTAGTATTCATTTCTAGTATCCTTGCCAAAATTCTCAAGCTTGTCTTTTGTAACATAACAAACATGATTGCCTTAGGATCCGTGTCTATAATTCTTACTGTCGATTTGTTTTGATGGTTATTTACTTATTTTGGGGGGTAGGTAGATACCCATGATCTCTAATTTCCATGTGCACATTTTATTTATTTATTTATCTATCTTAGAGAGAGAGTGCATGCACCCAAGCTCAAGCACAGGGGGGGAGGGGCAGAGGCAGAGGCAAAGGGAGAGGGAGAGAAAGAACCCCAAGCAGACTCCACACCCAGCGTGGAGCCCAACGCGGGGCTCAATCTCATGACTCCGAGATCATGGCTGACACTGAAATCAAGAGTTGGATGCTTAACTGACTGAGCCACCCAGGTGCCCCTCTATGTACACATTTTAAGCTGAGTGCTCAAAATTGTATTTGAAAGAAAAGAAACGGGAGGAATTGGAAGCTTCAGGTATCAGTATAATGCTTTACAGAGGATTTATTTTTGCTTCTGCCATTTTCCTGTGGGTGATCTAGCACTTATTTGCTGTGTAAAGTTAGCAGGATCTGTCTGTCTTTAGAAAAGTTATTCCTTTGGTATCTATACAGGTCCAGATGAGACTAAACTTGTGACTTCATTCTGCTTGCTCTCTTTCAGCCCAGGGATTCTAAACTTTTTTCCCACAACACGTAAGATGCCCATTTGGAATGTTATTCACCTGGAAGACAAGCTTATGGCAGTACTCATCCTGGTGGTTGGGCACAGACAAGACATCCTGATGTTTACATGCAATTCTCCGTTTAATAGCGGAAAACATACCCTTTCTCTTCTATTCAAGGAAGCACATCTGATAATATATTATTATCTGAGGAATATTTAATTATTAACTAATTTAATTATTTAAAAAATAACTTTTAAATTTTGATACTTTAAGTGTTATGAATGACATTGTTGACCCACCTCACAAATGATAGAGTTAAAATGATTTATGACATCAAGATTGACTATGAGGGTGCTCACAGCTGTTGTTCAAAGACATTCCTAGATTATTTATGAGATGGGTCAAATTACCTTCCAGTTATGGGCCAAAGAAACACGTGTCAGCAAGGTGATGAGATTAAGAGTGAATCGTACATTTCCCTGCAGCCTGTAAACAACATGCTGATAGACTGATAGGTAACTGTTATTATTATTTTGCTGTAAATCCTAGCTCTTTTCTCACTTCACTCTAAGCGGCACAGATAAAGTTACTTTGTACTACGACTTCCAGGAGACTCCCCAGTCTCTGCAATAGAGAGAGGAAACATTACATGACTATTCCCCCGGTAGGTAACAATTTTCAAGTCTCATCTTGCCTTTTTTTTTTTTTTTGATGATCCAAATCTAAATGAAATTTGAATTTATAAAGTAGCTACATTTTATAACAATATCTGAATACTGTGGATTTCATGTTCCGCGGGTTGTAAGAAGGAAGAGATAATTAACATTTTGTGTAAGGTTGGGCGGGAGAACACAGATTTGGGTAGAATGACATATTGTTGACTTTTAGAAATTGAAGGATATTATAAAGGCCCTGGGTGCCCGCTAAGAGAAGAGGGTATCAAAAGCTTGAACAAAGTTTAATGATCATAAAGCTACAATTTTGCGCCTGGCTACTTGTCTATTCTTCCTAAAAGTCAGGTAGAAAGAGTTGCCTTAGAGAGGCCTCAGGAAAGTTAAAGATTATCACACCTTCTTTTCTGGAGGGCTTTCTTGAGGGCGAAGGGAAATGAAGACGCTGGTTTTCCTCCATCCTCTGAGCTTGAAGAGCTCAAGGCTCTGGGATGAGCTAGGGACTATGGGGCAACTGCTGTGTCAGGAGAAGCAGCAATTCATTCTCATCGAGATTCAGTTACTTATTAAACCCTATATCAGTCCTTTCCAACAGAATGACTCCAAGAGGAGCATACTTTATAGTAGGCTTTACAAGGGATACTGAATATTTCCATTTCTCTCTGCATATTTTACAAACCTAACAAATCAATATTATTGGGGAAAAGAAAAGTTTGTGAAAAAATTAAAATTTAGCAGAGATTAATTAATGCAATATTTGCTTTGCTGTTTCGTCATTCTCATACATTTGAAGTTGACAGGGTATTTGTTTGACGAACTTGTCTTGCTCAGTAATTGTTTATTCATTTCATCACAGCCCCTACGCTTGCAGCTGTCTGCCTGGAACGCTCCTCTGTCTTTGCATGCCTCCCTCTCAGGGTTCAGGTCTCAGCTCAAACATGATATCCTCAGGTTGATCTCTCTGCATAAAAGACGCACCCCTCCATCTTTCTCTAAACATCTCCCATCTTACTTCATTACATTTACTAGTACATGAAATTTCCTATTACACAAAACCTGGTGTATTCATTTACTTATTTCATTTGCAAATAAATACTAATGGAAGTGAAGAAGGGGGGAAGTGGATGGACTCAGATATAATTTTGAGGTAGAACGGCCAGTATTTGTTGGGAAATTGGGCACAGTGTTTGCATTGGTTGGGGAATGGGAGCAGAGTTTAGGAATCAAAGAAGACTCCCAGGTTTCTAGCTTGAATAATGGTGGAACCATTTAATGAGTCTGAAAAAATGGGGTGGGGATGGCAACTAAGACTTATCCTTTAGGGTATTATCAAGTTTGACATATGAGTATTGAGTTAGGTAAATAAACAGGGATATTAAGTATACAGTTGGATACACAAATCTGAAACACAGGAGGAGTCTAGGCTGGAAAAATTCAGTCTGGAGGCATCAAGTACATCAGCATGAAGATGGTATTGAAAATCATGCGAATGGATAACTCACCTCATGATAGAGGAATGGCTGGAAAGATACTTGAGAAAGAGAAAAATGTGTATTTCATTACTTACATAATTTTTAAATTTGAAATTTTAAAAATGCACAAAACAACTGTACATATTTTACAAGAATACATATGAATAAAATGATAGAAATAAACACATCACAGTAGTTTCCTGAGGACCAAAAGGAGAAAAGGTGTTGGGGATGAATAGAAAAGGAAAAAAATAGTGAAAAGAATATGAATGAACCTTATTCTCTATAATGTGCTTTAAAGTTAAAAGTATGGTTAACTCAACCCTCTCTACAGTAGGTCTACTCAAAGATTTTGAAGAAAATGGAAAGCTCTTCTAGAACTGAGCCCTGAGTCACTTCCTCTTTATAGGTGAAGATCTGGCAAAGAATAGTACAAAGACGTGGCCAACGAAGTCAGGGGAGAGAGTTCAAAATTACAAAGATCAAGAAAGATATTTCCAAGGGGAAGGTGTGTCAACTGCATCAGTGCTGCTGAAAATACAGAAAACTGTCCACTGGACTTGCACTGGGGTTAGTCAGTGCAAGGCAGTGGTGACCCTGAGCAGTATGGTGCAGCGACGCTTACTGAAGGCAGCCGGAGACTGAGGCCGACCCACCTACTGAGAGAATGTGAGGCGAAGTAACGGAGACAGTGCGCGAACACCTTGTGTCCTAGAAACGGGAGGCGGCTGAAGCGGGATGCAAGTTCAAGGCAGGTTTTTCTTTTTAACATGAGGGCTAATACAGCAAGTTTCCATATTAGTTCTGGCAGTGGTCCAATAAAGAGAAAAAAGCTGATGATAGAAGGAAAGGGGTGGAAAATTTAAGGAACAATGTCTTTGTGAGGGTATGGAATCCAGCACATTAGTAGAAGAATTGATTTTTTTTCCTTTATTTTTCTTAGGGAACACAGAGAGAGTAGTTTAGCTGGTATTATCGCTAATTGTTATCGATGTTATCGCTGTTGTTATCGCTAATTTTAGTGTTTTTCAAGGTTATTGCACACGCACATAGTTTTAAGAATCAAAAAGTTCCTCGAGACATTCTACATAAGCAGTGATCGCTCTCTACCCCTCTGCCCCTTGTCCCCACACAGATCCACCATTTCTGGCTCTTGGTATATGTCAATGACTCTCAGTGGCATGCCAACACTACTTTATTATTTCTTGTTTCTTTTAGTTTGTGGTTTTAGGTCATGACTTCCCACTATCAGAAACTAGGATTAATGTATTTTCATCTCTCTTTTCTCTTCATATTACATCACAATTTTGGTTAGGTCAATATTCTATGTTTGATTTATTATAGCTATGACCATTCAAATTTAATAATGATTATTTTTCCTTTCCTGAAAAAAAAACCATTTTTATTTCTTGGTTTGATAGCTGCTTTTTTTTTTTCTTTGCTGTATTTTCTAAGACTTTTCAGAAATTCAATTTCCAAATTCTCCCTCAATTTTCTAAATCTTTCATGAGTATATATTCAAGGCTTTAAACATTTTATATTCTGGAAGAAATATCTCCTGGAGGCTCTGATTTGCTTCAGTCTGCCATGGTTGCTCTTTATGCGAAGTGCAAGCTGTCATACATTCATTTAGAGAATTTTCCACGTCTATGCTGCCTATGTTGGAGACTCTCTTTTCTGAAGCTCATGCCTGCCTCTCCCTTGGTTTACTACCTAGTTTTGGTGGAACACTTTCTCTGGGAATTTTCTGAAAAAGGATAGATGGGAAGTAAATTTTTTGAGGCCTTGACATGTGAAAATATTTTTATTCTATCCTCACACTTGATTTGACTGGGTATGGTATATTAAGTTGGAAATAATTTTCTTTCAACAATTTGAAGACATCAATCAACGGTCCTCTAGCTTTCAATGTTGTTGTTGAGAGGTCGTAAAGATTCCTAATCCTCTGTACGTGGCTTGTTTAATTTTCTTTCTGGAAACTCTTGTCTTTGCTCTCGGTGTTCTAACATTTTTCTCAATGATATAACTTATTTTGCCCTGTGTTCCCAACTGCCCTGGGTAATTGGTAGGCTCTTATTCTGAAAACTCAAGTCTGCTAGTTTTAAGATGTTTTCTTAAATTTAAATCTTAAATTTCTTAAATTTTCTTAAATTTAGTTGTTTAATGGTTTCTTGTATATTGTTTACCAAAATTATTGAGATGTTGGACATCCTGAACTGTTTCTCTAATTTTATTAATATATGTCTCGTATTTTCCTTCTCTTTTGAATATTTGCTCTACTTTCTGGAAGACTTTTACAGTTAAATCTTCCAACCTTTCTACCAAGCTTCTTCTAAGAAATTCCTTAATAATCTCCCAGGCTTGGAAGTATCCTAAATTAGAATTTTCTAAGTCTTTATTTAGGATAATGAAGATATTTAGACTGTTAAGAATTAAAAGTTACTATCAATTTTGTCAACAAGGTGTTAGATTTAGAGCAGAGGAAAGAGAAAACGATTGCATTGTTCACTTGGCTTTCACGGCAGGACAGAGTCCCGTAACTTGAGCACAAATAAAGAAAACAGAAACACAAACTACACAAATGTCAACAAGAAGAAAGCAGGTCAATATTATTATAGACAAAGTTCAAGGTAAAAAAACAAACAAACAAACAAAAAAAAACCTACCTAAAATAAAAAACTTATTTCACATGGATAAAAGGTTGTATCCTAAAATGAAAATACATGGTGTCAATGATTAACTTAAAAGTATTTACATTACGTTTTCATTACTAAGTAATGTAATAAATGAACTAGCCATTGTTTCTCAAATTTCAATTATTGTACAACACTTTCATAATATACTTAATATTTTGTTTCAAATTGATGTACATTTTATCTAAATAAAATTGTAACTTTATATTATGGCTGCAAATGGAAAATCAGTTTCATTGGTGAGTAGAAGGGAAACAGAAATCGTAGCTGAGGGGCATCTGGGTGGCTGAGTTGGTTAAGTGTCCAACCCTTGGTTTCCACTCAGGTCATGGTCTCAGGGTTGTGGATCGAGCCCCACACTGGGCTCTATGCTGAGGGTGGAGTTTACTAGAGTTTCTCTCCCTCTCCCTCTGCCCTTCCCCCTGCTCACACGCTCATGCACTCTCTCTAAAATAAATAAATAGGATCTTTTAAAAAAATAGAAAAATAAAGAAATGGTAGCTGAATTCTATACCTATAGATGAAGTTTCACCAAAGACTTTCCCTCTATTTTTACAAAAGGATATTAGCAAGTATTAGAGAGGTATAAAATTTACACCTGCACCAAGAAAAAAAAAGACTCTTTTTTACTAAATGGGTAGGGCTGGAAGAAAATTGAAAATGGGATAATGATCAATATTAATTAATGTTACATTCCTGGCTCACCTACGATCACCAGGGTACCAAGAATGATATACATGCCACTGATGCAGAAACTCTGAACTAGACTTCAAGTCAGAAAATTGGGAAACACACACACATACACACACAATGAACTAAATGAAAATAAGAAGAAATGAACCAAAAAGCACATTTTAAAAAACAGAAAAAAAAGAGTTGATATATGAAGCCATAATTCCATTTCTAGAAAATTCAAATTATCATGGGAAGATGAGCTGGGCTCCTCCCCCAACAAACTCCCAGTGAGGAATGCCTTTTCTCCACTCTGAGGAATAGGCTTACCAGAAGTCATGGGAAATTCAAAAAGTGTCTAGAACAACCAGTTACAACTTTTTAAAAATTACTTTTATGAGTTCTGTAAAAGCAATATGCAATATTTCCAGGGATTAAGAGGAACAGCAAAGAAGGCAGAGATAACTCATTGGGCTTGGAGACCTAGAAAGAGGTGGGCTAGATGTGTAGCAGAGCAGAGAGCCAACTTAGGAGAAAGCAATCCAATATTCCTGGACTACACTACTGGGTTGCCAGCAAACAGGGATTTACACACATAATTCCTTACATAAAGAGTCTTGATCTTCCCGTAGTAGGCAAAGATGTTGACTAGAGATGAGGATGAAGAATAAAATTGAAAGTGTTCCTCTCTTAATAACAAGTACGACTATAGACCACATTCAGTCCAGACTGGAACTAAACCTGTGAAACTCACTTGGGAATGGCAGTCAAAGTCAGCTGAGATTCTGAAAATGGGGCATAAAGTCGTGAATGCTAAGCAAAAGGTTTAATTTATAGGGGCGCCTGAGTGGCGCAGTTGTTAAGCGTCTGCCTTCGGCTCAGGGTGTGATCCCAGCGTTCTGGGATCGAGCCCCACATCAGGCTCCTCCGCTATGAGCCTGCTTCTTCCTCTCCCACTCCCCCTGCTTATGTTCCCTCTCTTGCTGGCTGTCTCTCTCTCTGTCAAATAAATAAATAAAATATTTTTTTTAAAAAAAGGTTTAATTTATAATCTAAGTTTTACACCATCTAATAGTTCTGTTGCAGAGGGGTGACAAAGTATAATGAAGAAAGGAAAAAGAGATAAAAAAAGTGGAAAAGTGAAAAACTTCCAAACATATGCTCAGTAAATATTTGTAACTGTGTTCATATGAGTTGTCTCTACTCTTTAAAAGTTTCAGTGAACAACACTGTCTGTTAGAATTAAATGAATATTTTGGGGGGCACCTGGGTGGCTCAGTCGGTTAAGCATATCCAACTCTTGGTTTTGGCTCAGATCATGATCTCAGTCTAAGATTGAGCCCCAAGTGGGCCTCTGTACTCAGGGTGGAGTCTGCTTGTCTCTCTCCCTCGCCTGCTGCCTCTGCCCCTGTCCCTGCTCATGCATGCAATCACTCTTTCTCTGACTCTAAAATAAAGAAATAAAATCTTTAAAAAAATAATTAAAGGAAAACTTTTTATGTGAAAGACAATTCTGAAAAAGTTGTGTTACCCTGTTATGCTGAGTACAGCAGAAGGTGCTTACATGGGACATCTGTCTTGAGCGGCAGCAAGACTACTGGACCCCCACACCCACCCTCCAGATCTTAAAAGGGTATAAAGACGTCCTACCTGGGCCCAGTCATGTGCACCATGCAGGTATTTTCAGCACATCACCGTCTCAAGGCTGTGTCCTCGGAGCAGCCTCTGGGAGCAGGAAAGACACTCCAAGGACAGGGGAGGGGAGGAACCTCCAAGTGCACTGGTCTAGCTCATGGGTCAAGCAGCAGTCACGTCTTTTTGATAAAGTTCCTCAACTAAAGGGCAGAACCAAGAAAAGAGAAGTGAAATAAAATTACGAGATTGTCTAGCTTGGAATCTGTTCAATTTGTGGGTTTCCAGTACGTAAGCCCGTCTGGGCCAGGTATCTGAGACGGCCACTCACAAGGCTGAGAATTGATGCTGGCTGTCAGGTGGGAGCACAGTCAGGGCTGCTGGCTGCAATGCCTATGCGTGGCCTCTCTGGCATGACTGTCTTAGGGTAGTCAAACCTTTTTACATGGTGGTTGGCTCATCACAGAACAAGTATGTCAAGAAACCACAGGGAAGAATCATGACCTTTTCTAACCTAGGTTCAGCAGTCAATTTTCTCAGATTCTATTGGTTATTAGCAAGGCATAAGGCCTGCCAATATTAAAGGGGAGGATATTTAGACTCTCCTGTGGCAAATTCACACTGTAGAAGGCCATATGGAATGGAAGATATTGTTACAACCCTATTTGGAAAATAAATTTTAACACAACCCATTGATTTTTTAATCAATTATTTTTAATCATTGTGCAGTGCCAAGTACTGTTTCCTGAGAAATATTAATAATAATACAGAAAATAAGTCCCACAATGTGCCTGCAAAATAGTCAAGATCATGGCCTAGATGGATGCTCTTACGCATGAATTTTCTCTTTTGTGAACAGGAATAATAGGACCTACTTTTTAGGGTTGCTTTGACTTTTAAAAGAATTAATACATCGAGTGCCTAGAAAATTTTCTGGATTGTAACATGTATCACCAGGTGGTTGTTGAAAGGGATTAAAATAGACCATTTACTAAAAGTCTACCAATTTGGATTTAAAAACCATGTGGTGGAAACAGGAGATACCCTCAAAGTAAAAAGGAAACAAAATTATCCAAAATAAAATGAGAAACATACATCAGGCAAATAATAACCATCTGGCATAGAAATATCAATATTGAAAAACTAGCTTAAAATAAGAAGCAACAATAGAATACAGAGTGATGTCACTCAATGGAGGGACGGTTACTCCATTATCCATGAAGAAACCATAAACTTATGCTTGCTGAGCTTGTGTGTAACAACAAAAATACCCGTCTTTAAGAAATTGTATAAAGAAATGTTTTATATTTACGTGATGGAATACTAAGTAAAAAAGATTGTTAAGAAAAATGTGCTAAATCCATGTCATAGGAATACTATTAAGTTAAAAAAAATCATGGCTAGATCTCAAAAAACAGTGTGGTTATAGAACAGTAAAGTTTAAAATCTTTAAAACCATTGATTTTGCATATCAATACACAAAGCAAAAAATACACCAGTGACTGAATGGGTACATAGCAAAATGATAGTTTCTGGGAAGATGGGAAGAAAACGCGTCCGTAATATCAGTAATTTGTTATCTCTTTCGTTTTACAAAGGCTATGGAGCAAAGGCGTCAGAAGAGTAGCATTTTCTAGGAAGTGATAGTGCTTGTTAGTAAATATTCCTGTAGTTTTCTGTCAAACTGATGACGACACTGATATCACTCTTCACACTACACTTTGTGTTGTTTGCCTTTCAATGGGGGGGGGTCTAAGCACGTGGGACAGGTGGTTCCTTGTTCCCTAAAACCGCTCCATTTTGTTCTGATTCCGAGTTTCTGTTATTCTGACCTTCCAAGCGACTGTTGGTTCGCTTTTCCGTCGAGTATTCTAGTAACTTCTGAATCCTCGGTGGACGGACGGGGAAGACGCTGAGGCGCAGAGCTCGGGCGAGGTCTAGAGCTTCGACTGCCGTGCCAGCATTCCGCTCACGCGGCTACACTTCCCTACTGCACACGTCCGCGAGTCAAACCCAGAATCCACGGAATGACACGCGCAGGTCACCAGAGGTTCGGCAGAGAGCCGTGCGGGTGCTGGACTTCGAGCTCCGGGCATCACCCGGCGGTTCTGTCGCCATCGAGTGTCCCGGGCTCCGGCCCAGACGGAGACGAGCCAAGGGATGCACCGGCCGGGGCGCTGGCGCTCGGCGCTCGGCGCCACTGCACCGCGGCTGGAGTGCGCGCGTGCGTGTCAGCGGGGCCAAACCCCGCAGCGCGGACGTGACCTCCAGAAAGCAGACCACCCGCAGTCACGCGTGCTCCCCACAGCGCTGCGGAAGGCGGGTCTGGACGGGAGGAGCCCGCGGAGGCCTCGAAACGACTACGGATAACCGTCATTTCACGGTTGATGCTCTGCTTCCATTTCCGCGATTTCTATGTGGAAGACGGACTCCGAAAGGAGTGCTGAAAGACGTCAGTCAGACAACCAGCAGGGAGCGAGCACAGGACAAGGAAATATTCCTTCCCGAATGTCGCTGACCACACACGGGCTCATTCATCGGCCCACGGTCCGGTCTTCCCGCCTCACACCGCGACCCGCGGTCTCAGGGTAACCGGAACCTCCTTCCCCAGAATTCCCTTCGCACAATTTCCCATGAACCCGAGGGCTCCAAGGGTCCGCTCCGCAGCCAGGAAGTTAGCCCCACCCCTCACTCTTTACTGGCCACTCACGATTGGTCCCGCCCCACTCGCTGGACTTGAGGCTGTTGATTGGGTAAGAACGAGGCGCCGTGGCAGGACGGGCTCCGACAGCCCGCGCGGAGGCGTGGCCTCAACCCCCGCAAACTCTACCCAGGCTCCGCTGCACCATGTATCTCGCCGTCCGACTTCTCGCGCGCTCGCGTCGCCTCGTGCGGCCTCCGGGCTCAGCCTCCGCTCCCGGCCTCGGAGAGGCGGCCGTCCTCCCACTGCGGCCCCCGAGCTTCGCCCGAATGGTGAGCGCGCGCCGTCCGAGCCCCGGCCTCCCAGCGGTGACCTTCAGCCGTGCGCTCGCCGGCCAGGCAGGCGGGAGGGATTCCCGGGGCGTCCGGGCTCAGCCCGGCGTGGGCTGCGTGCCCGCGTGGCTGGCCTCCGGGCCTCGGCGGGGCCGCGGCCGCCGCGAGCGAGCGCTTGAGCGGGGGCGGCATGCCGGCGAGGGTCCCGCGGGGCTCCGGGGGCGTTCGGGGCGCCCCAGCCGCACTCACTGCTGCGCTCCTGGGGGGCGGACGCCCCTCCCTGGCCGCTGCCCTGCGGACTGTGCGGGGCTGGGAGGCGGGGGCGAGTGAGCTGCCTCCCTGCCCCTTAGCAGCCTGGCCGGTGTGATGGTCGCCTCCGACCTGGGGCCGCGTGGTGATCTGCTTTCGGGCCTCCAGGTTGAAGGGCCTTAGGAACTTACACGATTTTGCTTTTCATGTAATTGCCTGTTTAGTTTGTTAGACTGACTGTGGTTCCCCCACTTTTGTGCAACTTGAACCTTGCAGCGAGGGATAGAGTGCGCTGAAGTACGTTAGGGGACTGGGTAGGATCTAACGGTAGCTAAGTCAGGGCTTTTTATTCAGAAACACCTAAGGAGCTTAACGGTCCGAGTTCAAGTCTTTTGCTCTTGAGAGTGGCACCTTCCGTAATTGGGGCTTTAACGAGCATTTTAAAGACTTACGCACAAGGTGTATTTCTAGGAAAAGTTTGGAAAATAAATGGTAGTTGAAGAAGAGTTACTGTTGTGCACAGTTCACGGTGCTGTAGTATGAGCTTTGCCGTCAGATGTGATTTCAGGTCCTGCGCTGCTGCTCAGTTGGGGTTTGGGGCCACTTGTCTTTGTGCCTGGGTTTCTGCATGTAAAATGGAAACAAGAACAGGTACGCAGCAAGACTGCCCGTTCAAAAGTACTTTGTGTTTGGCACATAGGGAGTGCTTATCAAATCAGTGCCCCCATCTAGTGTGTTTCAAAGGCCCAAGATACTTTCTGAACTATAAACTTGAAGGTGATTTCGTGGCATTACTGTGCTTGAAACTACAAAACCAGGGGTGCTTTATGTTCCTGCAACTCCCTGCTCTGATCATTTTAATGCATTTTAGAGCCTTTTAAAAATTTATGTAGTTTTTACTAATTTCGTGTTTTGTGAAAGGGAATCGGAGACTGGAGAACTGCATCTGTCCTGCTCTAAACGTTCAAAAAATAGCACTGCCTTGCTTTTAGTGTTGGAATGATAGCTAAGATGAAATGAAGATACATTCCCCCCCCAATTCTAAATATACCTTCTGCCCTCTAAGCTCCCTCCAAAATCTTTGTGTTGATTTTATGAAAAGTTTTTCTTATTGCTACTGTTGAGAATTTACATAACCCTAAACGCCCTAAGTTACCTTTTATCTAAAAGAACACAAGTGTTTATCCGGTGGGAACATAACGTATTTATTGAATGCCTGCTATGTACTGGGCTGTGTGAAAAAGACAGTATAGGCATAGAGTTTAGAGACTAGCAGGGGAGAGTAAATAAGCAAAGAAATGATGCACGGTTAGTTACAACGTGATAAAAACTAAGCAGGTGAGAGTGAGAATGTCTCATGGAGAATAGCTATAATAGTGCAGCTTTGATACCGCCTTGCTAGCATGGCGGATAGGGAAGCCCTACATCTTTTAAAGTCACTTTTATTTCCTTAATGATCTGCGTAATGGCTGTAAAGTCTGGAAGCATAGATAATATCTTCTATATTGCAGTGTAATATCAATAAAACTATTATATATTTGCCAGTATTGCAAGACTTGGTGGTCACCCTACATTTTAAGACCAGACAGACTTTTTCAGAAAGAAACCGAAAACCCGAACACAAGTCAAATATTGGATTTTTCTATCTTTGGGTAGTCCTTTTACAGGAAAAATGATTTGGATTTTCTTGAACACTGAAATATTCTTTTAACCCACCCTAAACTGAGAATCTGAAAGGCGTTTTATTTTTTAGGAGACGTCATGGTTCAGTTAATGGTTATCTTACACATGAATGTACATGGGGACATCTTAGAGGCTCAAGGCCTATATTTTTGACGTTTCTGGTTTAGACTGGCATTCAGATTTTGAGAACACCTCATTAATTTCGGACGTTCCTGGGGTTAGTGACTGGTAAGAATAGTACTTGATATTTCTAGGGCCTAATGGCAATAAGACTGTAGTGAACACGACCATTACCCTTCGTGCTTCTCCAGAAGTGGAGGTGATTTTAAATGAGCACGAATCTCACAGGAACCCATGGCAAGTTGCACTTTGTGCTGCCCCATGCCTGGCTGGTTGAACTCTTTAAACCATGGTGTTAACCTGAAGTGATAAACTGCCTTCTGCTGGAAACTCTTTCTGAAATATGGCATATGAAGGCACGGTTTTCAGAAACACTAGTTTTTTGTAACAGTGGATTATATTGTATGGATTAAAAACGTTTATTCATTTTCATCAAAAGCACTGATCATTTTCTCATTAATTCAGGATAAGCATCACTCCTCTTCTTCCCCAAGCCACTGGGAAGAGAGATACACAATAATGCAGAAAATCTTGAAAAACACACAAGTGCTTTTCAGACCTCAGGTGGATTCATTAGTGGATGGTGAAATCAATGTAGTGGGTAGTTACCAGCATTATTATTTTGACAGAGTAGAAGGCATAGTAGAGAAAATATTCCTAGTGTTTCATGAAGTTTTTGTTTCAGCCTTGAGTACGTATATGCACATGTTTATGTATGTACCAGATCGCTGCATAAAGGTCTTTTCTGTGGGTGACTGTTAAGAACACTTAAAGAAATTTGGCTTCTGTAGGTTTTTGAAAAGAATGTTTGAAGAGATTTGGTAAAGTTACCTGGTTTATTCTTTTATCCATGTATATATGAGCTTCTCTAATAGATGCTGACCACACATAAACATAGCCTCCTCTGACAGTTTTCTCTAATTCCTGATGCCTTACAAGGTGTTTTACAGCATTGCTTCAGTTTCTATTTTACAAATTTATGCAACCTCTATATTTCCTGGGGTTCAACTAAAGAGATAACTGTTTGGCTTTTTGCAACAGTTTGTTATTTGCTACCTAAGCTGCTGCAAACAAGGTTTATTGTTGCAAATTTGGGATGTTGATTTTTATTATAGGGACAGTAAGCATATTTTTTGAAGTTTTTGCTGAGGTTGTGATTTCAGCCACAATTGACTTCTGCACATTTTAATGATCACTGTCAAGATCCTAGAATTTGATTTGGAATTAAAAAATTGTTAAGGTTTAAGCTGAAGAACATTGTAAGATGTATACATCTAGATCTTTTCAGGTAACTTTGAATGGATCTGAGTTTTACCATAAAAACCAGTTACTTAGGGGACAAGTTATTGCTGTTTTATGATGAAAATTTAATAATTTCAAACACAGAAAGCAATGAGGTAAATCTAAGGAGTTGAACCTGATTCCTCAAGTGACTGATGGAAACTGACCTCCCTTTGGAGCTGGCATCTTGTTGCTGTCACATACTGAGGTGACGAGAGGAAGAAAAGCTAGCTCATGTGTCCAGTGTCACTGCTGTCATTGCTGGTGTTATTGGGCCAAAGTGTACTTTAGCATACGTGGGAATTTCCTTAAGCTGTCTAAAACAAAGATCATAATGCAAAGTATTTTTATTTGTGCATTTGAGATAGCATTGGTCTCAGGGTAGGAAGCAAGTGGGTGTATAGTGGTAGTGATGTCAGTGTAACCAAGCCCTACTAGAGAAGAATCTAACTGCCCATCTTCAGCTCCTTTTATGCTCCAGGGTTAGGGGCACAACTCAAGGGCTGGTTGTGGCCAATTTGAAGTCACTCCCTCCGCTTCTTGGCTTTTGGAAGTAGTAACAAAAAGTAGTAATTCAAACAGACTTCGGGTTTTGACGGTCCAAGGTTTGAGGGTTTCAGGCCCTTCCTCTTGCTAACTGGGTGATCTCCTGAAATTATTTAATCTCTCCAAGCCCCAGTGTTTCCTCTAAGGTGGACGTGGTAATAGTAAAATCTCCTAGAGGGAAAGTCAGATAAGGGATACTTGGAAAGAACTTGCTGCTTTAGCACAGTAGATGCTGAGGTGTGATTATTTTATTAGCTGCTGCTTCTTACTGGCTTAGGCCAGTCCTCTGCGGACTTCTAGACACAGAAAAAAAAATGTACCTCATTGGTAGTATCACTGTATTTCTACCTCGATACAATGATACTTTTCTATTTGTGCAATCCGGAAGGCTTTATATCATATAAAGGGTTTTGCTCTCTAGTCCCAGGGGATAACTACAAATTAGATTTTTCTTTTTCAGAGGACTATTTACTAAAACAGAATTATTTGGCTAGGGATTTTTAAATCTTCTGAATCATCTGACCATATTTATTTCATAATTAATGCACATTAATTAAAGCTCTGAGTATCTTTTTGAAGTCTCCTTGATATAAATTGTCACATGTAAATTCCAACTTTTTAGTGTTTTACAATAAATATTTTTTTATGATATTCTGAAATATTTGTTGAGCAGTTAACTTTTTTATTAGCAGAAGTTGAGGTACTTGGTAGAATCCTAGGGTCTCCATAAAAGGGGCTTTGGATCATGGGTTCTTATTCTGGGTGGTGGATTGGCTTCAAGATGTAAACGCCCTGAAATCATACATAAGATTTTTCGTATATGTATGTTCATTTTTCTAGAGAAAGGATCCATAGCTTTCCTCTTCTCAGAGGGTTCCATTGCCCTGAAAAGGTTAAGAACCGACCTAGCCCACCCTCCCTTATCTCTACATTTAATTAATAGATGAGAAGAGCTGACTTGCTGAAGGTAACACAGCTACTCGTGGGGGCTGTTTGACTGCAAAGCCTGGGCTGTTGATATCACACTGTGCTGGGCTCTTACTTAGTGTCTGTAGACCGTGGCGACACTCTGCTTCAATATCTAATATTGACAAATTTTAAAGTATCATTCTTAGGTCATTTTCTAAAGTTCCCAGTGAAACAGAGATTAATCCAAGTACAATGAACTGGTTAAAGCTTTGCCAATAAGAGGTATACTCTTGAACTGGAAAAGATTACTATTTTTACTTCAGAGGCTTTCCTTTATCTTCTGTATGCTGTGTGAATGCCATTGTTTGTCTTTAACATCTGCATTATTTGCAAATGATATCTGATAAGCGGTTAAATCCAAAATAAAGAACTTACCAACTCAACACCAAAAAAACCAAATAATCTGATTGAAAAATGGGCAGAGGACTTGAGTAGACATTTTTCCAAAGAGGATGTACAGGTGGCCAACAGAGGCATGAATTGTCAAGGAACTCCAAATCAAAACCACAATTATATATCACCTTCCACCTATCAGAATGACTAGAATCAGAAAGATTAGAAATAAGCCTTGGTGAGGGTGTAGAGAAGAAGGAAACCTTGTGTGCTGTTGGTGGGAATGCAAACTGGTGCAGCCCCTGTGGAGAGCAGGATGGAGGTTCCTCAAAAAATTAGAGATACTATGTGATTCAGTAATTCTACCCCAAGAAAGCAAAAACACTAATTCAAAAAGATAGATGCATCCTCGTGTTTATTGCAGCATTATTTACAGTAGCCAAATTAGGGAAGCAGCCCGTGTCCGCTGATAGACAAGTGGATAAAGAAGGTGTGGTGTGTATGCGCAACGGAATATTGCTCAGCCACAAAAAAGATGAGATTGTTGTCATTTACAACAACATGGATGGACCTAGAGGGGTGGTATGCTAGATGAAGCAAGTTAGAGAGAGACGAATACCACGTGATTTCATTTATACGTGGAATTTAAAAATCGAAGCAAACACAAAGCGAAGCAGACCCATAAACATAGAGAACAAACTGATGGTTGCCCGAGGGAAAGGGGATGAGGAGATGGGCAAATGCGTGCAGGGGAGAGGGAGGTCCAGGCTTCCAAACATGGAATGAAAGAAGTCGTGGGGTAGAAGGTACAGCATAAGGAATATAGTGGGTGGTGTGGTGATAATGTTGTGTGGTGACAGCTGGTAGCTACACTGTGGCGAGCATAGCCGGACCTAGAGTTGTTGAGTCACCATGTTATACACCTGAAACTAGTGTAACGTTGTGTGTCAACTGTACTCAAATTAAAAAAAAAAAAATGTGTGACAGAAATTTGTCAAGAAAAGAACTGGAGAGTGGAATGAGAGTCCAGTGGGATTTTTTGTCTTTGTAGTACCTCCTAAGGTTTCTTTCCCCTTACTGCTGAGAGATATGATTGCTTTGATACTCAGTTCCTTTCAAGCTGTGACAGTGTCTTCGTGTTTCTCTTTAGGCAAGCCAAAATTCCTTTAGGGTAGAGTTTGACACCTTTGGTGAACTCAAGGTCCCGAATGATAAGTATTACGGCGCCCAGACTGTGAGATCTACAATGAATTTTAAGATTGGA
This sequence comes from Ailuropoda melanoleuca, assembly GCF_002007445.2. Taxonomy (NCBI): domain Eukaryota; kingdom Metazoa; phylum Chordata; class Mammalia; order Carnivora; family Ursidae; genus Ailuropoda; species Ailuropoda melanoleuca. Next base: position 70,294,655 of record NC_048225.1, read on the forward strand.
GGTGCGACAGAACGCATGCCAGTAAGTGGTTTTACGGAAGTGTTGGCTTTATTCCAATGAGTCACTTTATTTTCTAAATAAATATTTTGCAGAATTAAAATAAGTTAATGTGGAATTGGTTTTGTGAGTAATAGCATGTTTCTCTTTAAAATATCAAAGAACTTTTTGAAGTTTAGTACTATTACTTTGAGCTATGAGTTTGAATGTTTTAGAGTTTTATTTGATAGAACTAAGTGATTTGTCTTTTTTTTTTTTTTTAAATTAGGCTCCACGCCCAGCGTGGGGCCCAACATGCGGCTTGAACTCTAGACCCTGAGATCAAGACCTGAGCCGAAATCAAGAGTTGGACGCTTAACCGCCTGAGCCACCCAGGCACCCTGTGATTTGTCTTTTTATTTTTGCTGGGTTTTTTCAGATTTTTAGTAGAATTTTAGTTTAAACATTTTTAGTTTCAATACTTAGTTTTTTAAACTGATTTAAGGCTGATTTTTAAAAACTGATTTAAAAGAAACCAGGGTTTTTTTTAATATTACACTTTCTATCTTTCTTGGTTTTAGTTTCCAGAAAAGTATACACAAATACATAAAAATATTATTCCTCACCACATCTGCCTTATAACAGATAAGACGTAAGTATACGTGCAGTGCCACACGAATGACTGAGGTTCGTTAAACCTCAGTTAGAAGATGCAGCAGTATGGAGCGCCAAGAAAGAAAAAAGCTGTCCGAGGTGCGATGTCATATGGGTTATGTGATGGTGCATCTCGGTTTCAGAGCTGTCAGAGAGGGAAGAGGATGGAGGGACTGGCTTCCCTGTGCTGCTGGCGTCCAGCTCGGTATGAGCACTGGTCACTGCCAGGGTGCGGGACAGGCGAGGAGCCTCGAGGCAGCCAGGCACCGTCCAGTGAGATATTGTTTAACAGCTGTCTTCTGAATATACTTTTTATCTTACAGTCGTTTTTAACTTCCCTCTTTTAGCCCATTCCTCAGCCTTTATGACTGAATCCCGACAGGTGTATACAGTTTTACCACAGGCAGCTGACGCTTGGAAGAAAATCTTTTTGTCATTGCCACTGACAGGCAGCTTGGTGGTGGACGTAAACTAGGGTCAGATGACATGGTTAGATGACGGGGTAGCCGCTGATCCTAAAATGTCCTCATCTAGTTCATCTCCTGGGACTGAGGAGGTCAGTGCCGAGCACTCTCGGTAGGAGTAAACACAGCTCAGTTTTAAGGGCCCTGCTTCAGGCAGCAGGGGTGGGGTTCAGGGGTGTGCGATTGCTGCTGCTGCCCCAGAAACAGGGCAGCTGTCTGCGTCACGTATCTGTGAAAGACGGACACATGGGGTATCTGTTCTGTCACAGTTTGCTTCATCCTGATTAATATCCTGAACTTGTAAAATACAAAGCAGACTGTGATGTGCCCTGGCCTGAGCAGTATGAGTAAACCCAGCCCTTTGTACCTGAGGTCCTAACCAAAAAAGATTATGAACTTCTAATGTGAGTAAATTAAGAATAACGAGACCCTTCTTTTCTCCCCACTGACATTTTACCGTTTTATTGGACTCGTAGTCAGTGAAACGGTGCTCTGACTCTCTTTTCATTTTCTGAGTCCGCAGACACTGGGGTCAGTCGCTGCGTTCAGATGGTCAGAGCGGAGGGGCCGTTGGTTCCGACTTTGGCAGGAGTTTAAGCCACCACTGCAGTGTGCTCCTGTCGAAATTCAAATTCCCATCCATGTCATGTTTAAAGTTTTTAAGTTTCTAATGCTGTGTGCCATTTGTTCCTATTTCACTGGGGTAAAACACTTAAAAATGTTTTAATCCTGGTTTCTTAGAATTCAAAATACAAATGTTCTCTTTATTTCCTTTTCTGTTTGACCCTTGGCATGTCCTCTCTTCAGCCCAGGTTTAACATGTCCTACTCCTTCCTTTTCTGCATTTTTCACCCTGATTCCCCTTGAGGACTGTAGCTTCTCCTGTACTCTTTTCCCCACCCTTCCTTCCTCCCTTGCACACTTTCCCCCTTCAAACCTCATGTGAGATCTAGACTGTAATCCGCATTACTAATTTTGGTAAGAATACGTAATTCTCTGGTCTTAACAAAAACCAGATACCACTTCTTGAAGTGTCTTCAAAAGTTGCTGAATTTCATCTCTTTAAATTTGGTGAGCTGATTCAGAGCAGGAGGTGAAAAGACCTGCAAACTGGAAGGGTTTGAAATAGGGTTAGAGGCATCAGAAGCTGTCAGTCCCAAGTCTGTATGTAGTACCCTGGGTTTAAAGAAGTATTCTGACGGACGTTCCAGTGACTTAAGGAGTGTCAAAGCCTTGTTTACTAACTAGAATAACTGCCTTTTGGCTTTGGGATGAAATGATACCCATTTAGAATGGTTGTTTCGAACTTATTGGCAGTTAAATATTCTTTTTATTTTTATTGTTTTTGAAAAGAAGAAGGAAAAACTATAATGTGGCATGAGATCCAGTGAGGGAAAATAATGGTGCTTGCTGGTGAAATGATTGAGTACCATTTGTGTTTATATACATGAAATAAACACATATCCGTTATAATGTATTATAAGAAAGTGGTACAGGTGGGGGGGGCAGACACACACGTATTAACGAGTCAGCCTGTTTGCTCTTGTTTTGTTCCCTAAACAGATACGTGATGAATCTTGGTTCGTTACGTACCTGTCTGTAATCTTAGTGTTACTGTGGCATTACTTACTTCAGTGTTTTATGTACAGTTTTTGCACTTGCATAACATCATAATCTTAAATTTTTATGCTTAACAAAACTTGCAATTTTGAGATATTTTTCTGATTAATTTTAGATCCCAGTTATTAAAGCTTTTGGCATCTTGAAGCGAGCGGCTGCTGAAGTAAACCAGGATTATGGTCTTGATTCAAAGATTGCTGAGGCCATAATGAAGGCAGCAGACGAGGTAGGAGGTGATACGTGTGTTGTTTACTCAGTGGCAGCCCACCCGCGTCTCCACTACATGATGTTGGGCTCTGGCCGGGCAAAGGGGCACTGAGTTCCTGAGTTAGTGAATGTCACGGCAGCCTGGCCGTGTTCTTGTCTGGTGAGGATATTAATGTGGTGATTTGATATTGTGGCAACAGTTTCTGGAGGATGCTGTACCTTTTATTGTGTTATTTTTTATTTATTTTTTCAAGACATTTATTTATTTTAGGGAGAGAGAGGAGGGGGCAGAAGGAGATCTCTCAAGTGGATTCCACACAGAGTCTGATGTGGGGCTCAATCTCGCAACCCTGAGATCATGATCTGAGCTGAAACCGAGAGTCAGACACTTAACTGGCTGTGCCACCCAGACACCCTGACTTTTATTTTTAATTTTCTTGACTTTTCCTTTTAATTTATACAGTTTAAAGAAAACTTGAAGAGACACTGTTAAACTTATATTTGATTTTTTATTTTATGTATAAATGATTCCTTTTAAAATTAGTGATTATTTGATGATATGTATGGAGAATGTAATTTCAGTAATCCACTTAACGTAATCTTAAGGAAGTAGTCAGAGATAAGGGTTAAAAACCTGTATTTACAGTGTTGTTCATTGCAGTACTATTTACGGTAATAACAAATTAGACTGAACCTGACCATAACAGATGCTTACATACATTTCATAGTAGAGCCATAGAAAATTAGTTTTTTAAGAATGTCCTATGATAGAGTCTACCATATAGGAAGTATGGGGTCAGGGAGGTAACAAAATGTATGTATTTTATGATCCTAATTGTGTTTGGAAAATATGAACAGAAAACATGTTTTTCTGTTACTTGGGGCAGGCCTAAAGGGAGAAGCCAAAATGCCAAGAGTCACTGTTTCTGAGGGGTAGGGCTTTCATAACTTACACATTTTGCTCACTTCTCAAAATGTTCCACACTGAACATCTATTATATAACCAGGAAAAAAGTTTTACTTTAAAATGGACTAATTGTTTGAGGTAATAATTTTCTAAGTGTGTAATGATTTTTTAAGCTAAAATCATTCTAGAAGATGAAATGAAGCACTCCTGTCTCAGAAAGCTTATAATTCGGGGCGCCTGGGTGGCTCAGTCATTAAGTGTCTGCCTTTGGCTCAGGGCGTGATCCCAGGGTTCTGGGATTGAGCCCCACATCAGGCTCCTCTGCTGGGAGCCTGCTTCTTTCTCTCCCACTCCCCCTGCTTGTGTTCCCTCTCTTGCTGGCTGTCTCTCTGTCAAATAAAAAAAAAAAAACTCTTTAAAAAAAAAAAAGCTTATAATTCAAAAACTAATGCATAAAATTATATGACAGAAATGGGGACAGATCTGGGTTGTGTTTATCTCCCCTCTTGGCAGTTTCTGCTCATCGGACATCTGTGCGGCGAAGTAGCTATTAGCTACTTTCAAGTAACTCGTTCATTATCGTGCTGACTCCAGCTGTGACGTCTGTTGGATAGTCCCGCTGAGCACCACAGTAAATGTCTCTAAAACCACGTGTGCCAGCCTTCACAGGTGGCCCTATCTGGATAGCATTCGACGAGGCAGTTGGAGATAGATGGAGAAGAGAGACGGCTTTGATTCGGTTTTCTCGTGCAATCCATGAAATTGTTCTGTCTTTCAGAGTAGATAACCTTTCACTGTGTAAAGTAGCGGTCGTTGGAACATGTGATGCTGCGGAAGCTTGGAGTCGGCGGACAAACACGAGCTGTGCGGCACCGTCAGGAAATCAGTTAGCCTATGAGAGAAGGGAGCGTCTTTACAATAGTGCTTGATACGTGACTGCTTAATCATAGCTGATCACAGGAGCTAAATGGATATCGAATATTTCTTATCTTTAATAATTCATTTTTTATACTCTTTTTCCTGCAGGTAGCCGAAGGTAAATTAAATGATCACTTTCCTCTTGTGGTATGGCAGACTGGCTCAGGAACCCAGACAAATATGAATGTAAATGAAGTCATTAGCAATAGAGCAATTGAAATGTTAGGAGGTGAGCTTGGTAGCAAGAAACCCGTGCATCCCAATGATCACGTTAATAAAAGCCAGGTCAGTATATAATCTTTTCTTTGTTATAAATTGAAAAGGATACCTGAGATTGTGCTTGTAAAACAGGCGTTAGGTTTTTGACAAGGAAGGTTCATTTGGCTTGTATTCTTTAGTAGAAAGGACTTCTTACATGGTCTTATTTCTTTTAGGAACCTTGGGTCTATGTCTTGAACTTCATAAAAATCCCTATTAGGGCACCTGAATTTAGTATATATGTGTATTTGTATTGTTTGGTTTGTTTTTTAAAAATGCTGTATTTTTAAATAATTTTAGAATTACAAAAGAATTACAAAGGTACTTCACACAGAGTTCCTGTATACCCTTCTCCCAGCTTTCTTAATGTTAAACATTATTCATAACCCTGGTACATTTACCACACTGTGAAATTAACATTGGTATACAGCACCCTTAACTAGACAGGCTTTATTAGGATGGCCCTAGTTTTCTACCAATGTCTTTTTTCTCCCAAGATATTCCATGCTACACGTTGCATTTAGTCACTGTGTTCCCTTAGTCTCCTCCAGTCTCTGACAGCTTGTCTTTTGTTACCTTAACACTTTTGAAAGTAGCGGTCAGGTATTTTGTGGAACATTCCTCGGTTTGGGTTTGTTTGATGCTTTCTCATGATCAGATGGAGACTCTGGATTTTGGGAAGACTGTTGAGAAGTGCAGGGCTCCTCTTACTGCATCACGGCCGGGGTACGTGATAGCACCAGGACTTGGGACTGGTGATGTGAACCAACCCCTTGGTTAAGCCGGGGGACTCCTCCACCTTTCGTCTCTGTTAGAAGTGAGCCGCGGAGACCTGCCTGCACTCACGCCCTGCACTTAAGCTTCACTTTCTAAAGGGAGGAGTATCAAGCAATTTTTGGTCATATGTTAAAATCAACACAGAATTAATAGGTAATTTTGAGGCTGTGCAAACATCCTTAAACTTTTGTCCACAAATGTTATCATTCTTTAGTGGATCTTGCCTATAGCAGTTATGACTGTGATGTCTTAGTGGTGATTTTGCAGTCCCCTCGTTCCTTCTACTTGTATTAATTGGAACTTTTCTGTAAAGATTTGTCCTCGTCTCTCCACCCCAGCACTTATTTGTTTATGTGTATCAACATGGATTTGTGAATATTTATTTTTTAGAGTTCTAATCTGATAACTGTTAGTATTTATGTTGCTCAGATTGTTCCGGCTTTGGCAGCCTTCTCCGTTGGCTCCTCTGTCCTTTGGATGTACCCCCATCTTTTTTTACCCCTCCTTTTTTCTTTTTTAAGGTAGTTCTTTTCTTTCTTCTGCCACCAGGTGCTCCAGGCTCATCATTGTTGTATTTTTTTCCCTGCCCCAGCCCCCATCGGCTCCCATTTTTCCAGGGAACTCTGGGAGGATCTTAGTGGAAAATATTTAGAAATCAAGACCCAGTGCTAGGTGTAATTTAACATATTTTTGAGTATTAATGGGGAAGCTTTTTCACATAAGTTTACTGTTTGAAGGATTTTTCAAACTTATTAATTGCATTTAAATATATAACCTCTTCTTGTGTGTATACTGCAGTCTGAGATCTATGTGAGGCTAATTCAGTGTGTGCGTTCGGTGGAGGAGTGGGTGGAGCTACGTGGGAAGTGAGATTGGGTGCCCTGTGATTTAGGTTCCTTATGCCATTCATTCTACTTTTGTAAACGGTTTGACATTTTCCATAGTAAAAAGTTACAAAAATAGTGCATCTTTTTTAAATAGCATAATAACGTAAAAGTATGGGGTTTCCAGTTGAAAACAGAGCGCGGAGTGTGGACTTCCTGGTTAGGTCCCAGTTCTGCCGGTTCCTCAATGTTTTGGCAAGCCACATCATTTCTTTGAGAGCTTGGCTTTCCTATTTTTGAAGTAATGAACTACCTCACGAGTTTTACTCAAGTTTGATGAAAGACTGTGCTGCGTGACTGTAAGATACTTTATTGCTGCCCGTACATGCACTTGCTAACCGTACTTCTTCATGTTTCGCTGTCACTTACTAGCAGATATCATAATAGTATATGATACGGTCCTGAGTTCACTAAACGCGGTTGCTGTTCTTTGACCTTAAGTGACCTCTGACTTGCCACACATCATTATAATTGAGCACTAAGACATGTGTTCTGAGTAATCATTTAGTGAGATTTTTAATGGAGACATCCAAGCTTGTTTTTTGTTGCTTCTGATGTAAGCGTTTACATTTTCTGTAAATTTTCCAACAGAGCTCCAACGACACGTTTCCCACGGCGATGCACATTGCGGCCGCCATGGAAGTCCATGCGGTGCTCCTGCCGGGGCTGCAGAAGCTGCACGACGCGCTCGATGCGAAGTCCAAGGAGTTTACCCAGATCATCAAAATTGGGCGAACGCACACCCAGGACGCCGTCCCTCTCACTCTCGGGCAGGTAGAGGAGCATGACTGGGTGTGCTTCCGTTTGGTGTTGGTGCAGGTAGCCCGCATCCTGCCCTCTAAGTCACCCTGGTGTAAAGGGCCAGGTCACAGCACTTCAGTTCAATGGCAGAGACGGCTCTGCCTGGACCGGTCAGTAGTTTTACTGACGCCTTCTGAGCGGAAGAGCGCAGCGTGCGGACGGTGAGCTGGTCTCGGGGCAGTCGGCTCAGGTTGAGAGCTTTGCTCTGCTGTCTACAAGCAGTGGGACCTGGGGAAAATCAGTTAGCTTTTGCTGTGCCTCAGTTTTCTGAGCTTTAAAATGAGGAAAAGTGGGGCGCCTGGGTGGCACAGCGGTTAAGCGTCTGCCTTCGGCTCAGGGCGTGATCCCGGCATTATGGGATCGAGCCCCACATCAGGCTCCTCCCCTGGGAGCCTGCTTCTTCCTCTCCCACTCCCCCTGCTTGTGGTCCCTCTCGCGCTGGCTGTCTCTATCTCTGTCGAATAAATAAATAAAATCTTTAAAAAAAATTAAAAAATAAATAAATAAATAAATAAAATCTTTAAAAAAAATAAATAAAATGAGGAAAAGAACCTCTGCACCCTGGCCTAGTTGTGAGGTTCGAATCGGTTCATGTCGAGGGCTTAGCACCCTGCCGACGCGTAGTAATGAGCACATCCTGGCATTCGCTGTCACCATCGTCGTCATCGTCACCGACCGTCTTCCTGTCTCCCTTTGTCTCTTCCTCTGGATTAGTAGGCTCTATAAAAATTACTTTTAAATGGATTAAACAAGGCATATCTACCTCTAGGATCGTATTGGGCCACATGGGAAAGAGATACTACTCTCTTCCCCAAAATACCAGAAAGTGTTTTTATGTTTCTTGATCAGTGCCTCAAAACAGTGTCTAATAGCATGCACCACGGAGGAGATGAAAGGAATTAGGCAGTAGTGTTGCTAGTAAAACTCTCCTGTGGTTTGGGAGGTAGGACTTGCACAGTCAGGTGTCTCAGGTGATGGCGAGGTGAGCGAGTGCTGCTTACTTGAAGAGAGTCCCATTTGTAGATTTGTTCAGATGGACACTGCGAGAAGTTTGATTGCTTAGCTTAATTTCAGTACGGGAGGAATGAGGAGAACAGAATGGTTCATTGGGATGCCGGCGGTGTGAGGGAAGCGAGCTCCCTAACTTCAGTCGTGTCTGAAGGCTCTTCTCTTTGCCTCATGGGTTCTTAGCGCATGGCGTGCTTTCTGCAGAAGAACAGCGTATGTCTGAAACCTTTGAGGATCCCTCTGGTCGTGAATGTTTTCCTTGTTGGGTGTCACATGGTGGAAAACCACGGTGCTAACGTCTGGGCCTTGACCGCCTCCTGTGTAATCTTCGTTCTGCCTGTTACATCAGAAACAGTTTTCTGTCTGACTTCACCTTACCAGAGCACCTCCACTTGCTTTTGTTGAAATTGTCTTTCACATTTATGCAGGTTTTCCCCAATAAAAATAAAATTCTTCAGTGCCTGCAGCTGGTGTATCTGTTAGTCACATTAGATTGGATGGATCAGGTCTACCTGAAAGGAGTCATAGCTTCTAAAATGTTGTCTTTAAAACAGTAAGATAGTCTAATACTAGTCAAAAGCATTCATGGTTTTTCAGTGTTTTTAGGCAGGAAAAAGATAGCTTTAGTGTAACCGTATATTCTGGCTTGCTCAGTTCTGGTTTATGCCTCTTGTCCCTGCGTAATTCTTCAAAGGGGCGCTGCTGTGTTCAGACAGTAAATTCTGTGGCTTTCTTTTTTAAAGTGTGCCAAATTCTGGGAACCAGTGGGACGTTAATAGCAGAATTAACTTGCATCTTGAAGCAATAGTCTTGCTCTAGCCTGTTACCTTCCTGTGCTATTCAGTGAGCTGTTCAGCCTCTTGAATATTTTCAAAGCATAATTCTGTTCTCTGTTAGGTTTTTAAACTGAAACTGTGTGGAGAAAATGTCAACGCTTGCATTTGTCTTGGGAGAGGATTCAGGGTTTTTCTTCTTTCTTGACGTTGTCTGGGATACACCAAAAAAAAAAAAATCACCTGTGAACAAACCAATAATTTAATGTACTAAAATCTTTCTTTTTAAAATTTATTTCCTGTGTTGTTTCTCTTTGCTTTCTATTAAGAGAGGCTGCGTGTTATCCTCTGTGGCGTCGTCCCACCTTATAGGTTTATAAATCCTCATATTTCCTTGTACTCTGTTCGTCGTAGGAATTAAAATGATATACATACCACTTGGTAGCTCATAATTTACTACCTGAAACGTATTTAGAAGAACTTCTGTTTAATATAGACTAACTTGTAAGCTGTTGGGAAATCACGAGTTCTCACCTTAATTTCCTTCTCTTTCCAGGAATTTAGTGGTTATGTTCAACAAGTGAAATATGCAGTGACGAGAATAAAAGCCGCCCTGCCAAGGATCTACGAGCTTGCAGCTGGAGGCACCGCGGTTGGCACTGGCTTAAATACTAGAGTCGGCTTCGCAGAGAAGGTTGCTGCCAAAGTGGCTGCACTGACGGGTCAGTGATAATATGAATCACGACTCATTTTCGTTACACTGGCCCATATTTTCTAGGTGTTTCTGCTGTGAATTCTTGTGAATTTAAAGTTAAAAATAATAATTTCCCATCAAACGTGTTTTATGTCTGTTTCAGAAGTTGCGGTGTTAATCCTTTTGCCTTTTAAGTTTCCCGTGTACGATTCGTACAGTATGTAATTAAAATCCGTCAGTGCTGGCTTGTTTACTCTCATGGTGCTCCTCGGTTATTTTCCCTTAAAAGCTGTTTCAAATACCTTTTTTCAAAGCAGGCGAAATCAAAGGATGGTTGAGACATATTCCTTTCAGTGGTAAATATGTTGAGATATTGACAGGCTTAATTTCTTTTTTCCCTATATCATACTGGGATATTTCTCTGAGTTAATGACCTTTTTGAATCTTGTTTTTCCTTTAGTAGAGAGAGTGCTGTGTTCTCGGTAATAACTGTTATTACAACCGAGTTGTCATCTCTAGAAAACTCTTCCAAAGGTACAGAAGTTACTAGCGGAAAGGGCAGACATAATTAGACAATGTGCATTACTGCTCTCCAGCAGAGATTTGTTTTTCAGTCAGGTTTTAATCAAAAAGTTCTGTATTATAGGATTAGAATAGGTGCTCTTTAAAATTTTGAACACAGGCGACATTGAGTGAAATGTCTAACTCCTTTTGGCCCCCTGCCCTCTCGGGATCTGTGGGGTTCTGGCTAAAGGAGGCACTAGAACGGCCCAAGACGGGGAAAAATCGTACTAGTAAAGGGGAGTGGGGTAAAGGGAACTTGAGCTGCGTTTCCTCCTTACTCAGAAGTAGTCGGGCATCATACATATGTTCGCAGAAGAATGGCGTTTTTTCTTTCAGTGCATTTCCTGTCCTTGTTTCTTTATCCTTTAAACACGCTAGTATCACCAGATTCTTCGACTGGTTCTGGACTTAAAGAAACATAGACAAAGCTTGAATCATAAAATAAGCATTTTTTCTTGAAGTTAAGTGTTTCTTCTGTTTTTGCCTTTCATCTCCTGGAACTTTCTGTTTAACTTGCTGATGTTAGAAAAAACATTTCACTCTACCTGTTAAGTCAGAGGAATTTCTTTTTCTTCAGGCTTACCTTTTGTCACAGCTCCAAACAAGTTTGAAGCTCTGGCCGCGCACGATGCTTTGGTTGAGCTCAGTGGAGCCATGAACACGACCGCCTGCAGCCTGATGAAGATTGCAAACGATATTCGCTTTCTGGGTTCTGGTCCCCGCTCGGGTCTGGGAGAACTGATCCTGCCTGAAAACGAGCCAGGAAGCAGTATCATGCCAGGTAATGACAGAGCTGCTGAACGTCCGCGCCTGCGCTCGACAAGAGCCCGGGCATTCTCAGAGCAGAGCGTGTCTCCTTGTGGCCAGCATGATCCCAGGCATGGATCGGGACGGGTGGGGCGCGCTCATTTCACCGTGTCTGCTGGCCACCTGTAATCAGAATTGGGAGCACCACCCAACAATACAGGAACAGAGAATTAGCACGTGTACTTTGATTCCTACACGAGAGAATGTGTAAGTTCCATCTTTCATAATCCAGAGCCAGAAGAATTCTGAAACCAGCTGTTAAGGTGATCAGCATGGGTTGCATAAAAATGAATTCTTCCAACTGCCTGTTATTTCATTTTTTCCTGTGGGTTTTGGCCTGTCAGATAAGGGAAGTGACACAGACACTGGCTGTCTGGATTTTAGCGAGTCATTTGACAGACTCCTGTGACATTCACTGAGTCCGTGGGGACGTGTGGGCAGCCCTGTTAGACGAATGTGGTGGGTGAACAGTGACACTTAAGTGACACTAATGAGTGGACCTCAGACTGGGGGCATGTCTCGGTAGCAGGCTGAAGGGCTCGGCCCCTCCAGCACTTGATGGGTGACCGAGGGCAAAGGCAGGGAATGCGTGTGCGTCACATCAGTGGACAAGGGGACGGCCGTACGCCAGGTGACACGATCAAGGTTCATAAAGAAAGGCCTCTGTGGGCTTGACTGAAACTGACAAAGTGACTTTTAATAGTGAAAAAGAAAGAGCTGACTGTAGATTCTTCTAAATCTGTGCGTGTGTGTAGAATAAGAAGAGATCTGATTTTAAAATAGTTCATGTTGAGAAACGATGTGAGTTTCGTAGACTGCAAATTCAAGGTGATTGCCTAGGAAAGAGAAACCCAGATTCACAGATAAAGAAATAACCTTTCCAGTGTGTTGCCTTGTACTGGTCAGAGGACTCTGGGGTGTCTGGTTCAAACTTGAGCTCGTCAGAGGGGTGCTGCCGGGGCGGTGGGGCTCTGGAGACTTACTATGAGTAGGAGAATTCCAGCTTAATGTCGGCTTCCTCCGAGAAGTCTCCCCAGTGTCAGCGAGGTGCCTCTTTTATGACTGTTCCCATAGCAGCCGCCTTCTCGGTATTTACCCCTCATGTGCTGTAACTGCCAGCCCTCTCCCTCTCACCGCGGTGTGTTCAGTGCCTGGCTCCATAAATATGTGTACAATGGAAGAACGCCGTGGAGATGGGGAGGACTGATTTAAGGTGTGGGTGCAGGTACTCATGACTCATTAGCCATTGAATGAATGATTCACGGTTTGTGGCAACCCATCCCTCTCTCTTTGCTTGGTTTGTTTCCATTGTATCAGCACTGATGGTTGGGGACTTGCTTTATTTAATGAAGTTAGATTTCCTTCTTTTCTTGCTTATTTGACGTAATCCCTGATCTTAACGGACACTCGAGGCCACGAGCATGTTTGATGTGGCGTCTTTCCTTGGTGGCTCTTTTGAAGGCAAGGTGAACCCGACCCAGTGTGAAGCGCTGACCATGGTTGCCGCCCAAGTCATGGGGAATCACGTCGCCGTCACCGTCGGGGGCAGCAATGGACATTTTGAGTTGAACGTTTTCAAGCCAATGATGGTAAGCTTTAGGTTCGATTTTTAATGCTTTCTGACTGAAGGCTAATTGTCTTGTGTTTTCTTTCATAAAGGTTTCTAAAGATTTCACATTAGGCACAGGGATGATGAAAGTAGCATGTGGAAGTCAAGCGTATGTTAATATTAGAAGATTAAGCCTGGATATTTAATTAGGTGATTTTTAGCTCAAGGAATTTGATGGTTTGCTTTATTTAATAGGAAGAAAAACTCTGAAATAGGATGTGGGTTTCTTCCTCGTCACTCACCCAGTGGGGGGGACGCCAGTGGCTAGAAATAAGTCTCCTCAAGCCGTCCCTCAACCCTGTCTCTTCCTCACGTTGCTTCTTTCTTCTTCCCTCAAATTCTGTCTTCTTAGAAGGATAACTCACATTCGCCCTCAGGCAGATTTGCTGCTCCAGGCTTCCACCCCAACTTGTCCTTGGATTGTTCTCCTGGTCCTTTGGAATCCCCACAGACTTGATAACATCTGACCTTGGCCTTGAAACGCTTCTCCTTGGCTTCCTCAGCACCCTCCTCCCATGCTCTTCCCTGTCCCTCTCTGGCTCTCCTGCATCTGTTTTCCCTCTTCCACATGCCTGGAAAACATTCGTATGTCTAAAATCTCTTCTTTACCTTCATCTTCACAAAGATGGAGCAGGGTGGCCCCATCCTTATCTTTCCTCCAGGTCCCTCAGCTTCAGATAACAGAGCTGTCGTCGTTTGGAGTCCATTATTTGGGTAGAGTGTTATATCTAAAATATATTAGAGGCTTATTACCAGTTTGCATCTGGTATAAAGTCCGGTTTTAATTTGATAAGGACATGTAGTGACAAATATGAAGACTGTTTATTCGGTATATTTGTCCAATCTCTGTCAGGCACTATACTGGGTACCAGTGATAATAAGCAAGACATATTTTTTTGCCCTCACGGAATGTACAGTCTCATGAAAAGTAAAAGTTGGGCCAAAGCAGGACGCGGACATCTAAGCTTTTGCTTGCATGTCAGATTCCAGTTAATACCAGCTGCCTGGCAAATGTAGCAGTGCAACATATGTCTTGCTAATCTTTTTATTTTAAAAAACAAAAATGTATTTTTTGTCTTTTATAGAAAATACATCAAGGTAATCAACATTTGCCTTATATATATTTTTAAGATTGTATTTATTTGAGACAGCGAGAGAGAGCATGAGCAGGGGAGGGGCCGAGGCAGAGGGAGAAGCAGACTCCCCGCTGAGCAAGGAACCTGATGCGGGACTCAATCCCAAAACCCGGGGATCATGACCTGAGCCGAAGGCAGGCGCTTCACCGACTGAGCCACCCAGGCACCCCACCATTTGCCTTATATTAAAGTCATTAGTATCACATCAAACCTTGAAGTTCTGAGCCTTCTACTGGAGACCATTGTTGGGACTGTAGTTTTCAGACCCTGAGGTTTTAGACCAAAAGAGAGTGGAGCGTGGATATATCTTTATACATATTGGAAATGCCATCAAAAAGGAAAAAGCGCTAAAACAAACTGATTTTACGTTTGTTTTAAATGTTGTGTGAAAGGTTATTTTAAAGGGTCTGAGGAATATTTGTGGTTAAGCATTAAAAACGTCACGACCATTAAGACCTGGGAAGCCCTCATTGCACTGATTGCCTCAAACAGGCTGAACTTTCTAACGTCTGCGTCTTTACTTCCCTTCCAGGAGATTCTTTTTCCATCTCTGGTTATCTGAGGCCCCTCCATCAAATAGGACTTCAGCGATTCCTGCAACTGAATTAGTTTCTTTCTCTGTGCTAACATTTCATACCTGTGTTCTTTCGCACTACAGGGTCTCTTGGGTTCCAGTTATTTGTATTTTTTTTACCTCTTTTAGATTTCAGTGTCCTCAGATGTTCATAATTCTTTCTGTGTTTCTGTGGGGATAGTGCTTTACAAGTCGTAGGAGTGCTTCATGTTTATCCAATTACATATTTACTCATTTACGAACCAGCGCATAATATATATTATTGGACAGAAAAGTTAGGCTCAAAAAGCCGCTCTCTTTCTCTCCCTCTCCCCTTCACCCCTCCCATCACAGATCAAAAATGTGTTACACTCAGCCCGGCTGCTGGGGGACGCGGCCGTTTCCTTCACAGAAAACTGCGTCGTGGGAATCCAGGCCAACACAGAGAGGATCAACAAGCTGATGAATGAATCTCTGATGTTGGTGACTGCTCTCAACCCTCATATAGGTAAGGTTTAAGGAATAAGAATGTCATCTTGACTACAAATGGAAAAGCTAAAGTATTTTTAAGAGATCGTTGGGTCAAGGTGGACAGCAAATTCCTTTCAGGAATTGTTTAGTAAAATGTCATAAAATATTTGAAATTGTGTTATATTAATATGCTGTCAGTTATGCTTCATTTTATTTGAAATGTGGTAAACTCTGAAGTTCAGACTCACATAAATCTTAATGGTATTGAGACGTTGAGATTCTGCGCAGACTAGCTGGGACAGGTCCCCTCAGTTGATAGCGTCACTAGGTGGCACTGGCCGGTTAGCAGTGGGATGGATTCATTTTTCTGCCTTCTCTAGATGCTCTGCTACACTTTGATTTTGTTGTTTTATTCAATTCACAAGTAGGAAGTTACCAATAAGAACAAAAGAAAAAGAGTGGTATTCATTGCTTATAGGGAAAGGCGGGAAAATATACATATTTTATCTAAAACCATGACTCTCCTATTGCAAGCCTTTGTCAGAATTATCAGTATTTCATTGCGTAAATTCAAACATACCGACTTGTGTTGTGGCCTGACTATAGCGATTCTCACTAAAGACACGGTTTCAGCTTGGAGGTTTTGAGGCATTCACTACGTTATGTCTCTGCACCTTCTTACTGCTGAGCTGGGTTGTTAACATATTCTTTGATTTTTTATTTTATGATAAGTTAGGAGACGGTCATTGGCACAACATGGTTGCTGTTTAAAATATTCTCCTATAATCCTGAACTTTCAAGGCACATTTTCTATTATTGGCTTCACATCCAGCTGACATTTCAGTTTTACAAAGTGAGAGCTCATTTGGCTGCTTCATGCGGCTCTGAGCTACCGGCACACACATCGTGTACACCCGTGTAGCCGTGATACGTCTCCTGTGCTGTGCTGTAGTGTTGAGGTCGGTAATGATACTTCGATCCTTTACAAACTGTTGCACTTCAGCATTCAGCCAGAGCGCAGAGCGCCTCACAGGGGAACCCACAGGCTTATGTGAGAAATGTTCCCTCGCATGTGGACTTCAGAACACTTAAGTTAGAAGAGCTCCTAACTCTGAATAATTGATCAGACTCTCTTGGAATCAGTTTTCCGTGAGGTAAGGCCATACAAGGATAAATGGGCAAACCACACCTTGCTGGAACGCATGAGCCTTGTAGCTGCTCGTCGTGGGTCCTCTGCCCCTCGTTATGGAGCAGGCTGGCTGGTGACAGGGTTCTGCGGGACCCGAAGAGTAGAGCTGAGTGGTTAGCGTAAGACTCAGACTCTAACGTCCTCAATACAAGAGCACACAGTACCTCGTGTTGACTCTGATCGTTCGATGAAAATTCTTTCTCAAAGTTACTCTGCTCGGTAAATGCGCTTTTCAGCATGCTTAGCATTCACGAGTTCAGGTGAGTACTAAAACTGCCCGTAATCTGTTTCATAGATGGTTAATGGTTACATGCCAACAGGTAACATCTTGCCTGGTTGGCGATCGTGTTGCCTCGAGGCCTTTGTCCTCTGATCTGGAGGTGTCCGGGGTTTTTTCCTCCTTTGTTGGTTTCATTTTTGGGTTTTTTGTTTTTGTTTAAGATTTTATTTATTTGGGAGAGAGAGAACAAGCAGTGGGGAGGGGCAGAGGGAGAGGGAGAAGCGGGGGATCATGACCTGAGCCAAAGGCAGATGCTTCACCGACCGAGCCGCACAGGCGCCCTTTTGTGTTCTTTCTTGCTTTTGCCTTCTGACCCTTTTTTCAGTTGTGTTAAGACAACTTGCAAAGCTGTCCATGCCCTTGCCTTTGTTAATTCCAGAGGAAAGTAAGTGAGGCCAGCAGCACACCTGTGGTCTCTGGTACAGGACTGGATCCATGCTAAAACTCCCCTGCATCCTCGCGATGTCTGGGAAGACGTCAGGGTACTGAGAAGTGCTGTTGGAGGCGGCTGGCCAGGTGCATCCCTCCGCACGGCCCCTGCCCGCCCCCCCAGCGCCAGTCCCCGCGGCTCCGCACGGGGTGGTTTACTGCCGCACTACAGCACTCAGCCGGTTAGAATGGTGGTTTTCGGTTAAACGTGTTTCTGGAAACAACACGTATTTCTGCTACTCAGAAGTATGTTTTCATGTCTCGGTGCTATATCGTGTTCCTGCTCTTCCCCCTGGGAAAATGGGAGTTATTCTGTGGTGTAGTATTGACATTGGGAGTAATGTTTTTGATCCTTTAAAAATCATTGTACATTAGCAGTCAGCCCGAGAGCTAGACAGGGGAACCCAAAGGTGATCGAAGCAGCCAGCTGCCCACAGGAACATATCTGTTGTAGAAAGTGAGGTATGTTTAAGTCTGTATCATTTAAGAAAAAGGAAGGTTTTATTCTGTATCAGATATGACAGCTCTGAAGATAATCACTGTTAATTTTTTTTTTAAGATTTTATTTATTTATTTAGCGCAAACGGGGTAGGGGCATAGGGAGCGAGAGAGAGAATCTTAAGCAGACCCTGCACTGAATGTGGAGCCGACACGGGGCTCGATCTCACGACCCCGAGACCACGACCTGAGCTGAAACCAAGAGTGGGAGGCTTAACCGTCTGAGCTACTCACGTGCCCCTATTAAATATTTCTAAGATTAAAAATGTTACTGAAGAGATCGGTGGCCTCAGTCGACTAAATGATTGATTGCCTTTTGATCTCAATACAAAGGCCTACACTGGCTTTTTATTTTTTCTTCAGGGTATGACAAGGCGGCAAAGATTGCCAAGACAGCACACAAAAATGGATCCACGTTGAAGGCGACTGCTGTGGAACTTGGCTATCTCACCGCAGAGCAGTTCGACGAGTGGGTGAGACCTAAGGACATGCTGGGTCCAAAGTGATTGAAATAAATTTATGGTAAAAATGATTATGTTCTATAAAAGAAATGAAAAAACTCCTTATTGATGTTCTGAAACGGAAACGGATGAATGTGCAAGGAGGCCGCTCCTGAACTTGACCGTCTCTAGCAGAGCAACTTGGTTGATATTATAAAACCCCAGGGTGTGCTGGGTCCAAAGTGAACTTGGAAAGTGTAAGCGAAGTGATTAAATTGTATAAAGTCAAAACAGACTCATTTTTCTTTTATGTTAATTGACTGTATTATAGTCGAATCTCATTTCTGTGTATGTGTGTATTGCTTCATATGTTTTATAGAAGAGCAGTACTGATTTTTAAAGAGTTTTAATTTTGTTGGCTGGTACTGTTTTCAATTCCCCTGTAATGAAAAAGTACTTGTTATCTTGTTCCTAGGTCATATACTTAGACACCTTTTCTTTTCCTGTGATTTGGGGGCATAAGCTAACGGAACACTTGCCCTGCAGCTTGGAGGGGGCAGTGGGTACGTGTGTGCGTGCGTGTGTGCGTGTGCATACGTCTGTCCATTAGGGAGTAGGGCAGGTTTAAAAATTGGGCAGACAGACTCCATGTGCTGATGACCCACACACACACCTCCGACCTTAGATCAGTCATCACAGAAGGGCTGCGGACTGCGGGTCAGGAACTCTAGGACATGGATTAGAAAGGGTCAGGGTGTAGGTCTGAACTTGGGAAGAGAGGAGGGTGTCGTGCAAGGCAGTCCTGTCCGTTACCTCTGCGTACCAGAGCCGGGATTTTTTAGCAGGGATTCACCTGAAACAACCACAGGGGATTTTGAACAAGCAGTTCTAGGGAGACCCAGGCCAGATTGATCTAAACCTGAAGCTAACGGCATGATTTAACATAGAATCAACCTCCATTATGGAGGGACTAGGTCAGTTTGGATTTTTTGCCATTTCTCCTTGTGTGGTAAATAACAGGATCGTGGGGAGACAGAGTCCCACTAGTTAAAGCATCTCATCTGTAAGCAGTGCTGTATCAAGCATGTTTTTAAAAAATGGGGAACTTACCCCTGATACTTATTCTTGGAAAATCGGCCATCAACACCCATTCCCTGTGGTCTTTAGAAGGCAGCGTATGTAGCGTGTAAGATTGTAATTAAAAGTTCTAGAACCTTTGGTGAAAGATGAAATTATGTTGTAACTAATCTCTTAAGCCTGAGTGAGCACTCTTTTTTTTTTTCCATAAAAAGGGTTTCCAAGCTTTTTTATGGAACTGTGGAACTTACAAGTTCTGCTTTCCAACCCATCAGTAATTGTATTTGCCACTGTTCTTCTCATGGTGATGGTGCAATGCTTGCACATTCTGCTTTAAAACAAAGCATGCTCCTGGTCTCTTTTGTTTCAAAAAGATTTTTATTGGAAAAAAACATAAAGTTAGTTAAATTGCTTAGCAGTGCCTGGTCGTCGCCATCCCAACTGGCAAGTGTTGTGTCTTTGCGGAACTTTGTGACGTGGGTGTCCTGCCCAAGCAGGCGTCCTCCGTCCCAACAGGCCGCGTGTGACGGCTCAGCTGGAGACGGAAGTGGTTGCATAACAGAGACAACAGCAGATTGCGCTCCCAGCTCAGTCTCATGCGGCTGTCTGCTGTGTCCTAGCGCGTTACGAGCCACGGTGAGACTCGTGAGCTGACAGTCACCTCCGTGTGATGTTGGTGAAGGAGACCCGTGCTTTATGACGGAACCCTGTAGGAGGGTTTTAGAGTTCCCTGGTGAAGGGTCGTACTGCCCGTCAACCTCAGCGTTTTTACACGGGGGCGGTTTTGTCTCCATGGGACGCTTGGCAGTATCTTGAGACCTTTTTGGTTAAAATGTCAGGTAAATATGTATAAAATGGACACAGAAACAGTCCATTGATTGTGAACAGTGTCGTGACTATGAACAAACATGTAGAATGACAAGGGGTTTTCTGGAGCAAGCGAAATTTCAGAGGAGGAGGGTCACGGGGTTTGTGAAGTGATCAGTCTGGAACTACCACCAGCTTGACACGCAGAAGCGTCAGGCAAATTCATAGTAAGTCATGGGTGAAATTTGCTCATTTAACTGTTTAACTTGGTTGACAGAAAAAAAATGTATGCACAAAAACTTACGAGGCTATGTCACACTCAAACATTTGAAAGACTGTGTTCTTGAATATATCTGTGTTATGCCTCTTTCGTTTCCTCTTCAGTGGTCCTTGCGATTTATAACTGTGGCAGCGAGAAACCTGGGAGAGACAAATTTAATATATTTTTTAAAAGGCAGATAAGCTAAAAACTGGTAACCTAGAATGAAATTGTTGGCGGGGGTTAAGAGGTACGAACTCCCAGTCATTATCAGTAAGTCATGGGAATGCGGTAGATAGCATAGGGAATATTTTAATAGAGCAATAAAATATAGCAATATTTTAATAACTTTGTATGGAGACAGCCGGTAACTGGGCTTGTGTGGAGCGTTTTGTAATGTATAAAAATACCTAATCATTGCATACACCTGAAACTAACCAGACATTGCATGTCAGTTATCTGTGCCTCCCTCTCCCCTTCACCCGTCGTGCTCATCCCCCACCCGCCTCCCCACTGGCCACCACCATTTTGTTCTCTGTATTTGTAAGACCGATTCTGCTTTTTTTGTTTGTTTATTCCTTTGTTTTGTGGATTCCACTTATGAGTGAAATCATATGGTCTTTGTCTTTCTCAGTCTGACTTATTACATTTAGCAGCTGACCTATTACGCTGAGAAAGACGAGTTCTTATTTATGGTTTGTTTGCCATATTTAGATGCTGTGAAATTGTAGCGTCTATTAGTCCTGTCCCAAAACAAAATATTAATCTGCACAATTATAGGTGGGAATTTCATACGAAGAGTTTTCTCAGAAGTTGAGACACTCCAAGTGAAACCATGCATGGTTGGAGCTCTCATCATGGAATTTGTTTAGTCTTTTATTTTCGTTGGAACAAGTTGCGATGTCTTACCATTTGCGAGCTTTGTTTTCAGTCATTGCAATTCATATTAAAAAGCTGTAATACCTAAAGCTGCTGGTGCTCCATTCATCAAATATCTTGACCAAAAATTCTCCCACTTTATTAGTTTCCTGTGGTTACCGTGATGAATAAATGTGCACTTGGTAGCCTATGCCACAGAAATGTAGTTCTGGTCGCCCAAAGTCTGAAATCTCTCTCGCTGGCCCAAGTCCGTGTCTCTCTGGCCGCACCCCTCCTGGGACTTCCAGGAGAATCTCTTCTTGCCTCTCAGCGTCTGGTGGTTGCCCACAACCCTTGACCTGCGGCTGCATCACGCCATTTTCCCATCCCGCGCTCACACGGCTTCCTCATCTGCCTGCATCAGATTTCCCTGTTTCTCTAAGAATTGAGGTACATGTATTTGTAACCCCCAAGTCAGCACTGCCTTTAGGGTCCACCGGGATAAGCCAGGACAAGCTGACCATCTGAAGATCTTTTACTTAATCACATCTGCAGAGTCCTTTTTTTCTTTTTTATCATAAGAAGTAACATTCACAGGATCTGGAAATTAGGACCTAGACATCCTTGGCAGCCATTATTTATCATACTACACCAAATAATGAACAAAATGCAATTACCATTTAGAAGGCACATTTATAAAAAATTCACTTGTGCTGTAGGGAACTTAGGATGATTTATGAAGTCATTCCTTAAAAGCCTGCGAGGGGCGCCTGGGTGGCACAGCGGTTGAGCGTCTGCCTTCGGCTCAGGGCGTGATCCCGGCGTTATGGGATCGAGCCCCACATTGGGCTCCTCCACTGGGAGCATGCTTCTTCCTCTCCCACTCCCCCTGCTTGTGTTCCCTCTCTCGCTGGCTGTCTCTATCTCTGTCGAATAAATAAATAAAATCTTTAAAAAAAAAATAATAAAATAATAAAAGCCTGCGAAAGTGTGTGCATATTAAAATCTTTTAAAAGATTTTCAGTATCAGCGTCATTGCAAAATTTTTTGATAAGGTAAATATGTAACATTTATGTATTTTGACATCTTCTGTTTCAATTGGGAGAATATCACAGCTTGTTTGAATTGTATTTAGACCACAACCAGTTCCAAGTATACTTTTGCTCCACGGGTTTCTTAATTTAGTGAAATCACTGTTTTTACCACCACACTGTGTTCCACCAAAATAAGTGTCTATATTGCTACAAGATCAAAAAACTTTATTCTCAATGTTGAACTTCTTTTTTGTAAAGATTTTATTTATTTATTTGAGAGAGTGAGTGAGTGAGGGGAGAGAAGGGGGAGAGGGAGAGAATTTCAAGCAGGCTGCATACTGAGCGAGGAGCCTCACGCAGGGCTTGATCCTAAGACCCGGAGATCATTACCTGAGCCAAAACCAAGAGTTGGAAGCTCAATGGACTGAGCCACCCTGGCGCCCCTCAATGTTGAACTTTTTAATAACATTTACAGTAATATTCATGATACTGTTTCACCGGTGACGCCCCAACAAAAATAGCTTCCAGTCATTATTGGAGATAACAGACTTCCTGTTTGGAACACTTGGTGGCTGATAGAAAGCTGGCACCATGTAACTCTGGTTAATGAACCCAACTCTGTGGCTTCACTCTAAAGACTTTATTTTTCTTTGAGTAGTTTTAGGTTCACAGCAACATTGAGAGGAAAGTACAGAGATTTTCCATTTACCCCCACTCCTACCCATGCACGGCTTCCCCGAGGATGGGTGCCCCACTCCAGATGGTATATCTGTGCCCGTGATGAGCCTA
Source organism: Ailuropoda melanoleuca (assembly GCF_002007445.2). Classification (NCBI taxonomy): domain Eukaryota; kingdom Metazoa; phylum Chordata; class Mammalia; order Carnivora; family Ursidae; genus Ailuropoda; species Ailuropoda melanoleuca. The sequence continues at coordinate 70,317,396 of NC_048225.1, forward strand.
CGTTGGCACATCGTTGTCACCCCGAGTCCGTGACTTACATTAAGGTTCCCTCCTGGTGTTGCACACAGCATGGCTTCGGACCCGTGCACAGCATTATGGCTTCACTTCTACGCCTGCAAGGAAACCTGCAAACCGAAACAAATGAAAGTCACTTCGTAGGATAGTCGTCGTTTTAAGTGGAAAAGCCATGCTTCACGAAGTGAGATATAAGTGCCCCTTCTGCAGCTGCGTATTTTAGATTGCCATCTTCGAGCACTGTCTCTTAAAGCAGCTATCAGCTTCGGAAGCAGGTGCTCGAGCTCCTTCGGCATGCTTGTGTCTTCTGGTTTTCACATGGTCAGTGACATCCTGAAGGCGGATGTCAATGCGGACAAATATTTTTATCAAGTGGCATATTTATCCATAACTTCCTTGATGAATGAAAGCAGTACATAATTTTTTGGGGGCACCTGGGGGGCTCAGTCGGTGGAGCGTCCAGGTCTTGATTTCAGGGTTGTGAGTTCAAGCCTCACGTTGGGCTGCACACTGGGCATGGAGCCTACTTTAAAAAAAGAAAAGAAAAAGAGCCTCTTTTGAGTTTATTACTGCTGGCGAGGCTTATTAAAATCTTTTAAAAAACATTTACCTAGTAATACAATAAGTAAATTTTTGTAAATTCATGGTATACAGTAAATATCGAAACTGTCGTGGCAGGAGCGCTCCAACCATTCACCAGACGTGCTTTGTGGCCGGACTGCTCAGTCTTTATTTCCTATAGCTACGGGAACAAACTGCCACAGAACGGGTGATTTAAAACCACACCAAGTTATTCTCCTATAGTTTTGGGGGTCAGAAGTCCAAAATCAGCCTCACTCATTGGCAGGACTGCTTCTTTCTGGAGCTTCCGGGGAAGAATCCATCTGTTGCCCTGCCTTTTCCAGCTTCTAGAGACTGCTTGCATTTGCTTTCATCTCACATTCCCTACTGCTCATTCTGGCAGGGACGGCTGCATCAAATACACCTTCCCACTACCACTGAGTATTTTTAATTTTTATTATTTTCACACTGCCGTGAACTCCTGGCCACTCTACTAATTATTTTTCTGGATACAGCAATGAGGGGAGATTTTGGGGGGTCAAGAGCATGGCTTGCAAGAGACCTCTTGATATGTTCAGTCGATTCTCATTTTTCCTGGCACTTAATTTTATAAAGTCATGGAGAAGACTAAGTTAGCAAATACTCAAACCATTGCCCCTGCAAGAAAGACAAGGTCAGGTTCCTGCAGGACTCTGCTCAACACATTTCTTTAACTGATCAATGCCTTGTTTCATGTGTTTAGACTTAAAAACGTTTTATTTAATATATGTTGTGGATTCATTAGCATAGAACTCCTGGCCCGCAACACTGTTTAACGCATGTAAGCTTGCCTAACAGATGTACTTTCTCCGTGAAGCACATCACAGCCTCTTGTGCTTAGGGGGCGCCAGACAACACCGCATTTGGGGGCCATTTTAAACAGCAAAGTCACCAACAAAAGGCACCAAAGCGAGAAAATCATAGTGCTAAGTAGACCATGAAAAGAACACTGTCAGGGAGGGAGAATTATCTCCCCAGTCTCAAGGTCTTCCAGCTGGACTAAGAACTAAGCTGACATGAGACAGATTCACAGGAGAAAAACCCACAAAGTTTTAACGTGCACACAGAGGACCAATAATGAAATTAAGGAATTCTAAGCAGAGTTCTAAACTGCTGAGGTAGTGGAGAGTGAAGAGCAACAAGGTTTATTTCTGCAGCTTTTTTGACGTTAAAGTCACTATCTCTGATGATGAGGAAGCCTTTTTCCTTCTTGAAAGAAGGAAGGTATTGTTCATATGGAAGATTTGTTTCCTGCTTTCAGGGGGACAGAGGAGGGTCTGAGTGTCTTGCACCAGCTGTTTGTTTCTTTTTATTTTATTTATTTATTATTTGCGAGAGAGAGCAAGCACGAGTGGGGGGAGGTGCAGAGGGAGAGATTATTTAAGACAATCAATATGCTAAGTGGCACATTTGGGGAGCCTGCCCTTGTCTCCTGCAGTGCTGTTTGCCGAATAAGAGCTGAAGAGAAGGCAGAGATTGCCTTGCCTGAACGCACTGGGACCCAAAATTTGTTATTCATCCTGTTCATGCCCACAAATGACCTCAAAAGGGCTGGCAGTACTGACTTGGGGGTTACAAATACATTTTAGCCAGAAGGTGAATTAGCAAAGATGGAATCCATAGATAATACAGATGGGCTGTCTTACCAAACTCTTTTCTAGAAAAGTTGTACAAATGATGCTGCTGGTAGCTGTGGTGTGAGGGTACTATTTAGGCTGACAATAGTATTACCATTTCAAAAATTGTTGAATGGATTTTTTTTAAGGTACCTCATTGTTTTAATGTGAATTTGTTCTGTTGCTACAGAAGTCAATTTTTTCAATGCATTTGTTAGTTATTTTTCTATAATTTTTTTGTTCTTCAACTTTGTTCATTTTTTCTTTTGGGTTTTTGTGTGTTCATATCAATTAGAATGAGCTTTGTACATATCAAGTTGATTGACTGTTTGACATACTTCATGTAGATATTTTCTCCCAGTTTTTTGTTTGCCTTGTAGCTGAGTTTCTGAATGTTCAGCATACAGGAAATCCATCCACTTTACACTTGAGCTCTTTCAAAATATTTGGAAATAACAAAAAATGACAGGCTGTGGTTTGACAGATGAAGAGAGGGTGAGAGACAAAAGAGACGAAGTTAACAATCTTTCCAGTCAAACACTCACCTGCAGGGTTTTAATTCTGTGTTGCATGCTGAATTGCTGAGAAAACCACGAGCTAGGATTCTGTGGACCAAACCAGATTGATTTCTCATGTTAACCAGGTGCTATACGCGGCACCGGGAAGATGGTAAAGGCTTCTTTTAATAAAACCTGTATGTTCTTGCAGTTGTCAGACCAACAGCAAGAATGATGGAAATAGTCACCTTCTCCCAACAGTAGCTAAAAATGTATTTTTAATTAAATCTATTCCAAATACATTTCATGGTTTTTACAAGGTGAGAAGTGCTTTGCTAGCAAATACCTCAGTAGGGGATTGTTTCCTTGTGTGTGTGTGTGTTTAATTATTGATGCATTAATTAAGAAAATTACCAACTTAAGTTCTGAATTCTTGATTTGGGATTATGTAACTACACATGATTCTATTTGATATATAGATAAGCACACAAAACAAAAATAGAGGTTTAGATTCACACACTGTAGTCATTTTTGGGAGGGGGATGCTGCTTATTTAAACTGACCACATATTTTATACTAAAAAAATTTAAATGACATAGGGTGAATTTGCATTTTACTGGGATGAGGTGATGATGAACCGAATTCTGATTGTAATCATCTTTGGTCATGTTTATACTTATAATTATTTAGATTCAATTTATTTAACATATTTTCTGGCATCCGTTTTTATTCGAGTCCAGAAATACTGCTTCAAGGGTAGTATTATGATATATCTTGCCAAAACGTAATGTTTTTTGCCAAATGTAGTTTTTAATTTTAGTGTTTATCTTGTATATCTCACTGCAGATATATTTGAACAAAAAGCACCTGTAACAGTCATTCTCACCCCAGATGGTGGGGGCAGGGCAGAGATTTCATTAGAATCTCTGGAAAAATTTTTAAAATATCAAATCTTGTTCCATCCCTCATGAATTCAATCAGAATTTCTGAGGAAGGACACCAGGCACTCGCATTTTTATGAAAAGCTTCCCAGGTAATTTTTGTGGGTGAGCAGGACTGGGGACCACCAATCTATGATACAGTGATAATTTCTTTATATGTAAATAAGCAATTCATTATATTCCAGATACAATGATAATCGTTTTGAGAATGTCTAAAAAATGTACATTGTGCCATTCTTGTTACGAAGCTGTTTAAGTCATCCGGCAAAATTTCACAGTTATCGATCACTGTTCTAAATTCTCTAGTTACTTCTCCTTTATTTCCTCTAATCTTAAAGGCCTCTGATTTTTTTTTTAATTTGTGCGTATGTATGTTATGTATGTATGTATTTCTCTATTTAGAGAGCACAAGCAGGGGGAGGGGCAAAGGGAGAGGGGAAGAGGGAATCCCAAGCAGACTTCACGCTGAGCACAGAGCCCAATGTGGGGCTTTCTCCCATGACCCTGAGATCATGACCTGAATTGAAATCAAGAGTGGGACATTCAACCGACTGAGGCACCCAGGCACCCAAACTAAAAGACTCTTATCATTAAAGGAGAAAATTTCGTGGCCATTTTATTTTAATGATTAAACATTTTTCAAAAGCGGTTTTTCTATATTACTAACAGTCTTATGATGAGAAGAGTGAGATCATAGTTTCTTGGAATTTTGTGATATTTTCTCAAAATAAAAAGTACCCCTCATGCCCCCAAACTTAATACCTACTGTCTACAGCTATTCTGATTTTTAACTTAAGCAGTATTTGACTTTATACTTTCATAATTTTTAGATGTAAATTTATTGACATCCCTCACCATACCTTTCAACACTCCCCAATCATAAATGAACAGGTATTCCAGAAAACCGTCCTAACTTTACAGGCACAAAAGCTAAAACACAGTAAATATAGCACACAATATTTTCCCATTCTGTAGAGTTCTCCTTGTCACAAGGAAACTGAAGGACTCCATAGAAGTCTGCTTTTTGCTCCTTTTTCTGCTACCCTTGCTGGGACCTGCGCCACATCTGGAAGAGTCTAAGGAAGGGCTGGGCAAGAGTGACGGAATGGAGCCACCATGTGCCTATTCCAGACCATCAGCCCTAGACATCTGGATGTCCAGACCTCAGGCTCCAAGGAACAAATGACTTTTGCAGGACACCTGGATCCTTGTCCTTGTTCTGACCAGTTCCTGGATGCCTGAGAGGACCGTCCACCAGACCACATTCCTCAATAAAAATTTCAAACCCTGAGCAAAGACGATACTCCCTCTCCTTTCCTGAGTCTTTCCTTTACGTCTGTCAACCAGCTTCCCCTCTTGTAAACGTCTCACATAACCACAGTACGGTGCTCAAGATCGGGAAGTTAACATCGGTACAATATTATTAGTAAACTATAGTCTTGTTCTCAAATTTCACCATTTTCCACACTATGATCCTTCATCTGTTCCAGGATCCTATCTGATGTCCCAAACTGCATTTAGTTGTAAATCCTTCTTAGGTTTTTTCTAGTCTGTTTCTCAGTCCTTCCTTCTCTTTTATGACCTTGATACTTGTCCTTGAAGGAGTATGGGCCAGTTATTTTATGGAATATTTCTCATTTGGATACTTCTGATATTTTCTCGTGGTTGGAATGAAATTATGCGTTTTTGGCATGAATAGGACAGAAAGATGTGGTCGTCTTCTCAGTGCATCGTGTCAAGGTTTTCATGTCTATTTAGTCTTGTTACCAGTGCTGTTGACCTGGATCACTTGGCTGACTTGGTGGCTGTCGGTCTCTTTGCTGTAAAGTTCCTGTCTCTCCCTTTGCTGTTATTACCTTGGGGAGATATGTTGAAACTATGCAAATGCTATTTCGCCTCAAACTTTCACCCACCAGTTTTTGCCTCCATGATAGATATTATCTGTGACAGTTATTGTTGCCTTTGCTTGGTGGTGATTCTCTTATTTCCCTTATACCTTTGTTAATTGGGTTTCTACTGTAAGGAAGATCTGTTTCTTCCCCCCATTTACTTTCTTATTTTTTTTATTTATTTATAACAGAATGACATTATGAATATTTATGCTATGTGTTAAAATATCTACTATTACGTATTTTGTGACTCAGTTTGCTCTATTTAGGTTGGCTCTCGTGTTCTCTTGATGAGCTGTCAGATTTTTCTGTTTCCTTCCTTTCCTGGTACCACAAGATATTCTTCATTTTGCGTCTGCGTGATCTTCAAACATTTCAGTGATGGGATAAGACTGATCCCGTGATAGCTCAGTTGTTACGCGTCTGCCTTCAGCTCAGGTCATGATCCCGGTGCCCTGGGATCCAGCCTCGCATCGGGCTCCCTGCCCAGCGGGAAGTCTGCGTCTCCCTCTCCCACTCCCCCTGCTTGTGTTCCCTCTCTCGCTGTCTCTCTGTGTCAAATAAATAAATAAAATCTAAAAAAAAAAAAAAAAAAGACTGATCCTATGAGGGCAACGTGTTGCCTTTGAAAATTCAAGAACTAATGTGACTGGTAATGATTTACTCCATGAGTTAGTTCACGTCTGTGTTATAATCAGCCCGACTATAACATAAAAATTGTTGTGCCCCTCAGTGACGACAGTGCCACATAACACTGGTAGGTAAAGAAATATTACCGAATACCACTCATAAGTGAAAAATAATAAACTAAAACCACGTCTAACTTGTGGAACTATGTGTATGGTGTGTGTGTGTGTGTCTCCAGTGAGAATACTTCAGATTATTTTAAGGACGTCGGAAGGATTTGGGAGGAAGTCGAGGAAGGACATGACCACAAGGTGGCAGTAGCACACGCCAGTCTTGCTGGGCGACCAGGCCGGATTTGCAGGACAGCGGAGTCCCTCAGGCACTGAGACCCTCCAGAGTCTTCGGTTCAGGGGCCACCACTCGGAAGGGGGAGGGGCAGGGAACGCCAGCGGGGGAGGGAATTAGGAAGGGGAAGCTACCTAGAGCTCAGCAGGAGTCTTCCGGCCGGAGAGCTCCAGAGGGCCGCAGCTTGAGGCCTTTATGGCCTGAGCTTATCTGTCGCTGGCAGATGCTGGTGCAGGTTCAGGAGGCACACAGAGCAGGCAAGCTCCAAACGGCGAACAGTCTGCCTTTTTGGACTGTGTTTCAAACCGGATGTGTAAACATTTGAGTTTGGAGCTGGCAGGCTTTTGAACCAACAGGCCTTTGTGTGCAGTGAAGAAACAGCCAACCTAGGTACCAGTACCCAGAAGCCATTTTCGACTCATTTATGGAATAAACACCAAGCAGTACCATGCTCTTGTCATGCTTCGTCAGCTCTCCACGCCGCCAACGTCATGCCCAGTGGTTATTGAGGGTGAGCTGGGGGACTAAGCCACTTGTCAGTCAGCTGACCTGAGAGGAGGGTAGATTTATGCCTAGAGATAAAGTACCAGACAGAAAAAGACCAACCACGATCGACCCCCGGTGCCACATTGACACTTTCGAGGGAGACATAGGAATAGAGTGAGTTAATATGTATAAAAATAAATGAGGTAAAGGACAAAGAGGGTGCTAGCTGGATGATTCCAGCGAGAATATTTTATGCACTAGGAATGGCATGTTATTAGCATGGCACTATTGCGTAGTCATAGTTTAAAACTGCCTTGCAGTCTTCTCTCTCCGGTGGGAGGCAATGGTATGCGTACAGTGAGAAACCGAAGAGGGCATGTGATTCCTGCTTATGTGCTGAGTACACATCCGAGTGGCCTTGGGAAGTGTCTAAAGTAACACCGATGGTGGAATGGACAATGGTGGACTTTGGTTCCAAAGTATTTTCCAGATTCTGACACTGCTACTTGCTTGTCCTGTGACCCTAAGTAGAGAGGATTTACCTCTGCGAAGCCAATTTCCTTTACAAAATGGGAATAGAAATTTCTAACTCACGTAATTGTTGTTTGTGCTGGTGTATGTCCCAGAATGTAAATGCTCCCAAGAACGACCGAAAAATTGTCTGCAGTTCATGTGGCGACCACCTAGTTGGTCCTACAGGACCACCTAAACCTACCTGATGTGATTCAAATGGTATGAGAACAATCACTCTCCAGTGTTGACTTGAAGACCCACTACACTATGAGACTCCATGAAGATAGGACTAGGGGCCATGTGCATTCTGTCTCTGAATATCCAACATCATAGACAGTACCTGGAACACAAGAAGTACTTCACAAATATTTGTTGATCAAATAAAGACTTTATTTGAATCACTTCTTCGAGAAAACCTTGACTCTAGGTGACAATCCCTGAAAAATGCAAACATTATCTATTAAATTATTCATGGGTTGGCTTGTAGTAATCAGCTGTTAGCTTCATTCACACGGCGGTATCCTAGATGCATGAGACGTAATTCTGATGAAAGGAGGTCGAGAGTGTGGGATACTGTTGAGTAAGGGAGGCATGGCTGTGGTGTTGGGGCAGGCCATTGCTGAGCCACCAGTAGGGATCTAGAGGAAGACAGATGCGTTGGAAGAGGAGCACTCAAAACGAGGAGTTAGGTTCTTGAAAACAGCCCGTTAGAGCAGGTGGCCAACTTCCCAGGGATGAGCTCTGTGCCTGAACAACTTTTAATGTGTTTGAGTATCTTACTAAAAACAAGATACTGTGGAATTAATTGTATCTTAGCATTTCCCAGAGATGAAATCAGAAAGTCAAAGACACCTATTCTTGTAGGTCCTACACCCAGTTGTCTCTGAGATACGAACCTCAGAAGGTCAGTGTGCACAGGGAAAAGTGCAGGGAAAGGAAACGGGAGGGAAAGTGACAGACATGCGGACTGAGTGAAGGAAGGGAGAAGCCAGGGGAAACAAGGGAAAGAAAGAAAGTGGGATGTTAGCCATGCCATCAGCTCTATGAATACATTTCAGAGCGTCTGCTCTACTCAACGATTTCTTGGCCTAAGCCGGAGTCCTCAGATAATGTTTTTTCCATCTTTCTCACCCACAGCCTCAACGACAATTGCCTTTGAAAGGTATTCATCTGCTTCTGAAATACTGTTCCTACAGAAAAAAGCCTTTGGAAGCTAAATATCATGGTGTGGCTCAGCCACCAAAAAGGGCATTTGTGCAGAGTAATTGGGCAAATCGAGGGTGTGAGCCCCAGAAGAAACATGTATTTTGACAAGAAAAATTGGTTGGCTAATGTTAAGGTATTGAGTAATCATAATGATTCTTTAAGTAATTGTAATTTGTTCTGTACTCCACACTTTGATTTGTGGCTTTTATCATTGAATCAAGTTATTTAGTTGTCTTTATTTTTAGGAAGAGATTCACAGTATTGAAATATTTCCAATGCCAATGATGTGAAGTCTCTTGAATATTTTCCTTTCCGGTGCCTGATGAGTCATTGGACTATCATTCTGTCCCAAGAACATTATGGTGACACCAGTCTTAGTCACAAAACCATTACTGGGGCACAGTTTGGGGGTGTAGAGTATGGGGGAAAATCAACACAATGAGAAGAGTCTAGTTTAATCTGAAAGTTGGAATTACTACCCACATTTTTAAAGCAAATTTATTTTAAAGTAGATTTCCAAATACGCAATTGCTCAGCTGCTCTGTTGTAATTCTATCTGCAGATGTATGAAGTTTCACGTTTCAGGGATATGCAGTTTGAATGCTGTCAAGTTTCATAATTCAATTTTCTTTTCAGCAGTGTGATAAATAGGGCTTGGGAGGATTATCTCACAGGGAGACCAAGTGCAGTCGTTGAATGTAAGCCCTGACGTGCGCTGTTATACGACAGGAGCACAAAGCTGGAGCACATCTAAAGGTTATCTGGTTCAGTCTCTTGCTGAAATATGAAATTCATCGTAACAAGGCTCTCATCCACTGTTAGCGGAGGAAACAGACACCAAGTGTTGGCTGACTAATAAAGCATTTGCCTTAATAAAGCACTGCATACTATTGAAAAATCTAAACAGAAGAGCTGTTTTCAAGCATAATAAATAGCTCAAATAGTTCTGTGAGAATTAAAATAGACAGCGTCCCTAGTTACAGCACAGCAAAATATAACAGCGTGGTGTCTTTCATTCTTCGATGGGAAGGTGAATTACACGTGGAACAGCCGGCCATGCTGACTTGTTCACTGCACCTCAGAGCTGGGGTGGCCACAGCTTTGCCCTGGCTGAGGAAGGTGACCTGAATGGCGAATGCTGGAAACTTGTCTCCCTTATTCATGCACAAATCCAAACTCAAAGAAACTGGTGAGGAATATATAAACTGTGTAACAGACATTGTTTCAACAGTAAGCGTTTAACACTTACTATGTCCTTGGCTCTTCATCAGCCCTAAAGTTTAAAAGATAAACGAGACAGTCTTCACCTATAGGGTAGAGGCCTGCTCCAGGCATCATGGAAGACACACGGTGATGGGGAGAGATCTCTAGCAAATAGCTTGGCACATAGCGAGCTGAGGGCCAACACCTGTCATCATGTTTTTGAACTTTACTTTTAAAAAAAGCCCAGTGAACCCTACTGCTGTGCACCTCCAGGGGTAATGATGTGCCCATGTACATTCCTCAGTTACAACAAATGTGCCACTCTTGGGGGGAGGGGTGTCGATAATGGAAAAGGGTGTGCGTGCGGGGCAGGGGGAATGTGGGAAATCTCTGTAATCTCAAACATCTGAGTTTTGCTGTGAGCCCAAAACTACTCTAAAAAATAAGGTCTAGGGCGCCTGGGTGTCTCAGTCTCAGTCATTAAGCATTTGCCTTTGGCTCAGATCATGGTCTTGGAGTCCTGGGATCGAGCCCCATGTCAGGCTCCTTGCTCAGCGGGGAGTCTGCTTCTCCGTCTCACGCTCCCCCTGCTTGTGTTCCCTCTCTCCCTGTCTCTCTCTGTCAAATAAATAAAATAAAATCTTTTAAAAAAAATAAGATAAAAAAATAAGGTCTATTCAAAAAAGAATATTAAATAGTTCAATATCTACCATAATTTCTGTTCTACTTCTCCTCGTATATCTGATTCACTTTTAATTAATTAAAAACTATGATTATCTGAGACAGAGTTACTGACATAGACATATATTGACACCTAACGTTTTGATTCACGGACACTTAAAGTAGCCTGAGAAATAAATCATATGCCTTTAGTTTTATTGTAGAACCAAGAAATGTGTGTAAAACTAAATCTCACCTCATCCCTGACCTCTGTCTGCAACCACAAGTATAATCAATTACTATTAATCCAAGCTAAAAAGAGGGAAATTATTTATTTGACTGATCAGTGATTTCACATTATAAGAAGTTTTCTGGTGCTTGAAAAAAATCTTATCTAAGATATTTTACCAGTGGAGAAAACTGAAATTCATTTTCCTACTTAAAGGTTATTTTTATTTTATTTCTATTTTATTGTTAATGAAAATTTCTGATTCTAGTGAAAATTATACTCTATCAGTTATTTAAATTATTTTATTTAAATCATTTTCCTACAAAGGTTATTTTTATTTTATTTCTATTTTATTGTTAATGAAAATTTCTGATTCTAGTGAAAATTATACTCTATCAGTTATTTAAATTATTTTATTTGTGAATTATTTCGGCTGTTTAATTTTGAGAAATTAAAAAAGCAAAATATACAAAGAATTCTTTAAAATTTAACAATAAACAAAAAGACCCAGTGAAGTAGGTAAAAGATCTGAGCAGATAGCCCCACAAAGAAGATACAGCCGTGACAGATAAGCATATGAAAAGATGCTCAACATTATACATCATCAAAGGGAACTACAACAGAAATGGCAACGACACACCATTACCCCCTGGTGGAATGGTGAAAATCCAAAACCCTGACACCCCCAAATGCTGGCGAGGGTGTGGAACAAAAGGAACTGTCTTTTACTGCTGATGGGAATGCAAAATGGCACAGCCTCACTGGAAGACAATTTAGCAGTTTCTTACAAAACCAAACATACTCTTACCATAAGTTCCAGCAACCACACTCTTTGGTACTTATACAAATGAGCTGAAAGCTTATATCCACACAAAACCCTGCACATGAAGTTTACAACAGGTTTTTAAAGTTTTTATTTAAATTCCAGTCAGTTAACGTACAGTGTAATAATCGTTTCAAGTGTACAGTATAGTGATTCAACACTTCTATACATTACTCGCTGTTGGTCATGGTAAAGTGCGCTCTGTAATCCCCATCATCTGTCTCCCCCACCCCTACCCACCTCCCCTCTGGAGACCAGCAGTGTGTTCTCTAGAGTTAAGAGTTAAGAGTCTGTTTCTTGTTTTGCCCCTCTCTCTTGCATTTTTTCCCTTTGCTCATTTATTTTGTTTCTTACATTACACATGTGAGTGAAATCATGGGATGTCCGTCTTAGACTGACTTGTTTTGCTTAGCATAATACTTAGCTCCATCCATGTCATTGCAAATGTCAATTTCATTCTTTTTATGGCTGAGTAATATTCCAGTGTGTGTGTGTGTGTGTGTGTGTGTGTGTGTGTGCCACAGCTTCTTTATCCATTCATGAGTCAATGGACGCTTGTGTTTCCATAATTTGGGTATTGTAGATAATGTTGCTACAGTGGGGTGCATGTAGCCTTTTGAATTAATATTTTTGTATTCTTTGGGTAAATATCTAGTAGTGCAATTGCTGGGTCATAGGGTAGCTCTATTTTTAACTTCTTGAGGAACCTCCATGCTGTTTTCCAGAGTGGCTGCACCAGTTTGCATTTCCACCAACAGTGTAAGAGGGTTCCCCTTTCTCCACATCCTCGCCAACATCTTTTGTTTTCTTGGGTTGTTGATTTTAGCCATTCTCATTGGTGTGAGGTGGTATCTCATCGTGGTTCTGATTTGAGTTTCCCTGATGATGAGTGATATTGGGCATCTTTTCATGTGTTCTTTGGCCATCTGGATGTCTTCTTTGGAAAAATGTCTATTCATGTCTCCTGCCCATTTTTTAATTAGATTATTCACTTTTTGGGTGTTGAGTTTTAGAAGTTCTTTATGTATTTTGGATACCAGCCCCTTATCAGACATACCATTTGCAAATATCTTTTCCCATCCATAGGTTGCCTTTTTGTTTTGTCGATTGTTTTCTTTGCTGTACCAAAGTTTTTATTTTGATGTAGTCCCAATAGTTTATTTTTAATTTTGTTTCTCTTGCCTCAAGAGACATATCTAGAAAGAAGTTGCTATGGCCAATGTCAAAGAAGTTACTATTTGTGTCCTTTTCTAGGATTTTTATGGTTACAGGTCTCACAATTAGGTCTTCAATACATTTTGAGTTTATTCTTGTGTATGGCATAAGAAAGAGGTCCAGTTTCCTTCTTTTGCATGTGGCTGTCCAGTTTTCCCAATACCATTTGTTGAAGAGACCGTCTTTTTCCCATTGGATATTCTTTCCTGCCTTGTCGAAGATTAATTGAGCATAAACTTGTTGCTGGGTTTTCTATTCTCTTCCATTGATCTGTGTGTCTATTTTTGTGCCAGTACCATGCTGTTCTGATTACTACAACTTTGTAATAGAATTTGAAGTCTAGAATTGTGATGCCTCCAGCTTTTTTTTTCAAGGTTGCTTTGGCTATTCAGGGTCTTTTGTGGTTTCATAACAGTTTTACTCATAATTTCTAAAAATTAAAAACAATCAAGATGTCCTTCATTAGGTAAGTGGATAAGTAAACTGTGGGACATCCAGACAGTGGACCATTATTCGGTGGTAAAAATAAATAAGCTACCAGGTCATGCATACAAAGACATAAAAGAGCTTCAAATGCACATTTTTGGTGAAAGATGCTAACTGAACATGAAATAAGCCAGTCAAAAATATGAATATGAATTCAACTCTAGGACATTGTGGAATAGACAAACTATGGAGACAGGTAATCCCCCAGTAATCCTGTGGTTACCAGGGATTTGGGGAGTGGGAGGGATGAGTAGGAGAAGCGTTGGTAGAGGAGTGAAACTGTTCTGTGTGATTCCGTGATGGTTTGCACGACATCATGCATTTGTCAACACCCACAACTATAGAGCACAACAGATGAACCCTATTGCAAACTGTAGACTTCTGCTAATTCATAAGGCATTAATGTTGATTTATCAGTTGTAACAAATGTGCTACCACGATGCATGATGTTAGAGTAGGGGAGACTGGGGGCAGGGGAGAGAGGGTGTATGGGACCTCTACTTTCTGCTCAAGTCTTTTCATAAATCCAAAACGTCTCTCGAAGTCTATTAACAAAACAAACAAAAGTGTACGAAGGTAAGTGGATTATATGAGTGGATTTTCACAGACCAAATACTGTAGAATCACTAACTGAAGAGTGAGCTTACCGTAAAAGATTAGCACAGAAGAAGTGACCAAAGTAGATGTTTGACGCTAGGGTGTGGCGCTCTGTCTGGTGTGCCCGAAATAGTGGAGTGTCCTGTCTAGATGGGCTTCCACTTTAGTTGGGAACACCGGGATTTCCATTACCATATTTTTTCAGTTCTAAGATGCTTTTCTAAGATAGATAGAGCATCTCTAATACACCTAATATATCATGTGCACATATGTCATCGAAGAACATCTCTAAGAATGCAGTGTAGACGCTAGATCTCTAATACATACGTAATATACAGTAGCATCTGTAAAATCAGGACACATCTCACCATTAATGGGATTTTATAATTGGCAATCTTTCTTTTTCTTAGTGGTCCATAAAATTTATGAGATCTTGAAATTCAACAAAATGTGGTAGCTGCTTCCTTGTTGTCTCTTAGGGGCCTTTTGGAGAGAAAGAGAGCTATTTCACGGTCTAGGAGATGAGGGGCTTGGCTCGGCCCGTAACGAGGTGTCAGTTTGGGCCATGTCCATTCATTTTTCTGATCCCTGCTTTCATCACCACTAGTTAAAAGAGTCCTAGCTCAACAGTCGAATGCAGGCCACTTGGTAGAATAGGGCAGGGAAGGTGCCAAAGAAATACAGATGAAATTGAATTGCTCTCTCTTTTCTCCCTGTGAAGCACCTGGGCTGTTTCCAAATAGACAATGCAGCTTAGTAATTGTCAGCAAGAAAGGGCCTCGCTCGCCAAGCTGAGTGAGGAAATAGCAGAATCGCAGGGCTCAGGGGATGCGATCACACATTTTATATATTTGGCACCCCCTTGGACTTTCATATGAATAGAAATAAAAGACTTTTTAGTTTTCAAAAATAAAATGTTTCAGATGTGATCTGCCGCTAAATTATACTTAGAAATAAGGGGGACTCGCTCAGTCTCCAAGGTACCCTCCAACTCCCCATCTGCCTCTCACCCGCATGCCTTCCCAGCACCCCCTGAGCTCCACGCCACCCCCAGGTCCGCCGGGCATCGTTCCTGTGCGCCCCCTTCTCCAGGCAGCTTCCCAGGCTCCAGTCTCTGCGTGCAAGTCTACACTCGGCCAGCTGTGCCACCTAAAGCCCCTTGGAGCGAGGACTCCAGCCCTCCAGCCCCTCCCCAGCAAGCCTGTGAATAACACTCCAAATGTCTTAGCTAATAGCACGAGCCAGTAAGCCTCCTCTAGGACCGGTTATGTAACTCTGGATTTTGTTCCCTGTAGTTGTGATTTGTGAGCAGGTGAACAACCCCAGAAAGGCTGCTCATCTTTGCTACTTGTCTGTATGAGGCTGTTAACAGCAAAGGGCACTGTAGGATTTGTTCATGATAATCACGTGTTTTGACGTGGCGATGAGTCCTTCAAATTCCCTCCACCAGGCGTGAGTCCAGCCTTTAATCTTGCCTCAGTCATTCAATTAAATGGCTGCGGTGTCTGTGAAAGTCAACCACTTCACCCCCTAAACCCTCACAGCTGGCTCCGTGGCACAGCACTGGTGATGACGTCACTGAGCATCTGTCTCCTGACAGTTCTGGCCAGAAATGAAGATGAGTAAGATAATGAATAAGCAGCAGAAGGGGAAATTTAGGGCAATTTTTAAATTAAATAATTTCTGTTTTGCTGACTTGCCCACATATCGTGGGATAGAGAAATTCATACAAGATTTCAACTACTGGCGACGTGAAAGCCTACTGTTTGCTTTCTAATCAAGCCTGGAGAATAGATTCAGATCTGCCTTCTTCAGCTTACCGTTATTTATTACTTTATAAATCCTACGCTGGTTGGCATCTTGGTCTGGGAAGATAATAGATACTGAGGAAAGCCAATTACTCCTGCTTGCAGATCTCCTGCCCTCCAGTCCTTGAGCGCTTCAGCTGAATAAAATAAGGACCACTCATTTCTCCCTAAGTCCCTTCGTTTTTCTGCATTACCTATCCGTAATTACTCCTTTAGATTTAGTGATTACAGGGATTGAGATACACAGGTCGTGGTATTTGTGAGTTCACAACCGAAAGTGATTTGATAACAGCATTGAATAAACAAGCCGAGCCCTGACTCCCAGAACTGGTTCTCAGAATTCCTTCTACCGTGCTTGCTACCGAGTAGAATACAAAGGAATTACTTTTGAGCAAGATGGTGGTGTGAGGAAAAGGCATTTTTATGTTTCCTCTCAAATTTCGATTTACATGACCAGTAAAATATAGAAATATATATATATATTTAAAGATTTATTTATTTTAAGAGAGAGACCGAGAGAGAGCACAAGGGGCAGAGGGAGAGAGAGAATCCCAAGCAGACTCTGCACTGAGCACAGAGCCCCGCTTGGGGCTCAATCCCACGACACTTAGATCGCGACCTGAGCAGAAACCAAGAGTCCGACGCTTAACTGACTGAGCCACCAGGCGCCCCAGAAATCTATTTTTTAAATAGCTGAAGGCTAGAGACAAAAATCACCCTCAGCCTGTAGATTCCGGGTGGGGGATGCTGTCATGGTCGTCTCTTTTAGAGAAAGCGGAGCTGGAAGTGGGTGTGGAGCCCGGGAAGAGCCCCTCGGACAAGCGATTAACACAGGAACTGAAGGCAGCAGCAGGCTCGGGGGCTCCCAACGCCTGCCTGCCTTTTCCCATGGGGAGGGTTTGGCTTCCACCAGTAAACCCATTGTTCCCCTGTTCGTTCTCATTCCACAGGGACTGGAAGGTAACGAGCTGAAGCTAAACTTGGCTCCCCACCCTGGGAGTCTAGGAGGAGCACAGGGTCAAGGACTTCTCTCCAGGGAGCTGATGTTGCCGGTGAATGTTTCCTAAGTGACAATCTATGATTTCTGTTCCCTGTCCTCACCCTAGGCCCTTAGACTGTGACAGTGGTTTGTGTCTGTGGACTTTTCCTTAAAGGGTGTGGACTGGGACCAAAAACATCCATCCTACTTCTTGCCTGAGTCAAAACTTCACAGAGATGAGTGCACGGAAATATTATACGATCTGTGCAGCACTGAGGTTCCCATGAAATGGACTGCTCAAAAATAATTTGATCCTATTGGCTTCTTCTGAAATAGATTTTCTGCCTGATTGAGAAGGAAATTCTAACTCCTAACGAAACCACGAGTCCATCACACAAGTGACTTTATGGTAAGTCTTTTTGACGTGAGGGTTTGGAACAGGAAGGATTACATGGAGATGCTGAAATATTGAAAACCCAAAGATGGTTAGGTGAGGACACAGGGGAAAAGTTACTAATCAATAATTGTAAATAATGGGTGGGGGGATCAAGTTAGTCTTTCATCCCTGAAGTGAGAATGAAAAAAGATGAGGGGAAAACACTCAGTCCATATAGCAGAATATTAAAAGCAAGAAGAGGACGGATATCTTAAAAAAAAAAAAGTGCCAAATGTATGATAATTAATACAAGTTGAACATATCAGTCTGACAATGCAAATGGATTACATTTCTATTCATGTAACTTGAAAAACTTTCAGGTTGGTTTAAAACAGAAACAAAATGCAAATCCCATAACATATTGTCCACAAAGAATACACCTAAAATAAGGAAACTGAGTTGTTGAACACACAGAAGTATGAAGGTTTATTAGATGGACACAGGGGCCCTGATATTAATAAGCATGCGTCCAGTCTTTACATTTCTGTTCATTCACGTTCACTTTTTTGTCCTTGTCTGGGCCTCACCGTTTCCCAGGCACTGATGCTGTGACTCAGGAAGACAAAGTTCACACTCTAACNACTCAGGAAGACAAAGTTCACGCTCTAACCGCACGCGCCGTGCTCACCTGAACTAAGCAAATAGTGACAGCGTAAAGTCACATAATGGTCACAGCAACAGAGGAAAGTAAGGCAAGGTAAGGCCGACACAGCAGCGTGGGAGGGGATGTTCTCGGAGGAAGGGACACCTGTTCAAGGACCTGCATGAAATGAAGAGAGCTGGTGGTCTCAGCAGTGGTCCTCGACGGGAGGCCCGTGAAATGTTGGCTTTCAGGGAGGGATAAGGTAAGGAGACTGTCCCAGAAGGCAAACCAGCCTCATGGCCAAGCACAGTCTTCAGGCCGGCTGGCATTTTGTTTCTTATTGCAAGGCAGTGCGTGGAAGGGAGCAGTTGTCAGTTGGCCATCTCGCCGTCTCTGACTTTTACCATGTGGTACTTTGAGTGACCCTGGGAGACAGAGGGGACAAAGGACAAAGGCCCGAGGCAAAGCAGCCCCGAGGAGCAGGCAAAGCTGAGTGTGTGTACTTGGCTGACGTACACCAAACAATTAAATAGTTGTTTGACTTCAATAATTACATTTTAATTATTTAAATGATCAATAATATTCCTTTCCTAGATATTAACACCCAAGCTCTGTGAGGATCTCTGTCTCAAACTCATGACTTGTACGAATATATATAATTCTCACCTAGAATTCCACTTGACGTCTAATGAGCCCATAAAGCGTGACATCCTCCAAACCCCAGCTCTGAGTCCAGCCCCTTGGGTCCTGCCCTCTTGGACCGTATCAGGGCAGACCACCCCCTTCCTATGGCAGAGATGCTTCGGTTGGGTCCCTAGATGTCTTCCCTGCTTGTCCCGCTCTTCTCTCCCAGTCTCTTCTCCACTTGGGCTCCAGGGCGTTATTCCGTTGAAACGTTCTATGAAGTGTTAGATCACCGCAGTTCGGCTCAAACTCCTTGTTGGTCTTTCATCTCATTCAGAGTAAAGACCAAAGTCCTCACACTGGCTCGCACAGTCTGCGTGGTCTGGAGCACCCTATTTCCCTAATTTGACCTCCTGCCCCTTGCTTACTGGGTTCTAGGCACACTGGCCTCTTGGCTATTCTTTGAACACCCCAAACACACCCCAGAAACACATCTTGGGGCTTCGCACTGTTAGCTCTCTCCATCCTTCCTTCTCAGCCTATCTCAGTTTGACTATCATGCGTACGATTTCAACTCATTCCCAAGCCAGGGTACCCTTTCTCACCTGCCTTGCTGGATTTGTCTCTGAAGCACTGCATTTCGTTTTATGTTTATTCTTTCCTTCCCTTTCAGCCGCTCCCCCAGTCACATAACGCCGTTAGAGAGTTTGCTGTTTCTGTTTCACCAGTGGCACCAACGTTGCGCTATGTCAATACGTACAGATTTGTTTAATAGGCGAATACAAGAAAAAACGTATTTAAGAGAAAATACTAGGGGTAGAATATGAAATGTAGCTTTCCTTTCAAAAAATAAATCCAGACCTAAGGAGAAACTCTATTCACAAGGACCATTGCAATAGGAAGAAGGCATCTGAAAGTCAGGCGGAAAGGGCTTTTCTTTTATAGTACGGCTGGAGAAACGTGGATGTTCAGGGGTGGGGTGGGCGAGCAGCAGTGTGAATAGACAGCTTGGGCAGGAAGAGGCCACTAAGGGGAGGACGTTTTGCATTTCAGTGCTCACAAAAGCTTGCTGAAGCTTAAGGGCAGCCAAAGTCCTGGGGCCGGGGGAAGGAGGGAAGCCTGATAAAGTTTAATTAAGTTAGTGGGCAGTTTTCCAGACTGGTCAGTGGGGACCACGGGTTTGGCTAATCATTTGTGGGAACCAGAGGGTCTGCCTCTGGCCTCCTCACAGGTCTTCAAGGAGGTCATCCTAAGCCCTGTCTCATCCTGTCACATAGGGCCGGGTGGTTCTCTGCAGACAGCCATTTCCCAGAACACAAAGGGTGGGGGGTTTCTTGCCCTTCTCTGTTTTCCAGAAGCCCAGAGTCCCGTGAAGTTCCACTTTTTAGCCCATGGGAGTTTGGTCCCAGGGAGGTCGTACGCCAACTTCAGGACCGGAGAATGACGGCGGTAGGACCATCCCTCAGCTAGCGGCCTCCTTCCCAACATGGCGCCCGGAAGGAACCTGAGGTGAGGGCCTTCCCTGACATTCTGCTCGCAGATCTGCCAACGGCAAGTGCCAGCCTGCCTCCTCCACCGTCGTGACTCTCACTCCACCACCTTTTCCAGGGTCATTGAAAGAGAGAGTAAAGGTGATTCAGCGGGAAGAGTCAGAATATGGATAATTGAATTCGTTGCTCTGCCAGACGGTGTCATGTGGGATCACTCGAGCTACAGCAGGGATGACGTGAGTCATCGATCATGCACTAGACCCAAGACCGCTGCAGTGCTCGCGCAGGGAGCCGCCCTGGGTGTGAAATCTAGTCGGCACCGACTCACGGGATTCTGTGGATCTTAGGAAGCACATAAATCTTGTGTTTTTGAAAGTGTTGCTTTGCGTGAACAAACCACCTCAGGTTCTGACCGTCTGTTTTAAAGGAGAAGAACCTTGGGAAATACTAGGAGTGTATTGGTCTCGGCTGGAAAAGGGTTAACATTTGAAGCATGGAGGTAGCTGAGTAGCCTTCTCAAGGCCACACCCAGCTGTGCAGGCGACAGGAGCTGTGTTCGCAGAGAAACGTCTGGGCCCAGTGCTAGCGAGCACCCTCGCCCAGGCCTCCCCGTGAGAACTCTGGAATATGAGGGCAGGTCGGGTGGTCCCAGAGACGAAGGGTTAAACTGAACCGGTCTACTCCCCTGACACTTGGAAACGTTTTTCAGCAAGCAGTAAAAATAGTACCTTACACTTGTCTGGAATTTATACTTTACGAAGTGCTTTTAAATATACCATGTCATTAAATTTCACAACAATCTGGCAAGAAAGAAATTACCGTCTCCATTTTGTTGATGAGTAATGAGAGCTGTTATCTATCTCACACTTACTTCTTGCCAGGCACTACGCTAAGCACTCGTTTAACCCTCACAACGATCTTATGACGTGTGTGCTGTTATTACCCCACTGATACACGGGTCGAAAGTTAGGCTTGGCAAAATTAAGGGGTTTGCCTGCGGTCAGGGGAATCGTAAGTGGCAGAGCAGAGATTTGAGTTCACGTTTTCCTAACTTGCGGTGCTCTAAGCCGGTGGCCTTCACCCCATTTTGGCCACAGAATTTTAGAATTATCGGTGTACCACTGTACTGCCGTGTGCGTTGAAAACATATACAGAAATAGAAACGTAGAGACAGAAGACCGTAAAAGGAAAATGCAGGTAGAAGCCCGGATTGTTTCTCCTCACGCTAGTGGAGTGCCTATACTTGACCTCAGTCAGCGCCCAGCCTGAGCCTGAGGATGAAGAAACGAGGCTCGCCGTGTGCTCCTGATCACTGGCCCTCAGTCCCACCGTCAGCGCAAGATCTGGCAGCGTCCCGAGCTCTGCCTTGTATCTCAGGGCCTTTGTCGTCATCGTATCCCACTGCCTCTCAATCTGCCTCTGGCCATGGTCACAGTCACAGTCTTGCGCTTGGCCAGCCGCCTACGGCCCCAGCCTGGGCACAGAGACCTACCGCTGTCACAGCAGCTCCCTCCCCAGCCTCTGGGAGGGGTGAGAGATGTTGGCACTCCAGCTGTTGTCATCATTCGAATGAATTAGGCCGAAGCCCTCCCTAAGGCCAATTTCAAGACCTTTCCTGCTTTCACTGGATAGTTGCTAACCTCTCCCCCGCTGGATGCCATGGAGGGCTGCCCGTTGAGCAGGTCCAACACAGATTTATGTATTTGTTTTTGCGGCTAGAGTTTGCATTTGACTGTAATCTTTTTTTTGGGGGGGGTGAGCACTCCCAAATTTCATGTCCATCACTTCACTTGTGTGCTCTGGCCAAGTTCCAGCGATCCTGTGAGTTCACGTTCATAAGAGCAACACTGACTGTGGCTCTAGGCATTCATATGTTCAAAGAAACCAAATATGACTGTGCTTAAGGGGCAGGTGTCCTCAGCACATAGCGTTCTTTGCTGGAGCCATCGGGGCAAGGTGGCGGAGTGGAGAAGCCCCTGGGCTGGGGACAGGCACCTGGCATTGGGTCGCTCCCAGAAGTGTGTCTGAGCGTGAACCATCTGTGTCTCCACCAAGCGTGCTCGGCCAGGAGCCCCCCAGAGACTGCCACACAGACACAAGCGGAGATGGCAGTCCTCAGGGCTGGCACTCCGGAAGGCCACCAAGGGGAGCTATCACCCTACCCAGCTTCTCATTGCGTGGCCTCCAAACCTTTCCCTTTAAGGGTCATTTAAAAACCTCTCAGCTCTAGCCGTCTATTTTCTCAGTTCATGCTCCCCACACAGAGTCCAAAGCAGATGATAACAGAGGTAGCATCATCCTTTCGTTTGCTTCGGGGAGTAGTTGACTGAGCAGAGGAGGGGCACGGCGGCAAGCTCTCCACTTGACGGCCAAGCACAACGCCGCGGGCTGGACGGCCAGGCGAGGAGCAGGCAGGGTCCCCCGCTCCAGGAGCGGCGGGCGGTCTGGGAGAGAAGGAGCGCGCTCGGCCGCCTTCAGGGCGGTCTGGAGTTCGCTGGCAGCGGTCCAGCCGTAGCCCCGTCCAAGCTCATACCAAGCGGCCCTTTGTTTTCCCTTTATCTCAGCCGCGGCCACGAGCCTGAGAGGTCAGGTGGCCAGACCCCGCCCGCTAGGATAACAGTAAATTCCTGGGGGGGCCCTGGGGTAACACTGGCGTCTCGGGGTAACCAGACCGCTGCCCTTCCCCGGCCCTCCTCGGGGCTTTATGCTCGCATCCTGCCGGGATATGTGTCAGGGCTCCTTTAGCAATGCGCCCCTAATCGGACGGCAGTGACAGTGACACATGCTTGGTTACTTCAGGCGCTCTCTGAGGGAAGTGGCTGGAGGCTCTAAGGAGCCGGCCTGCCTGCAGGGCGCAGAGAGGGAGTTTTCCCATTTACTCCTTAAGCATCCAGCTCCAGCCATCTGCTGTCTTCCTCGCTGACCCTTGGGAAATGTGATTTGTCCTGCTTTAGCTCATCCCATGGGCCGAACCCACGCCAGAGTGATGAGAAACACCAAGTGTATGTGCCCCCTCTGACCACCTGTCCACACGGGCCCCGCACCGCGGGCTTTGGTTCCCCCGCTGCGCCCTGACGGCGATAGCTTTATATGTTTCTGTGCGTGTGGTCTGCCTCCCCTGCTAAGGCTACCAGCCCGATGGCAGGGACCTGGTCTGGCCGCCCGCGGTTGGGCCCCCAGCTCACACAGCCCCACCTGGCCCCATAACTGCCGGTTGGTTGAATGAGTGAGCAAAGGAACAAACATGAGTGTCTTGCTCTGTGATTATGTTGCACAGACGCTAATTCTTACCGTCGAGGAGCGGGGATATTTAAGGAAACCAAAGACCTCCTGTCATCACGATCCTTCGTTCCCTTCCTTAAGTTGCATGTCTACAGAACCGTGTAGGCCGGTCACTAGAGTTGTCTGAGGACCCCGACTTCATAGAGTGACCTTCACCATGTTCCAGATGTCGGGGCTCGCCCAGAAGAGGCAATTTTATCTGTTCGCAAGACAAGGGTCCCCGAAGGCCCCTCAGGAAAGGTCTTCCCATCATGTCTGAAGCAATTGTTTTTTTAAAACCAAGAACCAAAGACTTCTTGTGCTGCTGCAGATGTGTGCATGTGGTTGTAATCACGCATAAAGCCAGAGGAGTGCGGTGAAATCTGGACAGCCAGGGCTCACATGAACGCATCTGGATGGAGGGCAATTGCGACAGTGAAAAATGGTGGGTTTGCTCAGCTAGGTGCTACTTGCGCATGTCTGTTTCTCGTTTCTACTAACTCTGAATTCTAGATTTCGGTATAAATAC